>NC_044015.1:36405249-36710415 GCF_900496995.4 Aquila chrysaetos chrysaetos | reverse complement strand
AAATAATATTGCAGGTACTGACATATCATTTGGCAGTTTAAGGGATGTGGCTGCTAGTGCATTGGTTCAACTAACTTTAATTAAAAGGTTTAATTTAAATATCTGTTTGCAAAACATATTATGTTAGCATTTCTAAAAGCCATAAGGGGATAGAAGGAATTAGATTAGTTGAAAGACAAGACTGAAAAAGTCAGCCTAATGGACAGGGGATATTTTCAAAGGTTATTATACAAATAGAGGAGGACAGTTTTTAAAATGTCCTTTTGAAAGAAAAAAGAAATATATTGTAGAAGGACATTAAGTTGTTTGGGGAAAAAGGCAGGGGCATTAGTACAAATAGCTTAGGAAACTTGGTCTCCATGGCTTGAAGAGTTTCGGCAGATAGGCTGGAGACTTCCCAGTGGAAGTATATGTACACTAGTCCTGTTCTTTCTCTTCCTTGACAGTCTGTCATCTTTTTTTTACATTTAGCAAAGATTTTATTGACAAAAAAATGAAGCACCTGCCATTCTTCCATACTTGAGAGAGCTCTCTTTGGTTGGGGCTGTCTCTCTGACAGTGGTCACAGGGCAGGGGAGGTCCACGGCTTCTTGACATTCCTGATTTTGAGTGGCAGTAAATAAGCCAGGGTAAGTCTGATACTGCTCTAACCTGGCACCATCAAGGCCAGGTTCTCAGTCAAAATTAGATGAAAAGTGTTGCCCATCTCTAAGTCAGTGTGGATGGTGTTGGTCACCTCATCTTGCACGGTTGGTCTGTGGCCTCATCAGCTGCGGTGTGGTGAATACTAAAATGCTCCTGGGTATTGTACACCAGGTGGAAGTGCTTGTAGCGTGTTGTTCAAGATGGACTTTTGGTCTGAACCTGTGAGGTAGTGTTCTGCAAAACAAGGGAAAGCGTACATACAATGGACAAAGGCTGGAAACACCAGACGAACTTTCACTAAAATAAGTTTGGTGCATTGCTTTTTACATCCTTCTGAATGATTTTTCCAATTCGAATACAATCTGTGATTGGAAGGGTGTGTATATTCACACCTGTGTGAGTAAACAACAAAAGAACCTGGTATACTAATTCAAGCCTGCAGAAAATCCAGTGTGCAGGGTATCAGTTATTCATCATGACACTGAAGAGACTTCTCTGATGTATAAGCTGTAGCTGTCATGAGAAACATATGGATCTAAATGACCAATTGTTGAAAAAAGTAAGTATGGAAAAAAGATCTGGGTTCTGTGTCAGGAAAAAAAAATCCAGCTATAAAAATAATTTTGTGAAACAGGTCAAAGAAACAGTGATGAACGACGCAGAGCTAGCTGATGGGAAGCTCCATCTGGACGGAGCTCTATAAAAATAGTATTTCACTGTTTTGATGTACCTCTGTTAATGGCCAGCTGATTTGTGTTAGTTTGTGTTGTTTAATGTGCAGCAGTGTGTGACCAGAAGTAGAAGCAAATTAGCAGATTATACATACAGCAGGTTATTGAACTGTCCCTTCCTTCACAGCACTTTGACATGGTCTGAGAGCTGCCCCATTGCTGGTTGGTCTGCCTGAACTTTTAAGATGACTTTGTTTTGTTAGTAGATAGAGGTAGAACATACCAGTCACTCAGATGGAGAGAAAAAAGAGTTGACACAGCAGCCTGAGCCTAATTCTTAATAAAAACTATACATAACAGCCAGTGGAGAAACAGTCTGCTACAGCAGGAGCCTGTACTTGCTAGAGAAGTGTTGAATAAAGCTGGGTCACGCTTATGCTGCGGACTGACCAAAAAAATAAGGAACATGTAGTTCAACTCTGTGCTGGTCTTCTAAAAATCATGAGGGTGGCACTGTGTTCCTAAGTTTACTTACATTACTTTTAAGCTGAAATATTTCCATGCATGGCAAGAGCACACATTCTGTGCTACACACCTGGAGCTAGTAAGGACCAAGCAGAGCAACATGAAGCAGAGGTACTTCACACAACATGTAGAGCTGGGGAGCTCCTTCCTTCAGGATGTGACTCCTGCTAAAGCTTTTACTTACAATACATTTGAAAAGGAACTGATATTAATGAAAACTTATTCAGGACTATTTGAATACAAAGACAGTACCGCTGTCTCACTAAGTCCTCAAGCCACTAATGGTTGGAAGATATGAAACTTCTGGGCAAGCATTGCTATGTGCTGGCTTTGGTCTTCGATTCGCTCTCAGGCATCTGCTGTCAGCTGCAGTGCGGGTCCGAATGAGCTAGAGAGACCTTTGATCTCACCTACCATAACCAGGCTTGAGATTAGGAGACAGACTGGTTTATGCGTGTCAAATCTATAAGCAAACTGAGTTGCCAACTAGCAAATGCAGTATATTAGAATGTATTTTGTATATGGTGGTTACTAAATGTTGCGTGTTAGCTGTTGGAGACTTACTGTTTGGCCAAACGTCTGTGCTGTTGCTTTACAGATTTCCACACAGTCTGGATAAAAGAAGCATGAGTTCCTGTTCCAGTTTCTGACTCAAGAGGTGAGCTCCTGGAAAAGACACACCTTGGGAGGTAAATTAATGGTCTTAATTAACTATTGGAACATAATGGATAAAACTAGATTTAATTTCTCTTACATACCAAATGGGTCCCCTTGCCCAATTTACTTCCCCTTTAGCACCTCTAGTTTCCTTCTTGCCTCTGCAATTCCTTGGAGACACATATGTCCACAAGATGGTACTAGGCTACAAGTAGCCCCTCCAATGGCTGGTCAGTGAAGGCTGTTGAAATTGCTGTTGGTCTGGTGTCATCAGAGCAATTCACTCGAAGAAAGCTTATTAATTTTGTTTTCTGTAAGAGGCATTCAAGCTAAAATACCTGTTTGGGTTTTTTTTAATAAAACAAAATTCTGGTAGGAATCGTAGCAAATCATTGCTGTGACTGATGCTTTGCACACTCACACCTGTTTCATACTGGATAGTTTCATTATTGTCTTCGGAGCCACTTCCAATTTAAACTAATTTAGGAAAGAGAAGAATGAGGCTAGGAATTATAGCGGCTTTATGAATCTGTGTTTTGGCACATTTAAAAAAGATAAATTTGACCTAATGTATTATAAATACCTCATTTGCTTTAAGCAATTATTGCAATCTATCACATTGATCCAGCCAACACAAACATGTGCTACATTTTGCATGCTAAAAAATTGTTCAAAAAGGCTTGAATTGTTAATACTCTATAAGCTGCTACTGAAATAGCTCAATGATTAGCTCTTCTCCTCTTCACATGATTCAAACGCATTAGTGACACTACTGACTAATGACTTGCAAAATTTTTGTTAAAGGCACAGGTGTGTTTTTAAATGGCGGACCAGTTCTGAAGTCAATGGCATTTCAGGGTTTGAAACTAAAAAGTTTTATTACATTGGATTATGTAAAATTAGTGCTTGATTTAAAAAAAAAAAACAACACACCACATATAACCATGTTAATCCCGTTGTGATGTTAGATTCAAGTTACTCCTGAAAAATATCTTTTCATAATAAGATTACTGAAATACTCTTAATCCTGACTGTATGAAGTGTTAATTAAAGACAGTGAACTGCTTTCTCATCAGCACTGTGCAAATGGAGTGATAAACACGGCCCCTGACAGCTTGTGAAACATTTCCTGTGTAGTTACTGATCAAGCCGCATGTGCTTGAGCAGTACCCAGGGCGAGCCGGTCCTGCGGAGGGAGATTGCCACCCTTAGCGTACTTCGGTCTTGTTTGAGTAATGTGAACGCAGTTAAGTGGAGATGACCACATCAGTATGGTCATAACGAATTCCCTCAGTGGGAGACCTGAAGCACTGAGGAGAGCACGCAATTTGTGACTCAAGGCCATCTGAAAGAGTCCACGTGTTTAATCGACTTAATAAAACTAAGATCATGAATGAGGCCGCCATTATAACTGGGCATACGGAGGGAGGCTCACGACCTGAAGGCCCGACCCCGTGTGCGGGGTACAGACCGGCGCAGGCCTGCCCGTCCCAGCGAGAGCTCCAGGGTTACCGCGGCGGGGCCTGGGCCTGCCCCTGCCCTGCTCTCCCCGGGCCCCGTCGCTCCCGGTGCCGTCACCTCCCGCAGCCGTGGCGGCGCTTCGCCCCTCGCGAAGCGGCGGCAGGTGAGCCCGGCCGCCGCGGCGGCCGAGGCCACCGTCCTCGGCAGACAGGCCTGGGAACGTGCGCCCCAGCGCGCCGTGTGCCATCCGCGGGGCTTTCGGTGGCCGCCGCTGCACCGGCGTGCCGAGAGAGGTGTCCCGCAGGTGTTTCTCGGGGTACGGCCCCTTTCAGGGCTCGTCCCGGCGGCGGAGCTCGGGGCGGGGCGGGGCGGGGGGGGGGGGGTGCGTGTGCCGCTCTCTCCGGGGGCAGCGGCAGGCGGCGGCCGGGGCCGTGCCGAGCGGCGGCGCGCGGGGCCCGCCCAGCGGGGCGCGTCACGGCGCGGCGGCGGCGCGCGGCGGGGCGGGGGCGGCGCCGGCCGCAGTCGGCACGGGGCAGCGAGCGGCGCGCCGGCTTGCGCGCACCCCGCACACGGCGCGCTGCCACGGAGGGAGCGAGCACCATGTGCCGGCCAGCGCTCGCCCGGCTGCTGCTCCTCCAGCTGCTGCTGCTGAAGCTGCACCTCGGCAAAGGTGGGTCCGGCGCGGCCCGGCGGCTCTCCCTCAGCGCCGGGGCGGCCGCGGCGTGCGGCAAGTGCGCGCCTCGTCTCGGCGCTCTCGGGGAGGGGGGGGGGTGGGGAGAGGCGAGCGTCCTGCCTGCCCGGGCACCCAGGGGTGTGCGGCCGCGGGCACTCGCTCGCCGCCGTGCCCCGCGCGAGGGTTGGGAGCTGCGGAGGGTCGGGCGCGCTCGGGGGTTGCGATCTGCGGGGGCCGGGCACGCTCTTTAGCGGGCGAATGCAACCCGGCCGCTCGTGACAGGAGCTGCCACCTTTAATCCCTTTCTGAGGAGATTTGTTCCTCATCAAAGCAGCGCTGTACCGCGTCTGCAAAGCAGATTTGCTCCGTCCTCCCCCCGCCCTCAACTTTAGTTGGGTCAGTTCCCTTTTCCCGGGACGGCGCCGGTGCCTCTTACCCCCCGCGTCCCCAGGTATCTCTCTGTACGTTTTGCCCCGGTAACGGACGCGCAGGAGGTCCCGGCATCGGTGTGCTTTATCATTTTTCTTTGTCTTTTGTATTTCGGGTTTAACCGTCTTCTCTTCCCAGGCTCCTTTTGCCCCTGCCTTTAAAACAATGCGGGGAAGCACGGGAAAGGTCCCTTTTATCCCTGCACAAAGCAGCTTCGGGATCACCGCCGTCCTCCCGCGGAGGCGCGTCTCCCCCAACCCCACACCGAACCGCTCTGCCCTGGCGAGCCCAGCCCCAGCCCCCCACCCTCGGCCGGCGGTTCCCGGCGCCCTGCCCGGCTTGTGCGCGGCCGGAGCCGGGCGGCGAGGCGGCCCCGGGGTGCCCCTGCCGCCCCGCCGTGGGAGCGCGCCCCGCTGACCCAGGCGCGGCCCCGTGTCTCGCAGGCGCCGTCAAGGAGTGCGAGGAGGACCAGTTCCAGTGCCGGAACGAGCGGTGCATCCCCGCCATCTGGAAATGCGACGAGGACGACGACTGCTCGGATAACAGCGACGAGGCGGATTGCCGTGAGTGTCCGTCCCCCGGCACGGTGGGGCGGGGAGCCGGGGATGGGGGGGGCCCTCCCCGCGCCGAGCCTGGAAGGGCGCGCTTCCCAGCTGCGCTGCGCCTCTTTTTTATGAATGAATGAATGAAGTCGCGCCGTCCCCGGCTCCGGCCCCGATTGGCTGCCGGGAGCAGCAGATCCGTGACGCGGCGGCCGGGCCCGCCGCGGGCTGCGCTCCGCGTCGCGGAGTAGCGGTTCCTCGCTGCCGGCCGCGGCCGGGCTGACTCGGCCGGGGACAGCCGGAGGGTGACGCGGCCGCATGAGTCCGGCGGATGCGCTCACCTGGCAGCTCCTTGCCGTCTCCCTGCCCGCCGGGAGGTTCCGCCCTCGGCTCCAGCAGCGTTTTTGCTCAGAGCGTCTAAAGGGAACGGCGCAGGGGAGTTGGGAGAGATGTTTAACCCCGGGGAGCCCATGCTTAGGGCCAGTGACAGGTGGTCATGTGAAACGCAGCTTACTTTTAAGCGTCCCACACGATGTGGAGTTGGTGTGAATTTTGTGTTTAAATAGGTGTTTGCAGTCATGGTGAGGAGAAGGGACATGAACAAGTGGCACTGCTTGGCAGTGTCAGCCGCGTAACACAGATTCCCTGGTAGTGTAAGGGAAGAGAGAGCAAGGAGATCTATACTTTCAATCCTGAGAAGATGGCAGTCTTGCCTTCTCCTTTGGTGTGGCCCTCGTGCATGTGAGTGGCATCCAGTAAACTTTGGGTAGTTCGTAGGGTTGTGCTGCTATTACCTCTCTGTTATTTTGCTTACAGCTTCTGACAGCCTAGGAGAATTTGTCTCAACCGTGGAGTGTAAGAAGCATCTGTAAAAGAAGTTATGGAGCCTAAGTCTTAAAGAGAAGTATCTTTAATTTGGAGTTTTAAGTTGCAAATATTGTAGCAAGTACCATGTCTCTTGAATTATCTCTGTAGGATAATAGACGTGATGGGAACTGCTGTTTCAGAGGTTGGGATCGTGGCTGGAGTAGCATCTTGAGGAACAGATTCTGCACCCTGCACTCCACATTGAAGAGTAGGTTTGTGGCCTGAGCTCCTTGCCTAGCACGAGTGAGTGGGTCAGTATCTGGGCTGCTTTTTTATCTTTCCCTTTTCCTTGTGATCCACCCTCTAAGCATTGTGTCAGAAAAGAGAGTGTAAAACAACATCCTGCTGAATATCAGCTCTGTGTGAATTGTGCTGTGTTAGAATGGTTAGATGGATAGTTGCATCTGATTTAGTTTTATCTCAGAGTTTTTTTACAGTTGTTGGGTTTGGGGTTGGTAAAAATATGATGGCTAGGTTGTGGTAGAATGGTGACTTTTGTTAGGAAAAAGAATTTTTGGATGTGGAGACATCAGGAAGAGTTTTCACTTTAATCTGAACTTGGCATTTATTATTGATAGGGGAGCATACTACAGAAATTACTCATGGACTCTTAATTTAGTTCATATATATATATTGACTTTGCAGTTGCTTCTCCAAGCAGTCTGAAAGACATTTAAATTGCATTTTCACACACATTTTTCTCGCTTACATTGTTCTGAACACTGTTGTATTTTAAAAATGCATACCGCTTTTCAGCATATATAATGTTTAGAGTTATACTCAGTGGGTGAAAGAATATGTTCCATGCGTTTTTGTTTCTAGATATCACCTCTGTTATTATTGCTGTAATAAACAGATATTTATTTAAAAGCTATTTTATGAACATATATGATGGATGAAACTGTTCTGGAAAACTCAGCATGCTGGAGTGGTGATGGAGAGGGAAAAGAATGTGCAGGTAGCCTGCTGGTAATGAGTACTGATATGGACCCTGATAACCCCTGTAATTACTTGCTGATGCCTTTTTCCAGGGTTGATAACATATTTGTAATATCTCATTGCTGCTTGTGTATATCCTCTTTTGTTGAAGAGAGGATGGTCTTCATCTGTGTTAAGAATTGGTTTATGAAACAAGCTTGTCCTTGTGGTAGGTGGTCTATGTACACTGGAACATTTTGTAACCAAGAGTATCTTAAATAGTGCTGGAAGGAGGTAATTTTTCTGGCAGCACTCCGTGTGCTTTCTACTAGAAGCCATCTTTGTGTATGACTGACATTGTTGGGGTTTTGGGGGTTTTGTTTGTTTGTTTCTTCCCCCCCCCCCCGAGCTTTGCTGGTATAATGTTGGCTTTTTTAAAGGAGTTTTAAACTCTGAGGAGAATGTCTCAGTAATCATCCTGTATCATCTCCTTGGAATTTGCTTTCCATTCAGTAATTCTTTTCTGTTGTGGTTGGTAGTTAAGTTATCTGCCATAGGATTGATGTGTGAGTTAATATGGCAAATATAGGAACTGAAGCATGGAAAAGTAATGATCTCAGCTCTTACACAAATCAGATTACTCAGTACTGGTTTGTAAGGTGTGTTAAGTTTATTGTAGGTTCCTCAATAACCACCTCGTATATACCATAGGGCCAAATTCTTTCTTGGTATGTGGCAGTTGGCTAGAGGTTTTACTTCTGGGAAATTAATGAAATCAAGAAAACCAAACTGGATTCCTTTCTTTAAGAAAAAAGGCTGTTTAACATGTTTTCTTAACTTTAACTGATGTTGCTGATGAAGGCAGAATTTATGAGCTCTCTGGCCACATGGTTCACTTGTGATAGCA
Organism: Aquila chrysaetos chrysaetos; assembly: GCF_900496995.4. Classification (NCBI taxonomy): domain Eukaryota; kingdom Metazoa; phylum Chordata; class Aves; order Accipitriformes; family Accipitridae; genus Aquila; species Aquila chrysaetos. The sequence goes on along the minus strand of NC_044015.1, from coordinate 36,702,120 downwards.
GTAGATGCTAGGTGTATGTTAGAGAAATGGGATTTGTTGCTCACACTATTTGGATTATCATGCCTTGGTTGTTTTTGTAAGATACCCACTGTGATACAGTCTAGACTGTGTATATCGCTTTGGTTCAATTTAAATTATCTTTACAATTTTAGCATACTCCAAGAAACATCTTTAGAGTTGAAACTTCATGCCTCTTTGGTCTTCCTCATTTGAGCAACTATCAGTTCTGCATATGGTGCATATTTCATATCGCATATTTCAGTGTTACCAAGTCCTTTTAGTAATGTTGATGATGGTCAAAGGACCACCAGAAAAAATAGATGACTCGCAGTATGAAGACAAAGTGCTGAGGATTTAGGGAAAAGCAGGAAAATAGGGATTGCAGAAAGTGCCTCGCCTGTTGGGGGAAGGTAAAAAAAGAAGCAAATAGAGATGTAGGTAGCAAGTAAGTATGAATGTAGTTACTGCCTTACAAGAAGTAAAAGGAAACAAATCCTGGTAGCAAAAGAACTGTAGCAAAGGAGGCTACCAGGAAGAAAGGAGGCAGTGCTCATTTGTCTGTAGACGTGTGGCTTGTGAAGCGTTAACAAGAGAGAAGGAGATAACTAATTTGTGTGTGTGGTGGAAATACATAAAGTTGTATACAGATTACTTAAATATAAAGATGCCTTTTTCCTGTCATGTTTTCAGAAAGTTATAGCATTTTATGGGAAAGAAAAGAAAAAGGGAGTAGAGAAGTTCCTTAAAATGTTCCTGTGTATCTACTGAAAGGAAACGAAACTCCCAAGAGGAAAATAGTGAAAGTTACGGTGTTTGGACTGCTGGGGAAATCAAGTCTTAAGCTCTGGAATTAGAAGTCTTGGGTAGCTATTACAGATTTTAAATCTGTATAAGACTATTGACTCTGCTCTGTGCAAAATTATTTGCTTGAGCTCAATGCAGTCTGCATAGGCCTGACAAGACAAAAACCTGGTCGGAATTTACAGCTTTCACCATCATGATCTGCACTGTATGTGATCCACACAATGAGGACAGGGCTCCAGGGCAGTTTTGAACATGATTTTTTAGGTGAATTTTACTCCTTCCCTGTATAAGGAAGTGATGCTTCTTCCTCTCAGGAAACTCCGGAAAGTCAGGACTGAATTTTAAAACCTATTTCAGAGAATGTTCGGAGATACACAGTCATTGAGACTTTTCCTTAACCGTATAGCAGCAGCATTGTAAAACACCAAAGCTATTTTTATAGTGGGAAAAATGTCCATTTTCTGGGGCACAATGTTTTGGCAAAGGATCACTCCTTGCTGAGATACTCAGAATGTGGGATACTGGGGTTTGTTCTATGTTGCTTTCAGGATAGGTGTATGCTGCGGGGCTGGGTCTGCCTCAGGGCCCGCAAGCTGTGTGCCCAGGGTGCCTGCTGCTGCGTGACACGTCGCCCAGAGTGGAAAATCCTAGAGAGCTGCTTTGATGGGGGAGTGGCTTTTGGAGACTTTTTGCCCAGTTTTGCATGTTTCTTCTTGCTTGCCACTGCAGCCAGCAGAAAACAAGGAAGAACTTGCGAATTGCAGCCAGGCACAATATATTTGACACAAAATAAGAGCTCTTAGTTTGATGGTTATGTTTGATAGGATTTTATTTTTCTGCTGCAAGTAGGGTTCACATTATCTTAACCGAGACCTGAGAGTGGGTAGAAGAGACTGGAAGACCTCTGCTTAAATGTTTCACTGTTGATTAATCCTTAAAGGTGGCAAAGAGTATAGTTGCAAAAAGCAAGCAGTAGCTTAACCAGTAAAATGAAACATCAGCTGCAAGGCCACTTCAGCTTTGTAATACCTGCCTGCAGGGGGACACAGCCAAATGCAGAATTACTATTTCTCTTTTAAAGCTCCATTTTCCATCTTTGTATTGGGATCCTTTCTGTGGTGTTGCTTTCTGGTGAGTACCGTTCGTAGGGTTATTTTATACTGGACAGGACTGAGGCTGCCTCAGGTATGCGATGCAGTCTGAAGGGAGTTATGTTTCAAAGACTGTTCCTACATGTTCAGAATTCAGGGTAAACACGTGGCATCAGCGAACTTCCCCCTACTTAAGCCCTTGTGCTGCCTTGGGGCCACAGAATGTGACCATATAGCTGAGACACGCTTCCCTTGCTATCAGGAGGAAGAAAGAGTCCTGTTCTCCTGCTGGCTTTGTGCATAGAGAATCCACAGAGAGTTTGACTCCTGCTGCCTATGTGAAAGCCCAGGAGGCAGCCTGATATTCTCCTTGCTTTTCAGTTCAGATTTCACTAGAGCTGGAATTTGGGAATAAAAATACATCAAAAGCCTTTTTGAGTACTAAAATCTGGATCCTGTGAAGAGTTAAGTGTGGCCTGAGTGGCTTTCAAACGCAGGAATGTAATGGTGTGCCATGCTTGCAGGTTTTGGGACATGACAAAGTGAGACAGCAGGCAGTCACAATTGCCACATATATTCTATAACTTTTTTGTCCTCTGTTATGTATCGCTCCAATTTTTCTTCATGTTCAGTCTTGAGACAGTATTCTCTGTGCTGAGTGATAGCTGCATGTTACTCTGGAGATGCCTGTGTGTCTTCAATATGTGCACATCACCACGTGGAGAGTTTCAGGTTTCCTTGACATATGCACAGTCATATGCTCTTGATTATATCAGTGATAGTTTAACTGAGTTGTGTGGCCAGTTTGCATGCTCATCCCAAAACTGGAAGCACTGGGAAGTGTGGTGCAGAGAGGCAGGGCTCATTTGCTTGCTTGTGTGCCTGTTGGCTACCTGTCCTGGTCTGTACTGTGTTCATGTGCAAGCTAGGCTCAAAACCAGTTTACTAATCTCTTGTGTTCCACAGTGAATGTTGTTATATGCTTATCTTCCTTTTTTTGTTATATTCTCATTGTCTGTTCTGAGAAAACTAACTTGCATATTTTGGGGGTTTGGGTTATCTTCCCTTTGCCGCATCCTTTATGTAGAAGATTAAGCATTAAGTACATGTGGGAAACATGCCCTTCTCCATTTCCCCAATTCCTGGCACATTCGCTTGAGGAGTTTTAATATCTCCAGATACAAACTGCTTTCTAGGAGGTGATGTTTTTCTGTCACTCCTGCTCATGGTCAGGGAAAGAAGGAGAGAGAGAACTGGAATAGAACCACTGAAAAGACAGAAGAGGGAACTCAGGTACATGGGATAGCCATTGGGGGCATTATGCCTGCAGAGGGAAGAGAACTTGATTTTGTGGAGTGCTGCTGTGCTATGGCAAGAAAGCAGATGGGTTGCTCTAGATACAGTTACAGGAACAAGCTGTGATCTGAAAAGCTTTCCTGAGGTCAAGGAGAATGGGAAGATTGAAAATAATGATTAAGTTCAAGAAAGAAATTACAAAAGTGCAGTCAAACCCGATAGTGACTTGGTTTGTTTATCAAAGAGCTGAGAGCTCTCATTTCAGAGAATATAAACATATTCTACATTTTGAGCCAAGGTAGGCAAGCTTCATGCAGAGCATTTTAATGTATAAGAAGATAAAAGTCAATGTAGACCAGTTCTCTTTTGTCCACAGTGTTAGAGACCCAGGATTAGCACAGCTTTGAGATGTGATTTCTTATTGGTTGATTAGAGTGGAAGATACTTAGGATAATTTAATATTAATCATAAAATGTTTGCAGATTAATTCAAATGGACAAATTATGAGATTGGAGGAACCAAGTGTAATTTGTTGGTAAACACATTTATCTGACACACCTAGACGAAGAGATTGCTAGTGCTAGAAATAATGAGTTTTCTTGACTCCATTGTCCACCTAAAGGACCATTAAACGCTCTGTAATGCCTGAAGATGTCTGACAATTACTGATTCTCTTGCTGTTTCTAATAGAGCAGACACCCAGCTTTCGCTTCTGTTAGCTTTTTTAATGGCACCAGCTTTTTTAATTCACTGGCAAATTTACCATGTCTTTGGTGTGCCTCAGAAACTGTGATGTTGTATTAGAGATGCGTTTGTGGTAGACTTGATGTGGTGTGAAGTTCTCCTGGTCCTTGTACTGTTGCTTCTCTGATGGCCTTTTCCTCTCTACAACTTTCCCATTTACCTGCAGCTTTTCCCTGGTAATTTCAAAGATCTTCCCAAAGCATGTTTTAGCTCAGCTCTGCTTTTCTGTGTCATTACACACCTTATAAAATGCCATAAGATGCCAATTTTTCTTTCTTTTGCTTTGCCCAGGAAAACAAATCAGTAGGCTGAGTTTGAGTGATGGGGATGAAGATTTGTGTTGCTGCATGTTTTCTTATGCAGTGGCATGTCCTTGGTAGAAAAGCAGACTGCTTGCTCCAGTAGGCTTTGCTTCCAGTGCAGACAGCTGGTTCTAGGCAAAGGGAAGCCTACGCTATTTTATGGTGCGTGTGCGGTAAGTGTTGAAAATGCTGAGTGTAGTTTTTTTAACCCTCTATTTCCTGTTAAAATTATTAATATTTAGATAGCCACAAGGGAAGGGAAGAGGGTAAAAGGCCTTGTGATAAAATTAATGCAGATTTTCTGCTCTGTGAAAAATTCTGGCTGAAATACAAGAGATAACAAACTGATTAGACTTTAAAAGTTATAATAATGCTGTAAGCTAGTTGAAAAATAAAACTAAACCCAACCAAACTGAAATATTTTCAAAACCCAGATTTTAACCTAAGAGAAGCCAGATTTTTAAAGCAGGGATGTGAGCTCCATCTCTGATGGTCTCTCAGGGTGAGATACACTCTGTGTCTTGCCTCAATAATGATGCCCTGGTAGACCATGGTTCTGTTCCTGGTAAGGACCATGACTTTTTCCCCAGAGCTGAGGCTGACCTGGCAGCCCTGTAGCCTTGCTCCTCATGAAGAGGTGAATAAATGGTGTTACAGCTCTTCTGCAGGTGGGAGCTGGCCCCGAGTGACTTGTGGTTGTACAAGTAGTCAGCAGCAGAGCCAAAAACAGAAATGAGACCTCCTACGTACCAGTCCAGTGCGTGCGAACATATTGCTTACTGCAGAGGTATATGTCGGACTAGTGGAAGTGTTTCAATATTTCCTCCAGGTTTCCTGGCTTTTTTTCAGTCTGAGCTAAGGCCTGGTGGTCATTTTAACCTTACAGTTAATGCCAAGAGCAAGTGTTAGAAACTAGGAGAGAACAGGATTTATAGCTGGCTTGGAGTAAGGCTAGTAGCCTTTGGGCTGCAGCCGTGTAAAGTGAGCTTTATTGCCAGTTTTTCTTCTTAGATGTTCTGTTTCTGATACATCAATATTATTTTTGCATTATTAATATTTATTAAATGCTTGAGAGCATGTGTGGCACTGTACCAGGACCAGAGCAGTCAGGGACTCAGTTTCCATGGCAGCAGGATCACAGTCCTGTACTTGCAGAACCAGAAGGGCTCTTTTTGGCAACTGCTCTCTGTGCTGTGATTACTTTTTATTTTTAAAGACAGAGATATGATTTAAAATCTAATTCATTAGTGCTGCAGAATCTTGTCCATCCTGGGTGAGAATTTTGCCTGCTGTAAGTTTCTTTATCTTCTCTGGAGTTCTGTCTTGGTTTGTGTAGCTTCTGTGGGTGTGATTTCTTTACTTGCAAAACAGTGAAAGAGGGGGAAAAGAGTGTGTTTAAAATCCATTCAAATAGATGGAAATTTCCTCTTGATTTTGGTTAAATTTGAAATGTTATGTTGTTGTAGACTTCTCTCCCTTTCCAATTAGCCTATAGCATAGTTTTATCAATTTAAAAAAATAATTGTTGAAGAAACTAGTGTGTACAACTGACAGTAAACTCTTAACTGTACTTTTTTCCTCATTTAGATAACTGCTCAAATTCCAGGTTTTAACTTTGTTTTGTATTTTAACTGGCCTTGTTTCATACTTTTTTCATGCTTCCTTCCTAGAGACGTAATATGTAGTATGATGTACACTGAGGTGACATTTTGCTTAATTTCAAAGGGTGAATCAAAGTTTTCTTTTGATCCCAAGTCTTTGTTCAGCTGTGCATTACCCAGTAGAGGTTTTCTGTCCATCTTTGCTTTCCGTGTATAAAGTTAATGTGATGAATTTCTTTGGTGGCATTTCAGGCTTTTTCTGTTTTAGTTGATCTAGATGAGTACGGTTGTAGGTATCTTTCCAGATGTGTTTCATGGGTCTCCTACACTACCAGCTGCTTGGCTTGCTGATTTAGCACTGATTGTGTATCAGTAAATGGTGCTGCATTTGCTGGCCCTATTCTGTCCAGATATGATGCTACTCTGTGTGATCCAGGGAGTAGTTAAGAACATAAAAATCAGTGATAGCAGGAGTAGTGAATATACTTGCACTGAGATTAAGAATTTCAGATGTAAACTTACAGCTGTTCCTGTAGACTTCTCATCCTGAGTCACAATTGCCTCTGTGCAGCTACTTATAAATAGAGAGAAATGCCCCAGTTTCTTTGATAACAGATGTCAGTGTTGACTGATACAGGCCAAGAAATACACCTCCTGTCTCTGTAACTGAGTGGTTCTATTCTTGTTAGTGTAGTTGTGTTACACTGATTACACGTTGTCATCCAGTGGCTGGTTAGCAGTTTAGCCTTCTATAAATCTTCACCATACAAATGGACTAAATATTATCTTATGGATGTGAAAACTGAGGCTTAGAGAAGCTATCTTTTGCCCAAGGCTGTAGAGTGATTCAGCAGCTCATTGTGAACTTTAGTGACATAGTGAAGAATGTTCCCAATTTCTTGTTTTCTGGTCCATTATCACATTGTTTTGCACAGATAATCATGTTCCTTGGATTAAATGACTGCTCAAGGACTTAGCCTTTGCCTTTGTCATATACAGTTTGCAAAATATTCAGAAAAAATCCCAGTGTTGAGATAACTCACTGTTTCAAAATTTTAGTGTTGGGTCAAGTGCAAGAAATGCTTCAAATGGATCACTTCTTGTATTTAGTATTAAAGACATACAAAATACAGATGTTTGAGGGGGAACATGCTATTTGTTTTGCTCTTCAAAATGGACTTCTTTCTTTTTGTACATTCTAACATATCCTAAAAAATAATAGGGTACAGCCTGTATATGGGCAGTCATCACTGCAGCCACCTCTTCAGCTGGCCAAAAGTCCTGGTTTTGAGATTGCGACAAATTTTTTCATTGCTGAAGAAGTTCTTTCCATTTCACGTGGGGACACTGTCTCTCCAGACCTCCTTTACCTCCATGCCCACACCTTGTTGTTATCTGAGCACTAACTATTGAAGTAATTTATCACTAGTGCACCATTGCCTTGATAAATTATTTGTAACGTATCTTTGACTGGCAAGAACCAAGATGACTAGGGAAAATTTAATTTGCTATTACATACTTTATTGCTGCCCCTCTTTTCCTTCTTCCTTTCTTGTGTAAAACAATAAAGATACAATTTAAATTGCACAACTCCTAAGGTTGTGCAACAATATTCGTTTCTGCTAGCTTGATAAGTAGGGCTGCATCCTTACCTTGGTGGCAATAACAGGTAGCATTTAAATTAGCTGGGAGCTACTGGGTGATCCTGTTGGGCTCATTATACAGTTTAGAAGGGGTAACCTATATGGGCACAATTCTTTGGTGGATGATAAATAATGAGCTTCAAAGGGAAGCTCTGGAACAATCTCTGCCAGGATCACATTGGTGTATTGAAATTGCACGCTTTACTTCAAGGAATTGCTCTTTGCTGCGTGATTTCTGTTCCACTTTACACAAGAGCTCTTTAACACAGAATTTTGTCCTATTTTTCATAAAATAATGTGTTGTGTATGTTTGCCCAAGGTGCCAATACATGTTGATCCCTGAAGTTAAATAAGGATTAAGGAGCTGTGTTGACAGGTGCTGAAAAGAATCGCACCCGTCCAGTTCTTGACTGGAGGGACTCTGATTGTGGCATGGCACTTCAAAGAGTGTGAGTGTGAAGCAAGGGAGAAATCCTGGGGCCTGCGGTATAAATCCAGGCACCCTCTTCTAGAGCGAAATGATAAATGATGTAGTTAATTTTTCTTCATGGTTGTGGATGAGCATGTGCCTGAGCAATGTGGAGCCTTTCCCAGGCTTGCATGCAGCATCTCATTGCCTTGCTACAATCCTTTTCCTTCAAGTCCTTCTGCGTGAGTTTAGCCGTTAATTCTCATGGCCCTGTTTCGCAGAGTGCCTATCCTCAACAGCAGTGCACAAAGCCTTTGTTAACACCTTCTCTTGCTCAGGCATTGAATGAGACTCTGCAAAGCTTGGCTGTGAGCAGCAAGCATTTCTTCACATTTTATTACGCACGCAATCATGTGAATGCTGCCAGCCTTATTTTGTGCAAATACTTGTAGAAAGGATTAATGGCTCCTGCACAAATGCTGTACTTCAGCTGGCTAGAAGCTGCTAAGTTCACCCCGCCTAGATATGTTTAGTTCATTTACAGTATTTTTAAACTTTGAGACTTAAATCCAGGTTGAGGCTGCTAGGGTGACAGTGCTGGAGAGACCGGAGCTAACGTGGAGCTTCATACCCGCCTACTGTTGAGTCCAATTCAGTTCAGGGCAGTTGTGCACCAAATTGTTGGGCATACTGTGAAGTGTATTGGCAAATGATAACCAACGATAACCCAGAAGATGTGTCTTCACTGAACAAAAGCCATCACCTGTCACTGAGAAGTCCTGATCCTCCAGCTTTCAAGGTCAGGACTGAAATACTCAGCACCGTGGGAAATGTTGCATTCCTGCAGCAAGAGTCAGATTTGTGCTGGGGTTTACAGGGTCCTCGGTTTACAGGGCTGTTGCCCTGGCAGCTTCATCTGTGGCAGCTCAGCACACTGTAGGAGTGTTTCAGGAAAACTTGAAACCAAAATATCCTTTTAGGAGACTTACTTTCTTTCCTTCTCTGTGCAAGCTGGATAGCTGTCAGTGGGTTGTCCATAATAGTAAGGGTTGAGCAGTGATCTTTGTTACTAACAGGTTCTTTTCTGTACCGTGTTGTGCAGGCTTCATTATCATATCACAGGGTTAATTTTAGAGTGCAAAAAAGATGCTTCTCTGGCAGTGAAAACCACAGAGGGGGAGGAAGGCAGCCAAGTACAGGACCTAATTTGCCCCCCTTCCCACAAGAATTTTTTTTTTTCCTTTCTGTGGGGGAGTGTGAGTTTGAATGTGGCATTAGAAACATATTCAATGACTAGTTTAGGGCAGAATCTTGCTGTATCGTTTTGCATAGGGTTTTCTCCCTGCTACTTGTTTTTACTGAAGTCTTATGGGATTAGGTTTCTTGAGGGAAGGAACAAGGCTGATGAGACATAGAAAAACAAACCAAAATTCTCCGCCCCCCCCCCCTTTTTTTTTAATTATGGATGTTTTTTGTGAGTGTGGCACACCTGAAAGCTGGTTTCATCTCTCCCTGAGCTGGTTGCGGTGAATTTCTTGTAGACGAAGCTTTATGATGCATTAGCTTGACCTTTAGCATAGAAGAAGGGCATGTGTAAATGTCATTTTTCTACAGTAATCAGTTGGGATTATCTGTTACTGTGTTGGGTGTTTTTCTCTGCTTTTATAATAGCAGAGATTTTTACAGCAGTTTGACATAAGAATGATGCAGGTTTCACTGTCTTACGTTAGATAAATTCTTGTCAATAGATGGGAAGGAGAAGATTCATACCTGTTAGTGCCGTGTGTGTGAGATAATTATATTTCTCACTGGTTATGAATTGAAAGATCAAGGATCTCATTTGATTCTGAAGTGTTAGAAATCAAAATATTAAACGATGAGTGTCTCAGGATTTGGGGAAGATATTTGCAGTGCATTCTGCTCTAATTAATTGTTACATTTGGTGAGGTTTCCTTATTACTTTAATCTGTGGACAGCACGCTTGCCTGGTGTTGAAATTTGATGAAAGAAAACATCTTGTCTGTGTGATGGCTTAGCCTGGTCTTGCTGCTGCAGACGTCTGAGGAAATGCTGATCTGTTATTTCAGATTGCTGACTAACAACTTGGCCCTGTAGCTTCATCGCACAGGCTTGACCTTCTCGCTGCTGGCGTAGCTCTGTTGAGATTGACGTCTCTTAGCTGGAAAAAACTGCTGCTGTGGGCCCATAAAGGCTGAAAGGAGATGGATTTGTGTGGTCCGTGAGGTTCTGCTGAGAGAAATGCCTTGGTCGGCCTTGCTGTGCCTGCAGGGCTGTACCCACGTAGCCATGCTGGCAGGGGCTCCTCCAGCGTACAGAGGGCCACTGTCTCCTGTCCAGGCAGTTTCACCTTGGGTATGTTTTATCTCCTGAGGTAAGCCTTGTGAAATAACTGTGACAGGAGCAATGTTGTCAGGGGAATATGCTGGATAAAACATCCCATTTTTAAGTGATGTTTCAAGAGTTCTTTTGTCCTCCACAGTTAGAAACAGTCACAGCTGACAATGGGGAACCTTTCCAAACTCAAAAGTCAATTGTTTCTGTCCTGTTTTGTTCACAAAAATGTTTTCTGCAGCAGTTTTCATTAGGGTATTACCCTGTTTTCTTTTAGCCTCCAGAAGTGCATGGAGCATCATCGTGGACCTACAAAAAATCAAGGTCTAATCCTGGTCCATGATGTTTGCTTTGTAATGGTACAGATTGAAGTGGTTTCTGCAGTGCTGCAGGCAGGAATATTGGTGTGCAGGAAGAAGAGCAGGCTTGCTGGGGAGATACCATGTCTGATGACTACTCCTTGATCACAGTCAAGTTGTCAGTTCCCACCTAGTTATGTGCAGAGTAGACTCGATGAGGGGGGCAGCAGTTTCTGGGCTTGGAACAAAACAGTGGTCCAAGTGAGGACTAGCTCCTTGGTAATTCAGTAGTTTCATTCTATTCTTGATCTCATGCATCCCCCAGCTCCATGGTTGTGTGAGGACTTGTTGTAGGCAAGCCATGAAAATAGAAACCATCTGTATTTTATGACTATTCGTTCAGTCTGTATCCAGTACTTTTGCCTGTTTCCAGTGTCTTGCTGAAGGGAAGTTCAATCACAGGCATATTTTGGTTTGTGATATCCATAGTTGAAGAATGATCCTGTTTTCAATTTGGAGACTGTAAAATTGCCACCTCATCTGCTGGTAGGCTGGTTAGTCAGCATTTACAGCTCTGCTCTTTTGTGAAACTGGTTAAGCTCACTCCAACAGATGGTGTGTTATTCCTACTGCTAAAGCAGGTTCTTTGTGTGCTAAACCTCAGGTCTCTTTGCTTTTTGGAGCAGAAAGACCCAGAGTTCTCAATGTGGTATAGGTGTAGTGCGTAGGTCAGAACTTTACCACAGGAAGGCTAAAGGATTGACATAATATTTAAATTGTATTGAGAGCCTGCTTATAGCAATAAAATCCTCATAGTCGCTTTGACTTGCCAGTGCCTCTGGTGTTCACCCTGCTCTGACAATGAACATAGCAGCAGCTAAGGTTTGTCTAGGCTTGGCCCGCAGTTTGCAGCCTTATCTGTCACAGCAGGGATGGACCCGAGGGAAATAGGCAGCGTTTCTCAGTCCCACAAAGTGGTGTACAGGCTATGCTCCTACCACTGCTTGGGTTGAGTATCCCCAGTTGAAGCTCCTTGTCCTTCCTGACAGTATCCTGGCCTGCATATGGCTTGGAAAGCCTCAATATTATTGCTTTCATCCACTTGCATATGAAAAAACCCTTTATGCTCGTGTTCTGTTTTAGATATTTTGTAATATATTCAACTGACAAAAAAACCTAAAAAAAACCCCAAACCCCGAACCATTTGAAGAGGCTGTTTCTCCTGGTAAGCTTCAGGCTGTTAGATTGCACAGCAGAACTCTTGGCGAGTTCAAAGCGAGTTTATTGTTGCTGTGTGAGTATTTAGTGAGTCATTGTAAACCTCTCTCATTCTGTTATGTCAGTATTGTAACTTACATCCTGCTTTTCCAGTAGCCATCCTTCAGCTAATATTAATAGCATTTTCCTGTAATACATAGATAATAAAACACTTCCAGAGTATTAGATTTTTAGTTTGACTGCAGAATATGGCCAGGAAGAATTGCCAAATGTGAGTAGGCACTTTACATTTCTATCCCTGATGTGCATTTGTTTATAAGTGTATGAACTTGATGGAGATTTGTTTTGCTGAGCTTTTGCCAGGTTGAACTTTTGTTCAAACAACATTATGTCTGAATGAGTGAGTCAAATAAACTACCTGTGTGTTTTCCAGCATGCTATCTCTCCTTCAGATGAAGAGCAGGTAGCCGTGGTTCAGTCCTGCTGAATCTATTGTATTACAAAGTTTTTCTAGGAAGGTGGCTAGAGAGTAAAATTGTACAGCTCTTGGATGGATCCTTGTATCGGAGGATGTTGTTCATGAAGGCTTCATGCAGCCCCTCTGGGGACAACATTCAGAGGCCATGTTCTGGGGGAACATGCAAGTGAGAGCCAGGCCTGCTGAAGTGTGACAAAGCAACCTCTGGCTGTGGGATTTGGGTGCTTTGAACAGTTACGTCTGCAGTTCTCCACTGGAAAGGTGCCTCCCTGTACAGAGAGCTTGTAGTGTAAGCTTTCCTGATTGGGCTCAGACACTGAAAGACAAGGAAGCCTAAAGAGAAATATAAAATGTCACCAGGGCTGAGAATGAGACCCATGTGCAAGGTCTGGTGAGCCAACTGGAAACTCAGCCATGCCTGAACTTTGTGGTTTAAATAAATGGAACTTCTGATGCCTCTTGAGAAAATATGCTCAGTGTGGAGAACCCATAAAGGGCAGAAAGACGATGTGATGGGAAAGGCAGGCTGAAAGCTTGACAAAACATATCCGTGTTTCATAAGGCTCTGTGGCAGGCTCTCCCCTCCTCACCCAAAGAAACTGTGTAAACTTAACCTCAAATGTCATTAGAGGAAGTCCTCATCTGGAAGTGAAGAGCTGTTTGTGCTCAGGCCTGTTCATTCCTTAGCCTCAGACTGCTGACAATAATTGTGATGGTGTGTTCTGCATCACGTAGACCTCACCAGTTCTTTGGGAGTGGGTAACTCCCTTCCAGCATCAGATGATGCTTGTTTGATCCCAGCTGTCATGCTATAAAGGTGAGTGGCTTTCCCCATCTCATGACCAAGTCTGATGGAGTGACAGCATGGTTACTGAAACCTGCCAAGCAGCAGATACACAAGAGGAAACCAGGAGACGTTTTCTTTGATTTATTGTTGCTATTTCCTGTGGAACTGGCTTTGCATACAGAAGACTATCGCTGTCAATGCAGAGAACTGGAAGGGTGCAACTGCATGTCAGTAAGGTGTTTTTCTCTGCAATAAGTAGCAACAGGAAAATAAAAATGCCTACCTTACCCATTTGACTATTAGTGGGGCAGATGGGCCCCAAAAGTAATATTTAGGTTATTCAGTAAATGCTGTATTTTTAAAAATGAAAACAAGAAGTCTCATTATAACCATCAAGAGATGCAGGGTACTTAGCTCTATTAAAATGTGGGGTATTTATTCAGGCAGGGGCTGAATATGGCACTTGGACTTAGTATAAAATACCTTTTCTGTTTTATATTGGTGCCTTTCTAAGTTTGCATTGACAAGCCCCTTCAGCTCTCATTTTCTCAATTTACCTACTTGTGAGATGGGGAAATGGTTTGTCTTTTTTTTTTTGTAAAATAGTGCAGTCGATATATGGTCAAAGAGTGGAATAGGAGCTTGGTGTTGCTATTTAGTTAAATGTGTGTGCTTGCAAACAAAATCAGCAGATTGGCATTCGGTCAAGAGAAGCAGCTTTCAAGTTTAGAGGGACGGACTTCTGAATCCAGTAAGAATATTGAATGCAACCCAGATGGCATCCTGGAGGGAAGTTTTGTGGCATCAATTAGCTTGTAGGTGACCATGCTTCCAGCCAACTGCGAGTTATTTGGCAGCTTGCCACTTGACTGTTAGTGAAAATTCAAGAGCAATGAGATGAAATAGAGTCCCTGAGAGACAAAGAGAACGATGTCTTCACTTGAGAAAAGAGATATGTGGATACGGCTTCTTAAATGATTTAAGCTGTCTGCTCTTGTACAGCCACATATCTCAGCCTTATTTATATACATTTCTTTGCCACATTTGTATAAATAAACCCATTTAAAACTTCTCTCAAATTTCACATGTAATTTGTTCTCGGGAAGGAATCTGCAAATAAATGGGCCACCAATAGCTGGACCAGTGCCCCTGTAGCTATTAGAAGGTGAGCTTAATTTAACATTTCCCTCTGGAAGTGATGTTCTTATCTAGATTTTAAGACTTGGGTATTTCTACTGCAGGTTAAGACTAAATAAAATTGTTACTCAAAAGGAGCTGCCAAATTCCTGAAAAACTGGCTGCATTGTAGTAGATTGTAGTTTCAAATCATCCCACTGAGAACTGAGTCTAAAGAGCAGTAAGAGTAAACATGCATTATGGGACAGCTGTGGGAATGTGACTTACCTGATATTAGAATGAACTGAGATCAGTTTTTGTTGACTTCGAGAATGTGCATCAGCTTACAGAAATATTTCTGCATGGCTTTCCTTTTTTTTTTTAAAGTCCATTTTAAAGGGACTTAATATCATCTCCATGTCTCAGGTGCTAAGATTTCACATGGCTTTTGCATCTGTGCAGTGAGGGATAATTAGGTTTGTAGAGCAGATGTTCTGGAAGCCTGCACTGCAGTATGCCTGGCTGTTTCTGGCTACAAAGATTTACTCCTTGGTGTGCTTGTTTTCTTTTTACGTAGGAGAATGGCAAATTCCCAAAGTCTTCTGTATCCAGTAAGGACTTCAAGATCTCATACCAGATTTAATGAGTAAATGTTTCACTAAGAGCTTTAGAAGGGAACAGTTTTGCTCTTAAGAATTTATTTCAGCTGCTTAGTACTGAGTTTTTACTCTGCACTGAAATGTGTTGTGGCTTTTTCAAAATGAGCAGAAGTGTTTGCAAAGAAGTAATGATGGTGAGATTTTTCACTCTGTTCTCCTGAGGCATAACAAAAAAAAAAAAAAAGCCCCCAGAGAAAGTAGAATTATACCATTATCCCAGAATTGCATTCTGTTGTGTACTACCTTGTGCCGTACTGCCTGTTGAAGGAAGAAATGGGATTTTGTAAATAGCCAGATAGGAACAAGGATATGGATTGTGAATATGGATGTATGCTAAGAGTGACCTAGGACTAGCTTTATAAAATACAAAACGTTCTTCATGGCGCTTTTTGGTCTGGAGATGTGGTTTTGCTTGGTTTTATCACATCACACAAGGTTTGCATGCTTCTCCCAGTGTAGCTGTTATGAAAAAGGCAGTGTTTTGCTTTTGAAAAGCATTAAATGCAAAAAGCTATTAAATGGAGGTAGCCTTTTTTGTCAAAAAGTTACATCTGACTTTTTACTGAACAGATAATATTATATGCAGATGTACTTTCCCTCATTGTTTTGTCAGGTATGCCTGTTTTTCATAGACAAGGGCTTAGGCAGCTGATCTTCTGCCTTTCAAAGGCCACTAATTTGCTTCCATTCCAAAAGGGACAGGTCTGTTTAAAAAATGACTTTGCTGGGTCATTCCTTCTGGCATTAGTCCAATACAGCACACATGTTTGGTTTAAAACTTCAAAAAGATGTGCTGTAAGAAACAACAATAGCTTCAAGGAAGGACCTGGAGACACAGCACTAAAAAAATGAAAGCTTTCAAAGCTTCACAGGAGTGCGTGTATGGGGAAAAAATACTACACGTTCAGAGTGATACATTGGGAGATTTTTTGGGGGGTATGCTTTCAACTGAGAATCAGAAATGGACCCTAGTTTCTTGTTTCCATCTTACTGCTACTGAGTTGGGGTCAGTTACATTGCAATTCTAAGCAAACTCATCTCCAGTTTGAAATCAGTGGAAATTGCAGAGATTTCCTTGATCTAGTTCTTGCGTTTCATAGTGACTACTGAAGAAAGAAACATGGGCATGCACTCTCAGGCATTTTACAAGTAAAGCCAAAGCATAATGTTATTTTTAGATCTGATTTTTTAAAATGCCTGCTGAAAGAGCTTTCTCTCTCTGCTTTGCATAAGAATGAACCTGGCAATCAGATCCTTATGTAAATAAAATTTGCAGCTCACTCAATCAATATTTTGTTCTTTTCTTGGCACGTATAGAATAAAATCATAGGAGAGCTAGTTAATTTTCACAATTAATGCTGATCTTGCAACAGCAGTCACAAGTTTAAGAGTCACCTGAAATCTAAGTCTCTGCAAAATCCTGGTCAGAGATTTTTTTTCTTTCTCCAGAGGTTGCATTGTCATGGCACTCTTCTGTTCTGAGGACTTTAATTTTCCTATCACTTTTGGCAGAATCACGTTTTGAGCGCTGCACATTTCTCCTCTTTAAATAGTGCAATAATTAGGAAGACATCATGACAACTGAGTCATTTGAGTGACTTTCCTCTCATCCTCAATACGGGATGAATCCTCCTTGTGCCTGGTGCACAGGAAGGTTCAATTCCTTCCTCTCAATTACTTCCAGTAGTTTATGCAGTGATCTATCAGCTGCTGTGAAAGAGAGAGGAAGCAATAAATACGGCAGAGGGTTGCTATGCATATACAATTTCTGTTGCTGGCAAAGTTCAAAGCCAGTTTCAATTTCCCCTTGATTCTTTCCAAAGAATCCCTCCAAAATGTTCTAATATCTTGTCAGGGCTGTGCTCCAAGGGTGCTGGATGAACTGTCAAAAACCAAAGTGCTACAGTGCTTACCGTATGCAGCGGCAGCTGCTGCAAGGAGGAGAGGGAACAGTGCACTGTTCCCTTCTGCTAGCAACAGCAGGAAGATCTTGTAAGGGGCACTGTAATGTTTTAGTACCTGCTGGGACAGTTTATTTTCTTTTTATCTCTGAGGCAGAAAAGTCTCACCAAGCTGTAAGGCACTTACAATTTGGAAACTCAGCTGCTGATCATCAGAACTGAGAGCTGAACTTTAAATCTGATGCAGCCAAAGGTGTCCAAGGCTAACACAGTGATTTTTGAAGGCATTGGGATGTTTCCAGATACCAGATTGTTCATCTTCAGAGTAGACAAGACCTTGATTTAGCCTCTGGGCCCTCTACAGTGTCTGTTGTTGTATTGATGTGTTATTGGTCAGTATAAGAAGTCCAATTTAATCCTCAGTCAGAATTTGAACTTCTGTGGCTTTCATGTTTTGAAGCCAGCACTGCTGCTCCTGGGGGATCATCTGGTGTGGGTTTATGCAGGAGCTGTGAGGACATTAGTTTTTCCATTAACATGTGGCAAATGTTTGTGCTCTTCTCTCTCTCCCCAAGGTTTTTGGCATGGTACTGCATTCCTATCAAGTCATTGCTCTTAGGCTCATGACTTTCCTATACTCATGGGACATTCTAAATTTAGTTTTTCCGTTTCAGTGTGATGGGTACTACTTGGTGGTTTTGTTGAATGTCTGATCTGATTTTTTTTTCTTTTAAATGCTTTTCATACTTTGTAGAAATGACAAAAGGAGGACTTGCCTCTTACCCTCTGGTCTAGCGGTGACTCAGCAACCTAGTAAGCTTATACACCTGCCAGGAGTTCAGGTCAAGTGGCCCAGTGTGATTTGTGCTGGTAGCCTCAGGTGTAGACAGACCAGAAGAGATAACCTGTGGCCCGAAGAAGGACAGCTGTGTTCCTGTTCCCTGTTTAATTCTTATATTTAGGATTGTCTGGCCTTTGTGCCATCTTTGCCTTTACGTCTGCACACAGAGTGGTGACAAAATCTTCTCTACAGGCTTGCAGAAAGGGTGCAAGCATGGTGGCAGAACTTACAAAATAAATAGCTGTTGGATGAATTCAGACCCTGACCACTTCCCTCCCAAGTAGGAATAATATTTTTTGGTCATTGCTTACGTTGACTTGAGATGAAGCAGGGTTTTAAGTGTGAAATATTTCACAAGCAGTTACCGAACCAGAGCTATCCAGCTATCCCTTTTGGGTGTTTTCTTAAGTCTTCAATAGGATCCCCATCTTTCCAATCCAAGTCATATCACTCACAGCAAGGTTGCTTTTAGGATTTCTAATGGCTTTCTCTTCCATTTGACTGCTGTATTTTGCAATAAATTATACAACCCTTTGGTCTGGTGCCTCATGTGATTACCTCGTGTTCAGTATTTTTCTGAGATGAGTGCCTGAAAAGCACAACCAATCCATGACACTAATGCCAGTAATTATGGCTAATGAGTGTTTTTTAAAGCATTCTCACAAGCAACTCCAAACCCAGCCTGGTAATATTTCAGGCTACTGCTTGTTTATTGCTTTTTAATTTTTTTTTAAGTTTTAAAATTCAATGTTTCAAAGTTTGGCCATAGAAAATTGTCAGCTTTTCTGTAGGTCCATGAGCACCCTGGCCCTGTCTGGAAGCATAAAGTCTTTATGTCACACAACAACACAGAGTGAATCTTTTCCATTTCACAAAATGAAAAAAGAAATTGTCGTTTTGAGTTCTGCTGTCATTGTAGGTGTGAAATTCCATACTCAGTTTATAAGTCTGTCCCTATTTTTGCTTGGTTTGTTTGGTTTGGTCATATATTCTGTTAACTCATAGTTGTCAAGATTGGTGAGATGAGAGTTTTTCTTAATCAGGAGGCATTTATTAAAGAAAATTGCAGTTAGAGATACAGAACAAGACCTTCCATAAGTACACAGCTTAACAAAATCTGAGTCACATACTTTTGTCCTATGTGTCTTAACCTGCATTTTCACCCTCAAGAGAGCAGAAAAAGCCAGGTACTCTATGTGAAGCTATGGATACTCTGCCTGGGTTCTCAGTGCATCGCTGACTGCCACCAAACAGGATGTGCGCACAGGCTGAGATTTGCTTTCCTTCAGTGAGGATGCTAATTCAGAGCTCTCTCACACAGGCTGTCATTTTCTGAATCTTAATAAAGTTCCTATAAAGATAATCATCTTTGAGACCTATACTTTGTTTTCAGACTTGATTGAAATTAATCAGCTGGGTTGATTAGTGGATATTAACAAGAGGTGTAACAGGCAGAAAACCAGCATGATCATTTAATCATTGCATCTTTAAGATACCAGTCTACAAACAGACTAGACTTCTACTAAACTGGAGTTCCAGCTTTGTTTCTGCCAGTACCAGGAGTATGTTATAGATATCTAACACAGACATCTAGTGCCTGAATACCACACTGTGAATAGAGGTGCCGCTGGTGGATCCTGGCTGTGTGTGGATGCCATACAGGAGAGATACTTCCAAAATATGAGACCTATCAATGCTCACAGCTTCAGAATAATGAAAAATTGGACCTGCTTCCTAGGTGCAGTTGGTTGCACTCCGCGGAGTGGGAATCAATGCAGAAATCCCCTGTAATACCCATGAAGCTGGTAAATTGCCAATGAGAGCAGATTTCTTGCTTACATTGTTGGTCTTTGTTATAGAGAAGTAGATGGGTAAGTTCAGGGCTTAAGGTCACTATAAGATGCAGTTCAGAATCAGAGGAAGGTGATCAGTTTTTGGCATGGGGTATTAATTGGTTTACATGGTGCTGCAGATATCCCTTTATTGTTCATCTTTAAACCACAGACATTTTTCTTCCTCTGATTTGATTTCATATTATATTTTATCTTCATAATAGATATTTTTAATGTACATTTGGGTGAAATTTTGCTTATCCCTGAAGTGCAGTTGTCCCATATTGGTTCAACGGACACTTGCCAGACTGCTGTGAGGTGATCCAGACTTGACTTTGTTCAAGTTTGGGTAGAGCAGCTTTTAGGCAGTTTCTGGCCTTAATTCTGGAATGTTTGCCTTGAGGCTCAGACTTGGTGTCTGTGATGCCCCTCTGGCAGCAGAGGCTTTGCCCTGGCTATGAAATTGGTACCATTTAATTGGTACCAAGTCTCAGGCTTGTGACTATTCCCTTGAACACCTTATTCCACTGTAAAGATTGAATTTCTTTTTTTTTCTTTGATTCTGTTGATCTGGATTTCCTCATGGCAATCTGATTTCTTCAAGCTGTTTTTCCTTCTCTTTACTGTGCAAAACAGAGTCATCATCTGGTCTCCCCTATGCTCAGTTTGGTGCATGCTTACTAGAGGCTTAACTAGTCCACCTCAACTGCAGAGTCTGGCTTCCACAGCCCTGGAGGCCTTCAGAAGTGCAGCCTTCGATAATAGGGCCACAGTCTTGGCTAGGATGTGTAAGCTGTAGGTAGAGAGGATCTCCATGTTTTATATTTTTTTGGTCCTGATTGTGTAAATTGTTGAACACTTCCTCCTTTCATATTGGGCTGATGGAGCTCTTAATTTCAAATTACTGAGGTCGAGCCCTTGGGCACAAGCCCTTGAATTTTAATCTGTTTTAGCTGTTTAGTTTGGACTAGAAAACTTGTGTGATTTCTTGTAGCAGGAATTAAAGGTGCAAATGGAAATTCCAAGGATGAGACTGACAGAACGGTGAAGTGTATTGTTGAATTTTTTTGTTACTGACTTGCAGATGCAGTCTGGTGTTCATGAAATACTATAGGTTGGTATTAGAACTAAGCAAGAAGTGTTTATTTATGTGCTTTCCTTTTTTTTTGTTAATTTAAGTAGAAAAGGTAATCGACAATTACTGAAGAAAATGATAGAAGGCTGTAGTGTGAGCACAGTGATGAAAAATGCACTTTGGTTTGTGAATAGTGGTGTCATAGGAGAGACATGGAAGGTAACCTTTCCGCTACTGGAGCTTCTTTCCAAGGAAGTACTTTGAGACTAGTACTGAAAATTCAAATTTTTGGTAGAGGAGATTTAGTTTAGATGTCTAAAGGGTAGCAACAGTGAAGTTGTGGTATGAACTATTTAGGGGGTATGTTTGTCACTGGAACTTTTTAAGAACAAATGAATTTCTGTCAGGAGTGGCTCAGGGCATTTGAATCTTGGGACAAGAATTCAAGGTGGAGGACATTTCAAGATCCCTTCTGCCCTACTTCATGTATTTCCTTTTGCTGGGAAGGAGGGTGTGGCTGCCTAATTTTCCTGCTGCTGCTTCTTTGTGCCCAAATTCAGAGGGGATGAATTGTTTTGCTCTTGGTTGAGCAATTGTTTATATAAAAAAAGCAGTCATCTCAGTGTGGGAAGGAGATGCTTTCCTAAAATAATGAGAGCTGTTATTCTTTGGAGATTGCAGGTTATTCTGCGACAGCTGCCTAGTAAGCTTGCTTACTTACTGTAAGTGCAACTCTTCTTCAGATGCTGCAATTGCTTTGTCTATTTTAATGAGTTTTGCAATTTGTCAGATACGCACACAGAAAACCACACCAAATCTTAGATATCCATAAAATACACATTGTTTTCAACTGACATGTATTGCTGCTGTATTTCAGTAAAAAAAAATAATAATTAAATAGTACAATAAATATGGGATATTTTTCTCCTTCCAAGCTTCAGAGATCCCAGCTGTGAGAACATAATCATAGAATCACAAAATGGTTTGGATCAGAAGGAACCTTTAAATGTCATCTAGTCCAACCCCTCTGATGTGGGGAGGGGTGTCTTTCACTAGACCAGGTTGCTCAAAGCCCCATCCAATGTGACCTTGAATGCTTCCAGGAATGAGGCATTCATAACTTCTCTGGGCAACCTTTTTCCACTGTCTCGCCACTATCATAGTAAGTAAGTTCTTCCTTATATCTAACCTAAATCTACCATCTTTTAGTTTAAAACCATTGCCCCTTGTCCTATCACTACAGGCCCTGATAAAAAGTCTCTTTACATCTTTCTTATAAGTCCCTTTATAGATTGAAAAGCCACAATAAGGTGTCCTGGGAGCCTTCTCTTCTCCAGGAATCTACAGGATGAGTCTGTGTCTCCTGCAGTAATTCAGGGGTATGGGGTGTTTTGACACTTGGATTCTGTGATATGGATGTGTTAGGAAAATGTACTTAGCAAGGCAAAGGGGAGAAAAATGCAAGGATGGTAAAATTGCAGTAGTCTCAGAAAATAAGCATGCATGAGACTCTGATTTCACTGCTGGAGGACAAAAAGCAGTAAGAATGTAAAAGTCCAGTCTGCTCATTGAGCAGAAAATACAGTTGTATTTGAATCTGAGATGGAGGCCCTGGCAATTAAAGGCTGTAGGCCCTAATTTAGTTTTGAAAAAAGGCCAGATTGGTAGTGGTGTTCAGTAGCTTGGGTCTAGGGCTGTGCCTGCCTGCTGCTAAGCTCCATCTAAGGGGCTGTTAACTCCATGCTGGGATTTTCTGGTGTCTGTCAGTGCTGAAATGTGTTCATTAAAGGAGATGATGCTGGTGTCAGACGTCCACATGCAGGGTTGTCACAGTCTGGTTATTCTGCAAAGATTAGTTCTTTTATTGACTTTTTGCTGAAGATTGGCATGCATTTCCTAAAGAAAATCTGGACACCCAGCCCTAAAAATAGCTGAAGACAACTGGCTTCTGAGTAGTTTGCAGCCAGTCTGTGGCCTTAGAGGAAACAAATCTGTTCATGAGCTTCTGGTGAGCCAGTCCAATATGTGACTCTGTCCAGCCTTTTACACGTTCTCTTAGCCCAAAGCTTTGACTAGTTCACAAAATCACCCAAAGTGCAACCTCTCTCATAAATTTGGGTAGGATTTAGGAGGTCAGTGTGGCACTGTACCCTTGTGCTGGATATGGCTGCTCCACGTAAATCCCACAGTGGGATTTAGGATATGCAACCTATAGTAGCCCGTGACTTGGTCTGAGCTATCAAGCAGTTGAAGCTCTGCTGGACTCGGCTGTATTCACGAATTGTGATGTGTCCATGTAATCAATGAGAGAAATCAACATGACACAGCATGTGTACACAAGTGGCTAGGATTGATGGTTATATAACTCACTGTCCTGTTACAGGTCTGCATACCAGGGAAGGGTAATAAGTAGCAGTATGTACAGTGAGACGTAGAGGTGTAAATAATTTGCTACGTCTGTATCTACTAGCTTTTGGAGGAAGCGTGACTCCAACTGAGTGGGAATGGCTGTGATGTGATGGCAGAGCTTTCAGTGAATTGAGGCAAGGTGTCTGTGCTTCACTGCTTTTCAGAAATTGGTCTGTCCTTGGTGTCAGCTGCATTTTTATGTGACAGACATTGGACAAATGGCTTAACCTCTCTGGGCATCGTTGCTTAAAATAGAAATGTCAATATTCTTGTCAACCTTTGTGAGCTATCACTGGATTAATGGATAAAAATTGCTGTATGAAGTGTAATCATCATTTACAATGTATTTTATCTTGTTTACTTGCAAAGCAGCTGGACTACCTTGAAGTGTCACAACTGCCAAAAGTGTGAGCGGGTACCTACCATGTTTGCCTGAGTCAAGATAGCCCCCAAACTAAGATTACCTATAAATTCTTGAGATTGGTTTAGAAACATATTTTAAATAGAGCTTAGTGTTTGAAGTAGTGCAGAACTTCACTTTCTCTAATGGACTCTGAGCTCCACACTTTCAAAAATTGTTTAGGAAGATGACAGCATAGGCGCTGACAACCATAGCTGTCATGAGCAAGCCTGGGTAGGCAGAGGTAGAGAAAATACATTGTCATACTTCCAAATAACCCATCTTCTGCTTTATTTGTATCATTCCTTGGATCTTTGTCTTTAGCCTCCTATTTTTAAGCAAACTCTTCCTGTGCATTTTCATTATAATGACAATATTTTAAATTACAATAAGTATAATATTTAACTACTTTTTAGCTGCCTTTACTGAGAAAAAGAGCCTTAATATGAGAAGTGGCAAATTGTCGCAAAGAAAGAGTTTTAAAGGGAAGGTAATTCAGATTACTCCACATGGCAGGAGCAGCATACACATGGACAGGCACTGAAGATCAGTTGATGTGCTAGCATTTCCCTGTGATAAGGTGTTTCTTTCCCCCACCCCCAACATGCAAATTTAAGACAGTGTTTAGATTTAGATCCTTAAGAATGGGGGAAAAAAGTCATCTTGGATTCTGTTCAAGTTGACATCTTTCTTTATGCGCATTGTTTTGGGTTTGTGTGGCGGGGTTTTGGTAGATGGGGAGGGGGCTACAGGGGTGGCTCCTGTGAGAAGCTGCTAGAAGCTTCCCCAGCTCCAAGTCAGACCCACCTCTGGCCAAGGCCGAGCCCATCAGTGATGGTAGTATCGCCTCTGGGAGAACGTATTTAAGAAGGGGAAACCTGCAGTGGGGAGGAGACTGGAATGTGAGAGGAACACCTGTGCAGACACCGAGGTCAGTGAAGAAGGAGGAGAGTTGTGCTGGAGGACGTTGATGCCCCTGCAGCCCGTGGTGAGACGGCAGGCTGTCCCCCCCCAGCCCATGGAGGGGAGCGGGGGAGCAGATGCCCACCTGCAGCCCGGGGAAGGAGGAGCCCACGCTGGAGCAGGTGCCCTGGAAGATGGCCGAGACTCCCCGGGAAAGGCTGCACTGGAGCAGTCTGTGCCTGAAGGACTGCAGCCCGCGAAAGGAGGAGCCCACGCTGGAGCATCTTGTGAAGAACTACAGACTTTGGGAACGACTCACGTTGGAGAAGTTCATGGAGAACTGTCTCTCGTGGGAGGGACCCCACGCTGGAGCAGGGCAAGAGTGAGAAGTCCTCCCCCCTGAGGAGGAAGGAGCGGTAGAGACAACCTGTGATGAACTGACTGTAACCCCCATTCCCTGTCCCCCTGCACTGCTGGCAGGGAGAAGGTACAGAATATTGCGAGTGGAGTTGAGCCCGGGAAGGAGTGGGAGGGGTGGTGGAAGGTGTTTTAAGATTTGGTTTTACTTCCCATTATTCTTGTTTTCATTTGATTGGTAGTAAATTAAATTGATTTTGTTTTTTTGCCCGTGACCATAACTGGTGAGTGATCCCTCCCTGTCCTTGTCTCGACCCACGAGTTTTTTTTATATTTTCTCCTCCTCATCCCACCGCAGGGGAGGAGTGAGCGAGCAGCTTCGTGGTGCTTTGTTAGTTAGTGGCTGGGCTTAAACCACGACAACATGCGTGCTTAGAATTAGCAGTCCACACTGAACCTTGTCCATTGGACTTGCTTGTTTCTGAGGGTGCCCCATACCCTGTTTTTCTGGCATGTAACCCTGTCCTCTTGCTTTGCTGTTGTGGAATCATCACCTGATCCTCCTGCCTACAGCTGTGCTGCTTCCATCCCTGAGCTGATGTTCAACCCTCAGATAGTTCTTGGAAGCCTTAAGTTTTGCTGCCAGGTTGTCTACAGCATTTGTACTGAAATGGTTGTTTGCTGCGCTGTTCAGATGCATCCTCCCGTATCAGACAGTCACTATTTCAGAGTGACTTGAAAATCTTGCAGTATTGTTCTTGGGCACAGTTACACTGCAAAAATGCATGGCCTGTGATTCTCAGCCGTTCACAGCCAAAACAGCCCATGGAAATAGGGGGTCAGTGGGGGAGAGTAGTGAGCACGAGTTGGGGCAGCACATCTGAGAAATCTGGCTTGTACGGTACCACTTGGCTGTTCTGCACTGGGCCAGGGCACCACGATGTTGGGCACTCTGCAAACACATAGCAAAGACTTGGCTCTGAGGTTTTTAATTCTCTGCTAGATGCTGATAGCTGAGAAGTGAGAATAAGCACAAAGATACAATGTCTTGCAGGAATAGGGTACAATAAGGGCAGAACAAATGTCTATGAGTATCAGTCCATCTCCTTGTCTGTGTGACCCTTTGTGATTTCTTCTTCAAGCCTCTTGGATGTACTGGTAGAACCATGTTTTCTCACTGCTGGAAAAACTGTGTGTGGCAAATGTGGTGTGACTCAAGCTGTGATTGGCAACGACTGTCTGAGATTTGTCCCTCAAAACCTTGTTGAGGTTTGCCTAGGACTCAGAGAAGAATAACAGGGAAGAGTTGGGGCAGGAAAGAATCAGTAGCCAGCAGTGTCGTCTTAGGCCAAGCACTGTCATTGCAAAACCCTTGCACTAAGCTAGGAGGAAGATGTTGGGGTGTTCATTTTGATTCCTTAAGCCACAGTGGCTGTCTGCTTTTGTTAGCAGGCTTCCCTGTTATCCCATAATCCTTTCAGACACTTGAATTTGTCTGCTTTTCTGCCTAGATGGTGGGGGGTGTTGGGAGGCTTCTTGTTTCAGAGACAGTTGTGGTCTTTGAATGCAACTTTTTACCCTAATGTGACAAAAAGGAGGCACAAAGCCAGAAATAGCATGCTGTGCTGTTTATTGCTTGATTTATTTGTGGCCATGTCTGTCACACAGATGCCAACATGTTTTATCTTCATTTACAATAGCCTAAAATGTTTCACCTGGACTGATATACAGTCCTAGGCCAGACGGGGAGGTTCCATAGGGAGATTTTTCTTAGCATGTAGCTTGTTGCTGTGATTTTTTTTTTTCTTTTTCTTTTTTTTTTTTTTAACCCCTGCTTCCCTCTCCAACCTTAAGTTCGCTTGTAAAGCTGTGCATGTTTTCAGTGCACAGTTTGGATAATTAAAAATAGCTGCTTGCGGCGCTTGGCTTCTGTGCAGTCTTTTATCAATAGTGCCTCTGAGAATACCTTGTGTTTGGATGAATGGTTTTAAATAGAGTGGTGAGAACTGCATGGAAGACGAATCAAACAGGCCTTTTTTGCAGCAATCTTTTTTACTTCCAAATGCCTAGAAATGATTTTTAAACTGAAAACAAATCATAACAATATTTAAAATTTAATGAATCCTTCTCAATCTTGTTTTCCAATTATTATTTTTCCTTACTGGTGGAAGAGTTGTGCTTACAGAAATTAGTCATCAGTGAGTCATTCTAGGAGTGGTGCAGGACATGCAGGACCTGTCACAGCGAGTCTGCCGCAGGGGCCCATCATCATTATTCTGTCCTGTGAAGAACCCAGTCTGGTGGGCTTAAAGGGATGGTGCCAGAAGCCAGTTAGAAAACCATCAGTGAAAGTTGCTACCTAATCTCCTTCAGTGATTATCTTAGCCTCTGAAACTGAAGACATTATATCCCATTAAAACTGGAATTTCCATTAAAGAAAACCTATGAATGTACCAATGGTCAAAATAATTGTCTAATTTCTTTCCTACCTTTCTGTAGAAACCTCCTCCTTCCTCTCACCCCAAATCTCAGTGATACGTGGTCATGTTTTCTACTGGAAATCCATATGGTGTTTAAAATCTTTCACTGATTTATTTGTGGCTCTTCAGCTTCCTAGTCTGCCATGATCCATCCATTGTAAGAGCCTGCAGAGTTCCTAATTTCCTTTTTTTTCTGTGCCATTTACTTTATTAAAATACTTTCCCATGCTTTCTCTTCTTCATCTCCTCTCTATGTTAAGCAGTTCAGGCTCGCTGGAGGAAATGGGAACATAATATGAATTGCTGTTGTCTGTGGTATACTTAGCCTGTGAACTTAAATTTTCAAAGCCTTTGTTCTGGTATGTTTCACGAACAAAGCATTCTCTTAAATAAGGGTGTGTAGATGTAAAGGAGAAAGATTTCACCTCTTTACACACAATTTTTGGAACATACTGATTCTTGTATGTTATTTTTCAGAAAAATCTCATGTGAGTCTCTGTTATTTCTTCAAAAAAACCCACAAAACAGGCGAGGCTCTTCTGAGCATGCAGAACATTGCATGAATGTTTTTTAATTTTTTAAAAAACAGGAATAGCCTCCTAATAGAAGTGGAATAAACCTATACCCCAGTAGTGTTGCATTGTAATCATGACTTGCAAATTTGCATGTGTAACCCTGTCCAGTGCAAAGCTTACTGACTTTCTAGGAAGTTTCTGTCCTGAAGAGCTTGAAATCAAAGGTGGTACATTTTCTTTAAGTATGTTCACAGGTTCAAAAGTACAGTACTAGGTGTGTGTGTGCCTTTGTATGACAGGTAATTAAGTTATGTGTTACTGCAATATCAGTTTTTTTCATCATTGACAGACTTGGTGATGTCTGAGCCATCTTTTGAGTCCTGGAGTTATAGGTGGGTAACATGATAGGTTTGATACTATCCTAAGTCATCTTGATAATGTTTTAATTTTACCTCTGGTGAATTTCTGATGCTGACTTTGTTGACTTATACTTTGGGGGAGAAAAGTAATGTGCGTGGTCTGAAGGGTGTTTGTAGAGTACCTGTGAAAGCATTGCTAGGAAAGCCTGAAAGGGGAAAAAATAATGAAGCCATAATATCTTAGTGATGTTTTTGCTCCATTTTTCTTCCCTGTCCTCTGTTTTCCAGTCATACTGTGGAGAAGTGAAATGAGAATTTGGTTATGGGTGAAGAGCTGCAGAAATAAATTCTGAGGGAGGGCAAAATCTTCATGTGTGTATACAAATATGTGTGAGGATGCGGACCAGGCTACCTCCGAAAGTTTGCTTCCTAGAGAAAAGCTCATTGAAGTACATGTGTACTCACTGGTGGTAGGGCTTCCTTTTAGAACTATCAGGTTCCTGTTACTGCTTACATTCAAGAGCAGACAGTAGAGTTTCAGGATGCCTCTGTGTTGACTCTTATTCTTGTGTTAATTAGCAGATAGCTGTCAGTCTGGTGTTTATGTGGTTTTCAGTGTCGGTCTTTCTGGCTTCACTTGCTTATCTTGAATTAAATGGAATTCAATATATAATCAAGACCTAAAACCTGCTAAGTGCTGACATAGCAGCAATGCCCAGCTCTTCTCCTGGTCTGACCGGCAGTATATAAGAAGCTAAATGAATATTAATGCATTCCTGTCGACTAGCAGCTTGGTTTACTTGTCTCTTTCATCTTCTGCAATGAAGTATGAGCTTTCTGGCTGGGTCATTAATAAAACAGCTAGTGGGTGATTTATTTCACCCAAAGTACTAGTTGGCCATTGTGTCTCCAATGTCAGCAGTGAATGGCTTTTCTGCTGTTGTCATGGTCTCCCCTTTAGCAATCACAAGGATTCAGGAGAATGCAAAGGACTACTATCGTGGGGAACTTGCTTACCACATGTCTTGCTCCTATTGTTCTCATTGTGCAGTTTTCAACTGAACGTGAATCCTCTTTTCCTGGGAGACACCAAGACCTCCTAGGCCTTTCAGTAAGAATGCGGGGACCTTGTCACATCCCTCATGGTGCAGGGCAGATTAGACTGCTGTAGCCAGTACAAAAGAACATATATTTTTTTTTCCACATTGCTAAAGATAGATGGTGTCTGTCCTTCTTCCTGGTCTGGAGGCTGTCTTACCAACCATCTCTGCGTGTCTGATGTCTTCATGGCTCCAAGTCTTGGCTATGTTGGGGCTGCCATGGGAAAAAGTGCTGATTACCTGTCAGTCTTAGGAAAATACATTATTTAGAGTAACAAAGTTGCTCTATAGTCTCATTTAAGTGTAAACAGAACAATTTTAATGCAGTGAGCGGAAGAACATGATCACCAACTCTGAATGAATATACTATCTATTAAGGAGAGGGATCTTTCTCTAGAGAGTGTCAGAAATGTGCTTAAGTTAATTGTTCTGGATTTGGACCGCTGTTCAGTTAGCTGACCTTAGTTAGCAGAGTTTGGTTCAAAGCTAAATAGTTCAGCAGTGAACTACGATGTGGCAAAAAGTGTCCTGCCATATCTAGACATGAAAACTTCTGAAACAGATCTGAAGACTGTAACATATGTATGGCTTCGACCAGCAGATCTTATTAGAAAAATGAATGGGCTCCCTTCCCCTGCTAATTTTGGTATATAATAATCTTCACCACTTGTTTGCAGCCATTAAAAAAATCTGAAACAAGTCCTGGTTCTAGGGCATTCATTACCTCTGCTATGGTTTTAGCGGAAGCTACACATGCATATGCTGGTTACTGCTGAACCAGGCAAAACAGTTGTGCAAATTCTTGCTCATGGATACACTCTTGCAAGCAGGTGATTACAGGTCTGAAGAGCCAAGTATATACTCTCAAAGGCTTCTGTACAATGTCCATTTCCATGTATGCAGATGAATTTTTCTGTTTTCTCCTTGCTCTTTCTCCTCTCCTGATTTTTTTTTTTTCAGGCACATTTTTGGCATCTGCTGTCAAAAAATTTGCCCCTTCATTAAGACGCCAACTTTAAAAGACACTGAGAAGCTGAAATAATACCATTTCAGCTGGTATAAGCAATTACAGATATTTCCAGACAGCAAAATGACAACCTCAGTGAAGCTTGGACAATTGCTGCATAGATGTTAATCAAGAGGGACACAGGCAGATTCCTGAATTATTAAAAATGCAGTAATGTTTCTGAAGCCTTGATATGCCCTGATGAGCCATGCTCATGGAACAGATTTTGCCTGTCCTAAGTTCTCCTATCTGGTACAGTGGAGTAAGAACTGAGCAGCCTCCTCTCGTTGCCTTTCATCAGATGGAACATCTTTTCAGCTTTGAATTTCCGAGGCTGTTTCATTGCTTGTGCTGCCATTCCCCCTCCCACCCTTCCGCTTTGTTTGCTTGACAAGAAGAAAAGGCAGAAAGTGAAGCACACAGCCACATTTCCATAAGCTTAGACAAACTATTTCTTTCTTTTTCTTCTGCCCCAGACAGGGTGCTTATAATTAGTCATCCCTGCTGTGGCTGAAGCGGAGTTTTTAGAAGCAAGCTTTGGTGGTTTCTTACCAGCAAGAGCAAGAGTGAAAAATAAAACTAATGCAGGTCATCATTAATTTGGGGAATACTTGTTAGCCTTATAATCCAGCAAAATAATTTTCTTCAGCCATGTTTGTTAGAAATACTGCAGCGGAGACCTAGTGGTACTTTTCCCTGTCATGCTGAGATCAGACAGTGCTGGCAGCATTTGGTGTCTTGAAGCTGAATGCAGAATTAAAAGCTGCTTAAAAAAGCAGGCTATTAAAGTGGCACTAAGAATACTCGTTACACTGCTTAATGGTTGGGTGGGATAATCTGAGCTTCTGCTTTTAATTAAAAGTGGACCCACGTTGCAGAATTCAGGCCTGGGTTGAGAGGGTGTTTTGTGTGTGTATTTTAAGTCCTCCTGAAACTGGCAGTATTGAGCTCTTGGGTTTTGGCCAATGAACAGTTCTAGTGTTGAGACACAGAAGAAAGAGAAGTGGTGAAATAAAACTTAAAGGAAATTTTACTTCCTACTAGGGGAGTCTAGAATGTAAATGGTATTGCAGACTCTTTCTGGTAAGAATTTTAAAGCAACTGTTTGGTGGTAAAATGTGAAATACGTGATTATTAACCTTTTAGTCTACGTGATCAAGAGAAGTTATTTCTGTCGCTGTTATTACTACTTGCTGTGTCATTATCCTGTCTTGTAAGGAGCTAAGATGTGATCTAGCCTGCTTTAAACGTGCAAAGCTAATTCTCTCATTCTTTTTTTAGTAGAAAAAGAAACAAAAAATATACTGAAAAATATGTACATAGACCCTGGCTATGAAAGACATGTTGTGCTGGAGCTGCTAAAGGGGCGAGTCCTTGTAAATAATGCACAAAATTTCCCTTTGATTTAATTTAGACAGTTGAGTGTACAAAACTTGTTGGTGTACAAAGTTGAGTGTACAAAGCTGAGCTCCAAATACAGCTCAGATGTAGTGTGAATTCAGGACTTGTTTGCACATTGCAGGAACGGCTACCACATTACAATGTAATCTCTTTGTGCAAAAATTGGGCCCTCACTGCTATTTTTGCCATGCAGTAGATTCTTAGAACCGTTGATTCCCATTTAATAGATGTAATATGAACACAAGTTCATTAAATCTGCCTTATTTCTTCTTTTTTGGTAACCAGAGATGAGTTTGGTTACTCCCTGCTGTAAACATGAAATTGCATTTTTAAGTTCTATTTAATTATTCTGGAAAATTGGTTCTTTCTGGAAACTTATACCACTTTTGAACTGTATTGGTTTTGTGTGGCAAGGTTTTGGTAGCGGGGGGGGTTACAGGGGTGGCTTCTGTAAGAAGTTGCTGGAAGCTTCCCCTGTGTTCGAGAGAGAGCCAATACCAGCCGGCTCTAAGACGGACCCGCCGCCGGCCAAGGCCGAGCCAATCAGTGATAGTGGTAACGCCTCTGGGATAACATTTTTAAGAAGGAGAAAGTTGGGACAGGCGGAATTCGGCAGCCAGAGAGAGGAGTGAGAACATGTGAGAGAAACAACCCTGCGGACACCAAGGTCAGTGAAGAAGGAGGGGGAGGAGATGCTCCAGGCGCCGGAGCAGAGATTCTCCTATAGCCCGTGATGAAGACCATGGTGAGGCAGGCTGTCCCCCTGCAGTCCATGGAGGTCCACGGTGGAGCAGATCTCCACCTGCAGCCCGTGGAGGACCCCACGCCGGAGCAGGTGGGTTCCCGAAGGAGGCTGTGACCCCGTGGGAAGCCCGCGCTGGAGCAGGCTCCTGGCAGGGCCTGCGGATCTGTGGAGAGAGGAGCCCACGGAGCAGGTTTTCTGGCAGGACTTGTGACCCCGTGGGGGACCCACGCTGGAGCAGTGTGCTCCTGAAGGACTGCACGCCGTGGAAAGGACCCATGCTGGAGCAGTTCGTGAAGAACTGCAGCCCGTGGGAAGGGCCCACATCGGAGAAGTTCGTGGAGGACTGTCTCCCGTGGGTGGGACCCCACGCTGGAGCAGGGGAAGAGTGTGATGAGTCCTCCCCCTGAGGAGGAAGGAGCGGCAGAAAACAACGTGTGATGAACTGACCGTAAACCCCATCCCCGTCCCCCTGTGCCGCTGGGGGGGGTTGGTAGAGAAGCCGGGAGTGAAGTTGTGCCCGGGAAGAAGGGAGGGGTGGAGGGAAGGTGTTCTAAGATTCGGTTTTCTTTCTCATTGCCCTACTCTGGTTGATTTGTAATAAAGTGAGTTAATTTTCCCCAAGTTGAGTCTGTTTTGCCCGTGACGGTAAGTGGTGAGTGATCTCTCTCCTGTCCTTATCTCGACCCACAAGCTCTTTGTTATATTTTCTCTCCCCTGTCCAGCTGAGGAGGGGGAGTGATAGAACGGCTTTGGTGGGCACCTGGCAACCAGCCAGGGTCAACCCATCACATGAACTCACAAATGGTTCTGAATTGCTTGGTCATTCTGGGGAAGGAGCAAGGATATAAAAAAGGATTTGACTTTCTTAAGCAGTACAGATTCAGAATTTGGAAAGGTAACCAGTGCTACGCCCAGTATTACTTAGTTTTTATTGAAGTAACTGAAATTCTCTTTTAAAGTCAGTCCACTGCACAACAGATTTACCACTTAACTGAGTTTTAATTGACCCTTTTATTATTATAATGATGGGAATAATGCTCTGGTGAATGTATTTTCCAGTTGCTGATTTTGGTAATAAAAACCAGCCTTAGATTGCAAAAGACTGAGTTTCTCTGTTTCATGAAACAGGCTGCCCTTCCATTTTAAAGATAACAGGATCTTCGTTTAACCTTGGATAGCACTCCCTAACTTGTTTCCTGTCTTTTCTTCATTATATTGGCTCCTTGCCTTGAAGAGGAGATGGCTTTTTAATACAGCCACTACATTCCACCAACTCGGAATCTTTCAATCCAATTACTATGGTAGATTAGTTCTTGACTTTCTCCCTCTCCAACTGTAGCACTTGTGAATCAAGTGTTTGTTTTTCATTGCAAGTTTTTTGCTAGAATCAAAAGATTTTTCTTTTTTTCTTGTGACTTAGCTTGCATTGTTAGTACGGCTCTCAAATGTTAATGATAATGGTTTTACATAAAGCATCAGCTAGGCACTGGCTGCTGCGCTTTGTAAGATAAAGCTTGTTGTAAAGTGCTTGGAGACAAAGCAAAGGTTCACATCCCAGAGCTGTGAACATGGCTGGAAAAGGGATAATCCTAGCTGGCGTTCAGTGCTGTCCAAAAGAACAACCCCTCTACTTCCCCTCCAGGAATAGTAGTATTAGTATAGTACAAGATTTTGTATCGTAGTCACCAGTTTGAGGGCAAAGCATAGAATGATAAACGTAACAATTGCTAACCTTTGTTATAATCTAGGGAATGTGCCATAAATTCTGAGGGAAATAATCTTCTTGTCTGGGAAGGATAACAATCCTTTATTCTAGGAATGCTGGTTTTAAAACAGTTGGGCTCGGGCTGACATAGCTCGTTGATGAGCAAAAGATACTTATTAGAAATTATTGTGGGATTTGTTTTTGAATTCTAACCTCTCAGTGTATTCTACTGAGTGCCCCCAGTATAGGGTGCGGAAGTTGGATTTGACTTACAGCACTTTTGTTCAGGCTCTGGGAAGGGAGGGTTGAGCCTTTACATTACACTGATCCTCAAGCGGCACCAGACCCTGGCTGGCTGCTGGCATACCCTTAGGTGAGGGCTGCTGTGCTCTGTGCCATCTAGGAAAGTCAGTCTGCTGGCCAGGAATCACTGTAGTGCGATCTAATATTGTCCTTGCACATCTGTGGTGTACTTGGTCTTCTCCTTTCCTTCCCCAGCTGATCCCCTGCTCCTGAAGGGAATCCATAGCCCTTGCCATAGTACACATCAGTCCCAAAATTATTGAGCTGTGCTTGGACATGACCAGTTTTGAGATGTAATACTTCTTTTTTGTGATTCATTCTAGTTTAATCTGTAAAGTTTGGCAGAGAAAACTGTCACTACGAAAAATTGTTTATCTACCTAGTTATTTCTTTTAGTGCAGAACATGGTTCGTGTTTAAGTGGACAGATTTTTGCCTCCAAAGTACCTTGCTTTATGCTAGCTTCCAAATGGGAACTTGATTTCTAAGACAGTTTCTGCTGCAATTTGTACTGAAAAGTCTCGGAAGTAGCTGGTGCTGGATGCGCTGTGAATACGTTAAAGCAAATCCCGTATTTGTGCTCCATTCCCTGGTGTAGGAATTGAGCATCTGTTTTGACTGGCAAGTGTCCCTCAGCTGTATTCACACTTACAATGTGACATGGGAGTTTGCGGACAAAAGAGATGTATACAGACAAGATCTCTTGTACATTCAAAAATGTGCAAGTGTCTTTACTGCTGGTAATAGAAAGAAATGAAAAAAATATGCCAAAAGGTATAGAATAAATTCTAGGTATGATGGCATTTTTATGATAAGCAATATATCAAAATTATAGCCTAGTTTTGAAAATCTCTTTTGTTATATAAGTTCAATGAGGATTAAATACTGAATGAAAGGTAAGTAATTTGAGTGTAGGCAAATCAGAGCTAGGTGGTTACCTGCTAGTGCTACACACAGTTAATGTAATTTAGCCAAGGATGTTGAGACACTTACAGATACCCACCCATTTTAAACTTCTCCACCCCTGTGAAGTTGGGTGATTTACAGGCAGATGATTCCCATCTGGGTATGCAGGTATCTATTGCTGTGCTTCAGCAGGTGGCCTGCTACAGTGAAAGCTATCTGAGAGGACGCGGGGGTTCAGAGTAACAGGCGGTTCTGTGCACTGAGGGCAGCTGGTAACCATTCGACGTCTTTCAGGCCTCAAACCATGGCAGTGCTTATCAGTGCTGCAGAACTACTAGAGACTTAACACTCTTCAAAGTGGGGTTTTGAAATCCTTCATGGATTCTGCAGTGGATTATACCATTAAAAAAAGTAATGGGAATAAACACTCTTAATCCTTCAAACCAGTATTCCAACCAATATGTATTTGAAGCATTAAATATCAAATATCAAATAAATATTAAAAAGGTCTAGAAACATCTTTGGAAAAATTAGATAAAGTTGATGCTTATCTTGTAAATGTACTGCCGTAGTTTCAGGAAAATATTTTAAAGTAAAGAATTAATTTAAAACTGAAGAAGATCTTAAAAAGATTATATTTTTATATATATTTTATATTATTATATTTTTATATTATATTAAACTGAGGAATCTTAAAAAAGATTATATTTAACAAAATAAATCTTAACCTTTGAATATAAGAAAATGCAAATTTGAGGCAACTCAACAATGTCATTCCAAGACCTTATGTATAATTTAATTTCCAGTCTTTACACTAATTTAATGGATGTAGTATAGTCAAGAGTTTTATAGACTTCGAGCATTCACTGTTTTTAAGCAGTATGCTGCTGCTTTGTTGGATGAACTAAAGCACGCTGTTAGCTCACTTCTTATAAGCAACCTGGCCAAGCAGGCCTCCCTGAGTTTCCTTTGAGGCAGATTACAACTTTGTACTGTCTTTTACTCCATGGCTGTATCACAGCTGCAGAAAAGTGTGATTTTTGTAGTCTTTTGGGTTTGGTTTTTTTTTTTAATGCAACAAGGCACGATTTGTTTTTATAGGGAGGGAAGCTTTATGTATATGCTCGATTAATCTACCTCATGGGAAAACCAACCCCTTCCAAATTTTACAATGAAACGTGTCATCTATTAACTATCTTGCCTTCCAAGGAAAAAAATATTCCAACCATCTCACCTTTACTTCAGATTTTTTATTGCATTTATGGTGTGGATTAAATTCCTATTTAAGCTTTATTTTCTGTGTTCCACTGTTTCACTAAAATTAAAAGGTTGTATCACATACTTCAGATACTGATATCAAACTCTGTCCATTCTCCCTTTATATGGGAGAAGACTATCCATGTGTATACACATACACATGTGCACATATACTAATTATCTAATCAGTCTGTTTTCAAAGTGATTTTGAACATGTGCTTTTCCTTTTTTCTGTTTTCATTTAGTTTGTGTTTTCTTCTAGATACGCATCTTTATTGTGATTTTCACTATTCTGATGTTCCTAAGAGCAATTATAAAGAAAATGGCAACAGCACATTGATCGCTGAATTCTTTTTAAAAGGAACAGTGAAAAAAAAGACAAACAAATGACTGTTCCCTCATTAAGTGTGTTTTGCAGATTTTTTCCAGTTTTTAAGATCATGTCAGCTCCATCAGTTTCTCCAGCAGAACTGGGAATTTTGATGCACACCGTTGTTTGCATTATACTACTTAATCTTGGTTTGATGCTTAAAATATTAAGAGGGAGCTGGTACACTAAGGTTCTTCACATTACTAATGTGGAATTTTGAACAGTTGTTGACAGCAAAGAAAACATTGCACAATTTTCCCAGTTTTAGATAAGACCATGAAGGAGAGTGTGTTTTAAAATAATGGGAAGTAAAGGTAAATACATGTTGGAGAGAAATCTCCTCTTTAGATAGGATTTTATTATACATTTTGCAGTAAAGAGAAGATTGGAGGGTCTGCAAAATCTCTGAACAAGTGTCTCGCTGGGTTCTGTGTCATGCTCAGATTTCTTTACCTTAGGGCATAAGCTGTCAATGCATCATGCAGAGAGAACGTATTCTCATTTGAAAACATCTAGGAAAGAAAAACTTCTGTGGATGCATCACTATGCAGTTGCCTTTATAATTTATGCCTCTTTCTTTCTTCACTTGAAGCTGCATTCAGCTCTGGTGGTAGTGAGGAGCTGAATCCTGTTTTGCTCCTCCTGTGTTGTTTGAGGCTCTGCATTCAGCACGCGGTGATGGGGTGACCCAGATTCCCCAGGGTGTCTTATAAATGCAGTGTTGATGCACTGCTTTCAAAGTCGTGGGTTAGCAAGTCTTGTCCTAGCTAGACGATGTTATTTTCTTTCCTGCTCATCCGTTTCTGACAGGTGCATCTACCAGTAGTGGTTTAATATAGTTAGCATTAACTAGCAGCATGTGTGCCTGGATATTTGTATGAACACAAATGGAAATAACAGTTGGATGAAGGGGCAGACAGGTGTGTTTAATAAAATAGATCAGTGGGAGGGGGTGGAGAGAGAGGAAGAAAAGCCCACAGGCATAGGAGGCTCATAGTGGAGCCTGGGAAGCCATGAAGCTAGGTAAGCTGGAGAGGGTTGGAAAAGCCAAATGGAAATAAGTTGATGGGGGGTGGCTTCTCCCTAGTTATGAGCAAAAGGAAGAGGGAGTGGGAACAGATGGCTCTAAATTGTATAGCCCCCTGATGCTCTGTGCCTTTCTGGGATCAAACTGTGATTGACTTCTTATTTGAAGGTGGAACTGAGGCTTTTACAACTGATACATAGAAAAATCATATCATTAAAAGGCAAACCCACAATTTTGATAATTCCTGAGAAGGAGCTTGTGGGTGTATGTCTTTGTCGCAAGAGAGCGAGGCATGAACAGCCATGAGCCTTTTCTGAAGGGTCATCATGTTTAAAAGACACCAGTCTGTTCATCTTGGATGGTCTTAGTTTGTTGTGGTTAGGTTTGGGTTTGTCTGTCTGTGTCTGTTGTCTGCGCCCCCCCCTGCCCCTTTCTTTTTAGTGACAATAAAAGCAAAGTAGGTTGAGGGATTGTTTTCAGCACTTTTCTCTGGTTAGACACTGTATCTAGGGTTCTTTTACCAGGAGTCCTTACTGCTGCCTGTAGGCTTAGTATGTTTAAAGTTGGTTTTTTGTTGTTGTGTTGGGTTTTTTTGTTTTGTTTGTAAAAATACTTGAATCCTACAAGACAAACATATAATGATGTTGGTCATTAACGCAGCAGACTGAGTTTATAGCTTATCAGAGTAATGCTATATGAGTGGGGCACTACAGGGATCCCCACTGAATCTTGAGATCCCAAAACAGTTTTTAGTTCTTCTTTTCTGTGAAGTAAATTATTGATGTTTTTAGGAAAGCCCATGCTGAATCATGAGAGGGTAAAAAGGTGCCTCCCAGTCTGTACCTGGCAAGCAGCTAGCAGAGCTGGAAAAATAACTTGTATGAAATCTCCAGTGACTGAAATCCTCGGAGGGGAGTCCTTTCTTGGACCCCAGTGCACAGTGTATCTGATGGTCTGTCTTCTGTGCACTGCTTACTTCTGTTAACCAAAATGACAACTTTTAGCAACTGGATTGTTTCCTGGCTGTCCATTAGGCAGAAAAACTTTTGCTTAAGTTCCAGGAACATACTGTATGATGCATTGCTCTCTCTGGACACTGCAAAACACACTCCTGTTCTAAAGAGCTTTTAATATAGGAAACTACTAGAAAAAATGAATAGCTTTTGAGAGACTGGAATCCTACTAGATTTTTATACTGCTTCTAAAATATTTTTGCATATTCAGAAGAATGACTTTTCAGTTTCAGGCTTCTCCCACCTCCCCCCAGTCTCAGACATATACCTACTCATTTTACTGTATGAATTTAGAGGCTGTGTAGGTCTTGGAAGCAGTGTCCTTTGCTTTGGGATCTCATTGCCTTTTATAAGTGAGTGTTTCAAAATATGTCAGTAACTACTGAATCTGATTCAAAAGAATTACTAAAAAGTGCCCGATTTTTAATTTTTTTTTTTTTTTTAATTTTTTTCTTCTATTTTTTAATCATACCTTCTCTGGCCAGATCTTCATACCTACATTGTATATCCTGTGCTCCTCTGAAATATGTTTAATTCAGTTGTGTCATTTTTGATGTGTATTTCTGAGACTGTAGTCAAGCCAAGAGTTTTTGTTTGTTGAGTTAAAACAAGCCATGGAGTTTCAAACCCTGCTGGTTTAAATATACTTGGCTGAAGGGCATGAAAGCCTTACTCCGGTGCAAGCGGCCGTGTGTTTGCAGCTGCACAGAAATGTGGGTGTGCAAGTTATGAACTCTCAGGCTGTAAGACAATCCTGTATGTTTAGCCCACGCTGGGATAAGTTGGCATAACTCAACTGAAATGTTGCTTTAGGATGGGCAGAATTTTATAGTCTTTGTTGCAGGCTATGTTTATAGTCTGTTTGCAGGATGGCTGGTCTCTATTAGGTATTCTTTCCCTGGGCTGTCTTACTCTGTTGATCCTTCAGGGAGGGTAAGTACATCTGTCATGATAATCGGAGCCATGAGGAATACTGAGGGAATTTCATGTCCTTGTTCACCAGCTCCTGCTTCTGGAGACAGCAGCAGCTTTCTGGGCATCCCTAGGACAAAACCTGGGGTTTGACTGTTTTGGCTGAGCCTAGTTGGCTGGAATGGGATAATGATGGTTTCGGAAGAGCAGCATGAAAGGACATAAAGTGCAGCTCGGTGAAAAGTTAAGAGGACACCTTGGTTTCAGTTTGTGGAGTCCGTCACATTGGATTGGTGACAGATGGAGTGAATGGAAGTTGGCTGTGTCAGGAGACTGTTTTGGCAACCAGAAAGAAATCTGAGGAGACAGACACAGCAAGGCAGAAGCTGGGGAATGGGCAGAGGGTGTTTCATGTTGGAGAGGAGGGGATGGGTAGAGCACTATGGTGCCGGCAGCTTTAGTTATGCATCTTGATGTTCAACCTTCCTATGCAGTTCCTTGATAATTAGAAAAATTGCATTTGTGGTGCTGTGTGTTTGGTACACCTTGACCAAAATTTGAAAAAACCGTTGGAAATATCAAGTTAGCTGGTAAAGGCCAAAGGGAACCTGCTTGCTGTTACATTTCTGGAACTGAGTTATTGTTTGCTGTCAGATCGCAGTCCAGCCTTAGGATTTACTGGAAGGAGTTTATTCCAGGAAAATCCAGGCGGGTGAAGGCAGTGACAGTGTGAAACACCTGATGATTTTGGATTGCCTGGTGTAGCATGTCTCAAGCTGTGGCCTACAGAGAGCTGTCTGGTACTGAACTGTAAGAGCAGAGAAGGAAAAACATAGTGCGGCAGCTGGGCAAAAAAAGCTGCAGAACATTGCAAGTCTGCTGTGGGGAAACCGAGCAGTAATTCCTCAGTTCTGAATGCCTGGTGCCTTTCAACTCAATTTAAAGGATTCCCATGGTTTGTGGGAAGGGTGCTAATGACCTTTCCCTCTTCTTCTGTTTGTGGCAGGCATTTGAAATCTAACAGGAA
Organism: Aquila chrysaetos chrysaetos; assembly: GCF_900496995.4. Taxonomy (NCBI): domain Eukaryota; kingdom Metazoa; phylum Chordata; class Aves; order Accipitriformes; family Accipitridae; genus Aquila; species Aquila chrysaetos. The sequence goes on along the minus strand of NC_044015.1, from coordinate 36,661,478 downwards.
GAAAGCCTGCAGACCAAGAAAGTCCAACTATAAAATTCTTTTTGGGTTGTGTTGAGATAAAAATTGTATTTTCCTTTTGTCAGGTTGTTTTATAAGACTAGCAGGATGTTTCTGAAATGCTGGCCTATGTTACTGCCAAAGGAACAAAAACATATGCAAGACTGTGTTTGTGAATACTACTTGCAATTACGTGTTCTCCTGTTCTGGGATTATGTTCTTGAGTTACATGATGTGTCTTGATCTGCCCCATGAAATTCCTGTGTTCACTGGTGAACGTGTTGGACACATAAGAGGGCAGAGCTAAGACTGTATGATCCTGTGTGCTTGATGCTGCAACATAACTATTTTTTAAAAATATATTGTCTAGATAATGCAGTGTATACTATTTATGGCAACACAAATATTTCAAGATTATGCCAGGAGCAATGGGAGCAGGGAGAGTTATAAGAATTTGCAGAGTGTAGTATACAAAGGTAGAAGATACAGTCATATCTATTACATTTAGGGGAAGTCTCATTGCTGGCACAGAGCTGAAAATTATAGGGACAAGACAGGGGTGGACCCTGGTATCCTGTGAAATTGGCACTTGAAAGCAGTCATGTGCAAAAGGGAAAGGTTACTGCATCCTTGCCAGGAACAACAAAATGGGCAAACTCTTCACTGCCACTGACAGATCTGGAAGATGCTGGTGGATTATGAGGAAGCCTGTGGTTAGAGGTTAAGTAACAGGTACAGGTGCTTTATCTTCTAGTTCAATTCAGTTTTACATGAATTAATAATTAACATCCAGCAACTGCTTCTGTCAATGACTAGGATCTCTCATGTAACTTCATTGGTCTAAGAGAAAGCTGTAGATGGTTCATTTTCGGAGAACAGCTCGTCTTTCACTCGTATTCCCTGGTTGGACAGGAGAAGTTCTGTTCTCTTTGTTGGCGTGAAAACTGCATGAAGAAAGCAGACGATGTGCATAGGTATCTTTTTCTCCATCCTCCTGTGCAGGCTTGAGGCAGGGTAAAAGTTACAGCTGGGTAGAAGAAAATTCTGTTGGTTTCCATACTACTGAGTTTTTGGTATATAGTGTTGAACACTATAAAAATAAACTTGAACAAATATATGCTCTTCTAACTGTCAAAAATTGCAAAAACATGCGCTGCGTTTGATGAGCAGTTGTCTAGGCATTGTAAATATATTCCTGAGAAACTGGGTTTGACAGACAGGGGAGGACATGCAAGCTGCAGGATTTCAGCATTTTTGAAGTCTCATTTTCATTTCTGGACTCTCAGTCTTCTTTTGTGTGCACATGCACAAATAACCATGAAGGCAGCGTTCCCATTGCAAACTAGTTTCCAACTTTGATGGTTTAGAAGTCTAAAATTGTGCTGTTTGCATTTCAAACAATACCAGATTTGCTGTAGCATAGGGGTACCCTAAGCAACAATATGCCTGAAAGGATATTTGTTGACTGCTGGCTCTAGAAGAGGCAAGTTTTTGAGGTAACCCAGAGTTTGCCCAGCTAAGGGGCAGGTTGTGTTTTAAAAAATCTATTGCAGTAATTCTTCTGGGATAAGTATTTTGGGAGAACTGTTTTGGTAAACTTCCAAGTGCAGATTACTTCTGACTATCTTATTTTCCTTCTCCACTAATTGCTTTAGGCTCCTGCTAACAATTGCCTATCCGTTGCATATGGAAGGGCGGTTGGGGGCAGGGGGGACGGACTGTGCACAGATCTGGTAGGTATTGCAGCCAGCCCGCCTGGCTGCTGTGCCCTGCAGCCTCCCCACCGTGCAGCTCTGCAGAAGGACGGGGAGGGGACCCCACTGGGAAGCTCCATGGGGCACAGGCGGTGCTTTGGTATCCAATTCAGAGGATTAATACCACTTTCTGTTCCTTGGACGCCACAGCCAGTTGGCCTAGTGTTCATATTCAGTTTGCCCACTTCTTGAGTGCACTTACTTGTATAAATCTGCTCAAGCGTTTAAGTTCGAAAGAGCAAACAAACAGGGAAATGAACAGACGGCTCTGCTGGCTCTGGAGGGGTCGCTTGCTTCTCTTTCCTTGTTTCCATGAATGTGGCCCCTTGCAGTATATACAATGCCGTCTGTCAGCTCTCCTTTCCCAGATGAGGGCTTTGCTATGAAGTGTAAAGCACCGTCTGTGCACCCAGCATCTTTGCTCCTTTAGAAGTGCTTGTTGGAAACTGGACACATACTTACTCCTCTTCCTCAATGCTGGGTTCCTCTGCTGCTGCCGGTCTGTGCCCTAGTGCCAGGGGCAGGATGGATGACAGCCCCTGGGGGTCTGCCAGGAGGAGCCGCCCGGTGCGTGGTGGCTGCCTATAGACACACACACCCAGAGAAGCATATACCTGGGAAGAAATTGTGTGCTCTATATAAAAAAGCATGTAGGGTTATACCGAGGGAGGATGGCGGCCTTTGGCCATGCATATTCAAACACTGTGGCTTGTCCTGTAACTGATGGACCTCTACTTTATTAAGTAGCATGGTGAGGATTGGCCTGCTTCGTGTGCTGGCCATACCACAGAGCTATTACTCCAGTCAGGCTTGTATCATTTAATAGGTTTTCTTTCACAAAAGTGCCAGTGCTGTTTTATTGTAGGTTATGGCTTGGTTTGATACATTACACTCGTTCCTGAAGAAATCTGACCATGTTTGAGATTCTTGAGATTATTTTTCTATTCTTTATTACTTCTGTTAAATTGCAATGGTTTTGTTAATCCCTTGCTGGTCACTCAGTGAATCTTGATTGGTTTGGATGCGTTGATCTCCCAGGTTATTGTAGAGATTCTTAGGAACACCCTTCTCTTGCAGAGATCCTGTGCTAGATTTTAGCATATGTAGTATTGCACCTTCTGCATTTTGGCACAGTGCTTTCTGGGTATTACCCTGCATGCTTTGTCATTTGTATCCTCTTAACCTTCATATCTTAACCTTTCAATCTTGCACCGAATGCTTAGCTCCTGATTTGAGTAAGTTAGACAAAGCAAACTTTCTGACCAAATTTAGGTCAGAGTTTCAGGCTAGATTTCTCATGGGTAATTTAATTTTGCCTATTTTAAATTTCCATGCAACCACCTCAGACATGATGTTTATTCCAGTCTCTAACTCTTCTATGGCAATTGTCCACACTGTTTTTAAAGGCTGCTGCAGTCCATCCTTGAGTGTCTGGTGTTATAAAGGTTTGCAGAATTGGTCCTGACAGTATGTTCTCAATTGAAGGAAAACCATACTGACTGTAATTCTGTCATGGAAATTCTGTGGTGTTCTTGCCAAACAAAAGAATGTCATTAGGCAAAAAGGAAAAATATCCAAGATCCGCCATGTATTTTAATAGTAGTTTGTAATTAAGCCTGTTTTACTCAGTGCTATATAATGTATTTTGGGCATTTGGTGACAGAGCCTCCCAGGAAGAAGGTTCTTGTTCTTTGGTGCTAGCCAGATGTGTTAGGGAACCCCGGACAGTGGTGTAAGAGAGGGAATTGGGCAGGTTCTGGACACTTCTGTATCTAGGGTCTATTTCCTCTGTCTGTGCTGGTCCTGTAAGTATCTGGTTTGGTGTGTCATCCATTTCAACATGTGCTTCCCTAAGCTGCCTGGTTCATTTAAAATCCAGTGCTTTGTTGTCAAGCCAGTTCTTTAGGCTTTTTGCAGTGAATTATGTTTCAAAAGCTGATGGATTTTGCTTTTTTAATTGAGCTATAATGTTATTGTTTTTCAGTGGAAGATTTTGTACAAAAGTGGCTCTCAAATGTCTCTGCTTGTGTCCCTATTTTCTGTTACAAAATCTTCTACTGCAGTTGACTTTTACCCGACTCGTGATCCCACCTGGGATTGCTACCCCTGTTTGGGGAGCTACTTGCCTAGACACTCATAAAAAGTGTATTGCTTTCTGCAGGCTCCAGCAGGAGCTGCTGCTGCTCAAATCCTGAAAGGCATTCTTTTGGTGATACTTACTCTTGCTTTAGGTGGAGAGCACTGAGCCAAAATCATTCCTGGTGTATCTGCATCAAAAGCAGGGACTTACTTGCTACAATGCTGATGATTTTAGTGTTATTACAGAGTGTTTGGCTTTAGTTTAAAATGCCAGCCCCAATCAAACACAGAGATGTTCTCTGTTGATTATATCTAAGGTTTCCTACAAGAGGAGTTAATTTATAAATAACATTTGCAATTCCTGTTCAAGTCCTGTGTGAACTGCAGTGGAGGTACCACACCACTGATTCTTTTTACCTCCCCTGTCACCAAGGTAAGATGTTTTCTCTTGTTTTTTTAAAAGTGCTGTCAGACTCAGCCCTCCCTCCAAGCAATGTGCCCTATTGCTTTGCGTTCATCCAGGTTTCTATCCCTTGCTATTAAACAGGCGTTTAAAACACAGAACTCACCAGCCTACCTTTTGCACAGTTTGTTTATGATTATTCGCCTCCTGGTGATGACCTGCTGCAAAACTGGAGAGGAAGGGAAGTGGGTGAATTGCATGAGACCTAAGGTCACCTCCCAGATGGAAGGTTGCTAGCACAGCAAGAGCAGTGAGGGAGTCTTACTGGTGGGAGCTGCTGGAGAACCCTGCTAGAGTGAAGGCTTATCTGCAGTTCTCAAGTGAAGGGGAAGACTGCCCCTCAAGGCAGACTGCCCCTGAGGACAGAGGCTTGTCCTGGGAAGATTCACCGTGGGTAAGACATCCAGGCAGAGGCGTATGTTGTGGGACACCAGGGAACCTTGTCACAGAAGTTTTATGGAACAGGATAGGAGAAGGAAGGTGGAAGACTTGGGAACTACCAGTATGGTGATGGTTGTGTGCTATAAGAAGTATTCTTCTTAAGCCCTTGTAGCTCTCCAGAGGATAACCAGAGTGCAGGGTCCTGGGGCAGAGATTGATGGTTCATTCCAGTCTGACCCTTTATCTCTTCTTGGTTGTCATTGCTGTGTGAAGTCCGGTGACTGATTGCACTAGCAATACCTCCTGTTCCAGATAAGGGAATTCCCTTGTGCGAATACACTACTTGACTCACAAGTCATGTTCTCTTTTTCTCTGTTTCAGAGTAGAATTTTACATCCCCATTAAATTGGTTGCCAAATCCAAACTTGCAGTAAACTGAAGCTGTCTGTCTTTGGTTAAGTTCTGCTATCGATTTTGGGTCTTGACTTGTAGTATCCTAATCCCAGAGTAGGCACTGGGTTTAGTGTGCTGCAGAAGTGGCCTAGATTCTCTCCTGCTCGTCTTTGAGATATCTGGAACTACATCATTGCTTAACTGGCCCTGAACTGTGTCTTTGGGACATCTGCCAAGGCACTCTGTACCCTTCTTTGACATTTGAGCAGATCTCTTGATCATGTCTGTGGATCTTGGATCACACTTGTGTTGAAAAGTCCATGCCCTTCTGAGTTGGGACACTTTGGACAAACATAAAAAGACAGCAGCATTAAGGCAGCTAGATTAATTTGCATTTCATCCTGCCTCAAGTTCAGGCTTCTTTGCATCAGAGGAAGACTGGTTCATTACCCTAGTGCAACTCTCTGCACCTCTGCCTGCCTCTTGCTTTTTTTTTTTCTGGGCTGCTCTGAAACAGTGATCAAATGTGTGATCCTCCAGTAGCATGCCAGCACTCTTGGATCCTTTTTAGTTTTAGTCGGGGTGGGGGGGGTAGCAAGATGCAGAGCTGATTCCCGGGAGCCCTTAGGAAAAAAATATTGTGCCTTGTAAAAACGAGTGATTTTACTTATTGCAATTGAGGAGTCAATTAACTGGCTAATTAAAGCAATTTCTCATTACATAATTGAATTCTGGTTCATAACCATTTCTACTCTGCAAGACTGCCCCAGAGAGCAGAGCCATTTCTGAGTGCCCTGTATCACAAACAGAAGAACCAATTGATCTCTCGGTGTTCAGATGCAGCACAGAGCCACTCATGAGTCTGGAAAAGGGAGAAGTGGTTGGGTGGGACTTCCCTTAATTGCTTGTGGAATGAAACAAACCATCTTAACCATCCAGATGGTTAAGAAAAAGGCAGTTTTCTCAGATGTCTTTCTAGTGCCAAAGGTAAATGAAGAAAGGAAGTGATGAATACTGGAGACCCAGCTGTTAGCACAGAAAACATGAGGTTTAGGATGCCCAGGGTTGTGGGACTCAAGGTTACACTCTAGAATATGCAGGATGTCTTGAGCTCAAAGCATTATGCTGGGTTTGGACATGCCAGTGCTCATCAAATATACTCTCACATTGGCTGAGAGGAGAGAGCTTTTAAATTCTGTCATCTTCTTCCAGTACAGAAAGATAGACTGAAGATTGAGTTATTTTTTAAGGAAGGATGAATTAGAAAAGTGTTGATATATTGAAATGTTGTATGGCAATGGAAGGTATATGGAACAAATGAATGATAAGAATTTGAAATACTTTACAATCCACAGTATGAGATTTTAGTGGGTATAGTTAAAACCAAGCATGGTTTCAAGCCATGCCATCTGAAGAAGGGAGGGTCAGGTTAATGATATTTGTTGCTGGTGGGCCATGATTTGACAATGAAGGATTGTGGCAGAGGTATTTTTGAAGTTAGGATATAAGTACTTCAAAGCGCAGAAGAAATTGCATTTGGCAGCTGATGTGGACTTTGAAGACTGAATGAGACACAATTAAAAGAGCTGCATTTAACATGGTCAGCTTCCTTCACTAGTGTGATACCCAGTGACTTTGAATGTCCTGATCATGTTTTACCTTGGAAATGGGACTCGGAGCAGAAACCATCTTCTCACTGAAGGAGGAAACTAGTTAAAATTAGCAAATGTTGTGGATTTAGTTAGAATTCAAGTATTTTAACTGATGTCTCAGTGAACACAAAGTGCTTGAGAGAAAATTATTGGGGGGTGTGTGTGTTTTGTGGGTGGGTGGTTGTTTGTTTGTTGTGGTGTTGTTTTGTTTTAAACATTCTCTTCAGGCTACAGACCTGGGCTCCTTCCTGTGTGAGACACTGATCAGGTACCTTGTTCCCTGAGCCCCAGTTCCTCCTTTAGAAACTGAATGCATTGCCTCTAGGTCACAGGAACCCTTTGGGGCACAGTCACTAGTGTTTGCAAATCCCTCATACCTTGTTGATAATGACCTCCAATAGAAATAACTAGGCTTCTAAAACTCAGTGGGAGATTGCTTCATGCTTAAAACAGGAAAGATATTATACTTTGAGAACTGCAAAGTTTACTGTATAAGGAAGAGTGAGAGCAGAATTTAAAAAAAAAAATTGGGGCCTATTGGTAATATTCAGCATCTCAAGAGTATGATGAAGAGAGAAAGAAGGGGGTAATGATGGCTTTGCACAGTTGGAGTATTTATTTCCTGTACTTCATTTTTTGGTTGAAAGTACAGGCTGGAAGAAGGGGAAGCAATGGGGGCACATTGCAGTATGAAAGCTGGGCGAAGGAAGAGGAAGGTTAGGAGCAATAGAAAATGCCTGTGTTAACATATGTTGTGAGGAGGGAAGGAGTGGGTATAGCGCTGTGAAAGACTATCCCATAAATGGGAAAGAGCATTAGATTGTTAATGACTGAGTTATATTTGATAAATATATTGCTAAGAAGAACAGAAGTTGGGAAATAAAGTCTATGAGAACAGTGTACTTTAAAAATATTCAACCAGAAGCTGGAGTGTAAAAAGCCCTAGGGTGTGTTGTAGGGAGCTGCCTAGCACTGGTGGAAACAGATCACCTGTAGAAACAAATCTTTTGTGGGCTCAGTTTAGATGAGTTTTGCTGTGGGTTGGGTGTGATGGGATTTGTTTTTTGTTTGTGAGTGGGGTTTTTTTGTTTGTTTGTTTTTTCCCTGTGGCTGGAATATGGTAGGAGGGGAAAATCCAGGCAACTTTTTTAATACATAATCTTTCACTTCTGACTGCCACTGCTTGGTATCATGACTTTGGAGCTCAGTTCCCACCCTTGACCAGCGGCATCAGCCTCCATATGTTCCTGATATCATGGGTGAAATGGGCATTCCTGATTTTGCACAGTCCGACAGATGCTCGTTTTTACAGTGGCAATCTTTTCCTCTCTCAATCAAGTTATTAGTGTCATTGTCATGAAGCACTCAACATCTTTCAGCCCTTAGGGAAGAGGAGACCGGTTTGGAACAGAAACCTGTGCATCCTGACAGCACACACTGAAGCACTGTGGAGTTAAAACGTACTCATGTTTTTTGTCCCTTAGGAAGCACTCTAATTCCCAGGCTGGCACTTCTGACATAACTCAATTATGGAATCATAAATAAACAATTGACATAGGCCAGGGAACTTCAAAGCAATCAGTACAGTCATAATAGGTTCTAGCTTGATAAATAAACCATGCTGATATAGTCTAAAGGATTTTTAATTTTTTTTTTTTCCTTCTGTCTTAGATCAAAGCTTCTTCCTTGAACTGCAGCCTGGCAACTCTTCCTAGCCCCTTTCCTTCCCCCGCATCCCCTGCTGATCTCTTGGTACAAGCATCATTAAGCATGGGACTGGTTTCTTTGCAAGGTGTACTCCATCTCCTAAATTAATTGGATCCTGATACACACTTGCATGTGAAGTAGTTCTTAGAGAATAATTCTTGGCCAGCATTTTTTTTTAATTGAATTGACATGCATAGCCTGGCTTCTTAGGCAATGAGGATCCCTTTTATGTTGATCGTAACAGTTATGTCCGTGTTGCATGCTCTTTTAGTTGCCTGCATTGCAGCTTTGTACACACATAGTGGGATTTTGTTCCCAAAAAGACCAGGACACAGTGATATGGTGGCTGAGATGGTGTTGCTTGTGCAGCTTGAGAGGGTTACTGAGGCTTTTCCCCCAGACCATTTATTACACTTAGAAGCACTTGCTTGATGTGTCTCACAGTCGCTGAGCTGAAGACTCAAATCTTTAAGATATCCCATCCTCCATTACCAGACTGAAACCATCGTGGCACCATCTGAATGGCCTGTGAATCAGTGGCAAGCCTTGCGATAAACTTGCTCTGGTTTCAATACTCTATATTTGTGCCACCCTCTTTCTTTGTGTGTTGTCTGTGTCAGCAGTGACCTGACCACAGGAAGGTGTGGAGGGGAGCAGGTGTCTACCATGTGCCTCTGCCTGTGCTCTGCAGCCTTTGCAGGGAACACGTTGTGTAAAAATGTCCAGTCTAAACTATGGTAAGTCGTATGTCTGAATTTGTAGTTCCAACTTAATTTGTGAAGTGCAAACCCAATCAGTGAATATATCGCTAACAGCTTTTCCCATTGATCCCCAGCAGTGGCACAGCACTGGCTCAAAGGAAAAGGTGCTGTCAGGAGCTGGGAAATTGTGTGATAGACAGTTTTCCTGTGACCTGGATTCTGAGAGCTTAATGAGGTCTAAAACTTTCTTTTAAATAAGTTGATGTATTACACACACAATAGGCTTGTTGTTATGTGGGAGGGTGGCAGGTTTTTGCATGAGAAAATCTGACTTTCTGAGAAATCCCATGTGATGCCTGGGTGTTGATGGGCAAGACCACGTATTGCCGTGCTGCCTCCTGTCCAGAGGAGGAGGTTGCCAGAATTTTCTGAGGAGAAATGAAACACCCCCCCCAACCCCAAATTAATAGGGAAGAAGTCGCTGATGTTGTTAGCTTCCTAACAGCTGCATTTACAATGAATCCTGTCAGCAAGGACAAATCAAATCTCTAGTTTTAGATTAACAAGGAAAACCCAATCTATGAGGAGCTGGTGGTGGTTTTTTGGTTTGGTGGTGGTTTTTTTTTTTTTTTTTTTTTTTTTTTTTTTTTTTTTTTTTTTGATGTACCAAGAGCTCCCTGTCCTGCCACAAGAGACCCATGTCGAAATAGTGCAGAGCCTGTGCCTGGGTCTTTGGCCCAAAATTGTTTGATAAATATTTTAGTGCTTTGTGCATCTTGTTGCCAAAAATTCGCGGTCTAAAACTTTTCCCTGTTCCAGGGAAAGCGATCCTTATGCATGCTCATGTTTGATTCAAGCACTTGTTCTTACTGTGTGTGGTGCAAAAAGGCAAGCTTTAAAATCAATTCTCTACTCCATTAGCATCCTCAAAAGATGTCTCTGGTCACATCAGAGGCAATCTGCTCTCTCTGTCTTTAATATTATTGTTATGTGTTTTGTTTAAAACTTCATTGTCGATGAAATCATCTGTCACCTCTGCAGAGACCTGTCAGGGTATACTGTCTGTATATCTGCCTCTGCCTGGAAATAACAAAGAAGTTTCTCTGTTGCAGCTGCATATCTGCCTCCCCCTTGGCTGAGGGAGAAGTGGTTTGCTGAATTTAGTGGCCTGTTTGGTCCTTAGCCTCTTTGCCTGCACTGCCATTAAGGATGCCATTTAATGTTAATCTGAAGGTATATGCTTCTCTATTAGATCCTGGAGTAATGCCATCAGCTAGTCTCACATGGGTCACCAAGCAGCTGTCAAGCAATAATGTTTATTGCATTTTTACTTCATATCCTTTACTTCATGATTGATCACTGTGGCTTAGATAAAAATAATAAAATTGTCAAGATTTTAAACTATTGTGAAAGCTACTAAGTGAAATGTGGGCATAAGAGCGGAGAGTTTCTAGCCAGCAGCTTTCGTATGGCTGTTGAGAATACAGAGGAAGGAGAGACAGTGAAATGAAGTGCAAATAAGGGTGTGTTTTGTTTAGATTTCAAATGGGAACCTTGGAAATTTTCCCTGTCATGTAAGGATGTGAAGTTCAGTAGCATGCTTTTAATTAACGTATTTTTACCTTGTCCTTAACAATGCTGTATTTTCTGTCTGCCCTTGCACACTGACCTCTGGATATGAACAACTCTCAGGATGATATTTGACTGCCTAGGGAACAGTAAGATACAGGGTCATATTTATGCTGATCCTCATGGGATTTATATTTGTTTAACCAGTGAGCTGAACAATTTGGACCCAGTGCTGGTTAATTGTTCCCAGATCATAAGTAAAGTTACCTCATTTGTCCTGAAATACTTCTGATAAGGAACTGGATAAAGTGAAAGCAGGATTAGCCTGGTCAATATGGGAGCTCTGCTGGGGTGCTGATGGCCTCTCTGAGCACACCTCGGCTCACGCCAGTGAATCTCCGCAGCATGTGGCTGGCCATAAGTGGGGGTACGGCCCTGATGGAGCCCACCATGCTTAAAATGAAGTGCTCTGTTGGACTCGATCCACAGGCCTCATTTTGATTGTTTGCAATTGAGTAAATCAGGCCTGTCCCCATGGAAGTTAATAGGATCAATCCTGGTGTGACAGCAGAGTGAAACCTTGCATGCTTGAATCTTGCATGCTTAATACAGTCCATTTTTTCCTGTTTCAGGTCCTTTACTCTTTCTCACATGTCTTGTTTCACAAATGTATTCCTTTAAATGTGTCATGGATCAAAAGTGTAAAATGCCATCTATCAGCATGGGTGAAATCTGTAATCCCTGTGCTGTTCAGGTAACCAGCAAATCGACATTCATTTATTTGGAAATGGGGCACTTAGCCATCCTACTAATGTTATGGATTTGTTCTTTTCTTTTCTTTTTTTTTTTGTCTCTCCAGATTATTACTTACATAATGTATGGACTAATAGTTGCTTTACAGGGTTTACATGTAAGTTGCTTTCTAGAAGCCATGTGTAGGCAGGGAGCTCAAGATGACATAATGTAGGATTAAATAATTGTAATATGTTGTGGTGTAAAAAGGGGGGTGATTGCAGTATGTGAATGATGCTATCCAATTAAACCACGCCCAGGCAGAACAGGCAGGAGAGGTACAGGGTATGGATGGATGGGTCCTCCTTGACTCATGTTCTCTGCAACTAAAATTCTTCCTGCTGTCTGTTGGATAGATTTGGGAGGACAGAGCTTTCTTAGTTTTCCTAGCGATGCCACTGTAAATTGAGACTGAATTTATCCCAGTGCCACTGAGCTCTGAGCCTAGCTCTTTGTACTGGTGTTTATTAGCGCCTTGTGATTGTGCATAGCTTAGTTTGGTATGCCCCATCAGTAAATTTTGCTAATATTTCACAAATTAAAAATGTTTTGACTCCATTTTCTCCCTAGTCAGCACCAACCTTTTAGATCAACAGTTTGTAGCTTTAAATAAGCATCTGAGATTTTGTTGTTGGCTTTGTTTGTTTTTAATTCTGCTTTGGAACTGTTTGTATCTAAACTTGCTGTGACTCAGTGTGGGGTCTTGCTGCCTTCGCTCAGAAACGCACGTTTGCTGAACTCGGCTGGAAAAGATTTTTGTTAGTGGAGAGTGGAAAGGTGAAGAGAGCTGCTGGAAAAATTCAGTTACCACTTCACTGCAGTGCTTATAGCCCAGCTATTAGCATGTCTTAGGAATGTGAAAATGAGTGTAGAGTATAAACAACACAATTTTGTAATATCCAGGATGAACCAGAAAGAAGCAAAAACCTGTAAGACATGGTCAGGTAAGTTACAACCTAAAATCACTTCCCTTACAGATATCCAGAAGTTTCTACTAAACACAACAAAGAATTTTTTTTTCTCAAGGAATACTTCATTTATTTATTTATCCAGAGAAACCCTTAAAGACCAATGCTATGTCTTTGTTGCCGTGAGGGCTGCAAGTTTTTGCTATGAGAACTGGGCAAACTCAAGCTCAAGCCTCAATACAAATCTACAAGAAAAAAAAGATATGAGTGGAGACACAGGTGTGCCTTGTCTCTACAAAGTGTCTGCAGGCTCTCCCTGTGCTCCAGGACAGTCTCCTGTCATTGTGTGCTGTGAAGTAATATGTTCGCTATCAAACTAAAGTGGTTGGAGTGGCAGAGCCTTTGGGCTCATTATCCGTTGGGGACAATGCAGTGTGACAGTGAAATGGCTGATGAAATCTAATGCTGTCTCTTCAGTTAAAAGGCAGTGCGATGATTACAGCCATTCATTTCCTGAAGGCAGCTGAGTGGCAGGGATTAACGAGAGCGGGGCAACTGTGCTACATCTAATGACCAAAGGTTGTACTGCAGTGTGGAGCCAATTTAACCTCCTGAGCAGCCAGACCAGCTCTGGCCTGAGTCCACAGGGTTTGTGGTGGCCAGTGTGTTGCAGTGATCAGTTGAGGTCTGAGATTAAATTCAAAGAAAAAATAGTTCAAGTATGCAGAAAGCAATTGGGTTAACAGTACAGGATGATGTGTAAATGAATGTGTGTGGGCAGTGTAACTGTTTATTCAGGCTGGGTACTACCTTGTGAGCTTCTATGCACGCAAGAGTAGTGAAGTTTCCCTGAGCCTTTGATGCTTGTGTTGTTCTGCAACCCAGAGAATACTGCTCTTGGGTGGTTTGTGGCTACTGTTTCTTATGTGGAAGTGTCTTTTGTCTTTTCGTGGCAACTGGGAGGGTTAATTATAAACATTTTTGGCCACTAGAAGTCTGAAGACCAGCTGTGAGTCTGCAGAAGAGTCTGTCACTTGGTGCTGAGGTTGTGCAGTGGGTGGGTGGGGGTATGCTTAATTGAATTTTTTTCTGCATTTGGTTGCAGACATGCACCTGTGCTGTTGGAGGCCATTGTTGGAGGGGGTAGATAAATTGTATCAACTTAAGTTGTGTTCTTTCCTCAGTGCAGATTTTCCTATGCATTGATTAATCTGCTTTAGGAGGTATTGCCAAACTGCAAATGGCACTGTCTATAGAAATGATCAGAAGTGGACGCTACGCTGTCACTGGAAACAGGTATGTGAAGCTTTAGTTAGCTGAAGTCCTGAGTTATGGCTGCTTAGACCTACTGTTGAGCAGCCTCTGCTGAGGCCCCAGTGGATGTTCCCTGGGATCTGGCTTTGTCACTGGTTCTTGGCAAGATGGGCGCAGGCAGCGTCTCTTACGCTTGGTTCAATTCAGTCTTTGGTGATTTTAAGGATACTTACGCAGTCTAGCGGAGATGCACGTTAACTCCCCATCCGGCCCTACTAGGGTGTCCTCTGGTGAGCCAGTGCTGACATTTCCAAACAGCTAAGTGTTTGCCTAGCTGCTGTAGGGCACTGGTGCTGCCATGCTGTCAGTCAAGGGTGTGCTGACTGCTGAAGTAAATGCTGTCCATCTAATTAGTATGTGTAGCAGCAGCAGGTTTTAATTATATGGTTAAATACACAGAAATACAGGATTGTCATATGGGATCAGTCTATTGGCCTTTTGTGGCTGACATCCTGCCTCCAGCAGTAGCCAGTGCTGGATATATGAGTGCATAACATATTTCTTTTTGCCCTCAGAGTAATACGTGGAGGCTGTTACAGAAAAATTTCCCCTCCTGCTTTGTTGAAGTCGGTTTGTGTCCAGAAGAGTAATTCCTCTTCTGTGAACCCTTTCACTCTGCTGTGGTTCAGGTTAACCCAGGGACTTTATATTTTATGTTTTCTAGGCAAAGTATGTAAGATGAATGAGCTCTTTTAGTTTTTCCCTGGCTTTAACAGGAGACTTGGTCTCTGCGGAATTTCCTGAAGTTTGTGGTTTCTCCAGATCTTTCAGTGCTTTCTTGTGCCTAGTGGAAATTCATTTGATAGGTGACCAAGTGGCAAGCTTCCAGAGTATTTATGTTCCTGTTAGTCTTTCCTTTTCACCTTTTGTTGTGAATATTTCTCATGCAAATCCATCTTGCAATTTTTGTTAATAATTTTAAGTTGGTTTAAGTTGTTAGGTTTTTTATTATTATTTTCACTTTCTGTTTAATTAGGCATTGACTGCTGGCAGCTAATTATACAGTTCTGATCTAGAGATGTGTAAAATGGTAAACTAAAATTGTATTTTGGTTCACATGGGATGTCCTGTGTGGTCTCTCAGTTTGAGCAGGTGAGTATGAAAAGGATGAAGAGGGCAAGGCATTCTTCCTGATTGGAAATATCCATGCAGGGGATGCTCCACCATGTGGATGGTGTGTGATGGGGAGAGTTGCTTTTCCTTTAGCATTGTGACTATTCTGCCTTCCTGTTGTACAGGAAGAAATGTGTGAAGTGGCTATTGCCATGTGATGTTGGAGGATCCCAGCCCACTGAAGTCTGATTTTTCTCCAAGTCTGTCTTCTGCTGTATGGAAGGCTTGCTCATTCAGCTATGTTGGTGTTAGTAGTGATGGTAAACTTGCTCACCGAGAGTCAAGAGGTCTCAAAATTTCATTCACAGAGGTCACCAAAAGTGTGAATACCAGTCTGCATAACAAATTTTAATCTGTGGCCATCTGGGAGCCTCAGACCAAGGCTCTGTGGAGTCACAATGACTCATCAGCTGAGCCTGGGCAACCTTTGGTACAGATGCAGCTGTTGTCAGCAAAGGGGTATTGCTTCTGCAATTGTTTCTCATATCTCTCAAAGAGAAATCAGTGGCACCTGCAAAAGCTAGTCTTCTGCGAATTTAAGTGGCACAAGGGTTTTTCCAGAATACAAATATTACCCTAAAGCCCCTGTGGCCCTAGCAGTTTGTGTTTTTCAAATTATAGACCCATAACATGTTTATCTCGAAGGGATGTGGGCAGTGTCATACACCAGTGGTTGAAATGCAGATTATAAAAAGGGTCACTGAATGTCTCTGGAAACTGTGAGATGCTGTTGCTTCTTTGGATGCTTACACACAAAATTCAGGAAGATTGCTGGGAAACTGGGTTCCTGCAAGATGTGAATTCCAGTCACTCAGTGAATGTGTATCAGAGTATGTCATAATCTGGGCTAAACAAGTGTGGGTGTTATCTTATTTTTTCATTGTGAATACTGATAAAGGATTTAGAGATCCCACTGGACTGAGAGATAAGCCTAACAGGAATTTTCCTGATTACTTGTCACTCTTTTGACACTAACTAAATTGGAAGGGGGAGGGTGGAAAGACATGGCTCTAATGGTTTTTAGATTTGATTGGTTTAGATGTGGTTGTGGGGGTTCATTTCCCCTAATTTCAGAGATGTTGTTTAGGACTTGAGGTAATGGATATTCTTTATGTGTGAAATACACTGGAGGCAAATTGATTTATGGGCAAATTAAATGATACATTTTCACAGGTGGAAAAAATTACCTTCAGAAGCTCCTATGCTCCCAGGTTCCCACCCACTGTGCTAACCCCACACCTTGGTCCACAGCACCCTCCCTTGAGCTGCTGCAGTTACTTTGAGGCAGTGTTATAACTGGATCATCACAATGACTGTGTGTTTGGGTTTTGTGGAGGGGTGGTTGTTTTTGCTTTTTAAAGAAATGCCACTGGAGAAAATATAATAATGTAATGTCAGACTGTACCCTTTGCTGCATGAGTTTACGTGAGATCTCTGTTAATGGTATTTGGTGGACTGTAAGTTAAGTAAATGAAGTAGTCATCCAATACTGCAAAGAACATATTGATTTGATAGGTTAAGGTAAGAGGAGACATAGTGTTTAGGAGTCCTAGTTTGCAGTCTTCTGAGAATAAAGGGAGTACAAGCTTTTGCTATAGTGATAAATCTCTGCCTTCCCAGGGATAGTGACTTTTCCTGGGTGGTGCATGCTATACATATAGGTATTGTCTATTTAGTTATCCAGCTGAATATTTGCAGAAGCTCACGAAATACACAGCTACCTGTATAAGTCTGAGGCTTTATATGCAGTCTGCATACAGCTCTTCTGTATGCCCTGACAGGAAGGGAACGATGAGAATGAGAGTGTAATGAAGGTAGCTGGATACCCTATTCTTATTCACAGCATTTTGCAACTGTAATTCACAAAAGGTATATAGGAACTGTTTACCTCTCAATTTATTCTTTCTTTTCTCATAGATTGTTTAACAAAGACATATATTCTGCCTCCCTTTTGTAGGGTTTAGCTTGGAGACTGTATCACTGACATAGGAACTGTATTGGAGTAAAACGAATCTAGCAGAAGCACTGGTTGTGATAAACACTGTTTAAAACTTCTCTTTTTAAAACCCTGCTTTCAGTTGTCCTAGTTTAACTATCTAGACCCAAATATACTCTGCATCTGCTTCGGACCGGTTTTGTTGATAAAGCAAAAGATGAGCTCTTTATCAGAGACTTTTAAGGAAAAGAGTCTCACTTGTGTGTGTGTGTGTGTTTGGTCTTCACTGAAGAACTTGAGTCATTAAGGGCTTGAAATCTGTCATAGCTTTGCCTCTGTGTTGAGGATGTGCTTTTAATAGCCCCATTAAAGTTTGGCTGGGCATGAACCTTTGTGCAAATCTCTGTAGATGCGTGTTTAACTTCCATTCTGGAACTGTAATTTTTCTGTCTGATTTTTTTTTTTTCTTTTCTTTCCAAAACCTGAGAATAATCTTCAAGGATTTCTATTAAAAGAACATTGAAGGCATAGTCAAGCACTTCAAAATTAGATATTGTCAGAATTGACAATAGGAACTGGTTTTTTGCAACCTCTAAATACTATTTTAATCTAACTCTTTATCTGCACGTTAAACATCTTACATGTGATCTGAACCTGGAGACAGAGTTCCACAATTTCTGGCTCCTTAAAAGGAATTGTACTTTGCTAGAATAGAGAAAGTATGACAGATGATTTAGGGTGAAAAAATAGACAGAAATTTTTGGTGACATTTACTTAAACTACACTGTAAAAGGAAACATACCTCTAGCTTGTGGTATCACATGTTGGGAACAAGCAAGCAGCTGATGCTTCTGACCTGGCAATGAGACGACCTCAGACAAAGTCCAAAATCTTGTGAGTGGGTCCAAGTTGTAAAGAAGCTGTAGCAATTCAGTAAACGTCTTTGCATTTTTAGTAATGGATGTCATTTAAAACCTCAAGTAGAGAACACATTGAACATCACCTTCATATAATTTTGACTGGTAATTGTTCACAAAGGACATGTCTAAACAAGGCTATTGTGTTATTTGGCTTTTTTTTAAAGTACAATATCTGTTTTCTTGTTGAAAAGCACTGAGGTAGCTATTGATAAGATTTTCTGCAGCACCTGCTAGAGGGTATCATTTCCTACCAACAGAAGTGATTGTTTGCTGTACCTCCCATTGTAAGTGTAGGGACTGCCACAAATCTTGAGGCAAAATAAGGTAGAGTAGCACAGCAGATGTTGTTGCCCATTGATTCACAGGTAGTACAAACCTGATTCTGCTATTAACACTTTTTTTCTTGTAGTGCGATTACTCTGATTCCACTGTAACTTTCTTATCACTGTAGTTGAGGACAAAATTAGGCCCCCTGTGCTTACTGATGAAATAATGATTCCAGAATACAGCCTTTTAGCTCTGCTGGTATCCCCTCAGTTACCCATATTCCAATTGTTTAGGAATTCCCATAGCTTTAGCATGTGTTTCTATGCATCCCCTGTTGTTGCCATACTGTGGGACTGGACTGCACCAAAATCCGCTTCACAGTTGCAGCTGCCCCAGGAGCTGCTGAACATGTCTGTTGGATGACGAGGATTTCTCATCTGCACTCATATTAAAAGAGCGACTCTAGCTGTGCATGATGCATGCTTAAATGTCAAATCTGGCTGCCAGCAACAATTGGCTTTGTCGTTTTTTAGTTCTAATGTCAGTAACAGGTTAATTTGTATATCTTATCTACTATTATTATTATTAATTTGTTCCACGCTATATTTAACTTTCATATGGGATACTAGAAGTAATAAATCTTGCTAAGAGAATCATTTCTGTGGCAGGAGAGCTGAAACAATAGGGTGGACTCAGACTACAGAGGCATTTTTGTAGCACTGTGATTGTCTAGAAATTCTGCTGTGTTCTGAAGTAGCAAGGGAGAAATTTCCTTCAGCAAACAAAGCTTGGTCACAGAACTTGTTTTTTTAGGATGGATTGTGTTTGTACTCTGCAGCGTGTTTCGTCAGATGATTTGGATTTGGGTTTAGGAAAGCAGCTTAAGTGCTGACTTGAATTGTGAGTCACAGATCACATGTCTGTGGGGCTGGTGTGCGTTTGAGCTGCGTTTGCTGGAAGTGTGTGGTATGGAAAGGGTGCAGGTGAACTCAAGGAGAGGAGAATACAGTTTATGCAAGCGGAAGCGAGCAACTCGGTGCAGGAGTGGCCAGGGAAGCGTTGCCAGGAATAGACAGAGGGAATACAGATTGCATAACCCAAGTTTAGTATTATCAAAGATAACTCTCTGGAAGGCGAAGAGGAGAGAAGGGGTTGAGATTTTTGCATGTCCCCATTGAGCAGGATTGTAGAGGGCTAGGGAGCTGGGGTGGAGCAATAAGATAGGGATGTGGGGTGAAGTTGGATCACTGTGACTTGCAGGAAGGCTGAGGCATAGGTTGTGGAAACTTAGGGGCTTTGTGAAAGAGCAGGAAGAAAAAAAACTTGAAAAGGAATGGTAATCTTTTGAACATTGAATTTAATCTGAAACCAGCCTTCCAGACTGAGGCTCACTTCTTATGATCCCTTGGCTTTAGACTGAATATAATTAATCCTCTTTCTTGGAGAAACCACCAGGTTTTATGTTGTGTTGTGGAAAGCTTTCCCCTGTGCCTGATGCAGGGTCCTAGCATTATTTGGGCTGTAATGCCTAATCAGTCACCTTATTAGCCATGTACTTTGGAGGGTCTCCTGTCATGTTATGTCTCCCTTACTCTGTTCTGCAGGTTTGTCTGTTGGTTCTTGCTTTTGCTACTTTACACTCCCTTTTGGGGGGCTGGAAAGAAAGGGAGAGTGGCTTTCCTGCTTGGCTGTCAAGACAGTATTATCCTGTTTTATTGGCCTTGTTTGTTATGTGGAGAACAAAGCAGGTGATTTCCACTTTCCTTGCCTCTCAGAGCAGAGGACAGCTGGACTTGCCTTTCCCCAGTAGCTGGGATTTGAAACGTGCACCTTTCACACTAAGTGATGTGACAACAAACCCCAGGTACCACAATGAAGGATGTGAGCATCCCTCCTCAAAGCAGAGACTTGTGGGGCTGAATTGCAGTTCCTGTTGCTGCTTTAGGTGCCAGACTTCATGAAATCATGCCATGGGAGTGTTTATAAGGTAGAAATTGTCAGTTTGCTATGAAGTTTCACTGAAAGCAGAAATAATAGGGTAAAAATGTATTATTAATACTGAGATTCCTGGGTACAAATGGAAACCATTTGACAGATTTCAAGTGTGCTATGAGTTTCAGGTAGAGAAAAAGAGAAGAAAACTGCCAGTGAGGGAAATGAGGGGAGACATCTATGAATCAAGGAGACATCACAGGTTATGGTGGTTACTGTGAGACAGAATTAAAGATGTGCTCTTTGCTTCGGGCGACAATGCGGAATATTTGTATTAATGCATCACAGGCTCTTGTGCCATGGGCAGTGACCACCTCCTCCTCCTCCCAACTGCCCCCTTCCTGCCAAGGAAGTGACAGCAAAATGCACCCAGCAGGCTGACCCTGCTGAAAGGGGCGCAACAGATCTGGGGGTGAGTGAGATGGAAGGGCAGCACTGCAACATACATGCTGGGAGAGGAGGACATGGGCCTACTAAAGAAAATAGCAGGCCTCCATATAAAGAACAAATCTAGGCTGTGCCATAAAGTGTTGGTTGCCTCCCCAGCACCCTCAATTTGGAATCCGTCCTTTGGTGATGCCCGTGAAATACATAAATGACTAGCTATTACCAATGCTGTGTGCAGAAAGGAGGGCAGTGGTTTTAACCAGGGAGGTGAATTCGGTCATTGTCCCATAGAACCAGCAGCAAGTGCCTTCCACCCAAGCTGGTAAAGCCCTGCCTCATAGATATATCTTTCTCTTTCGTTGTCATGGCAACTCTTTACCCTTTTAATGTCTTTAAGACTCCACTAAAAGTGCAAAGTTACCAGTGAAAGTTTATTGCTGTGTTCCTGGTATGCTAACAGCTCTCATGAGGTCCCCTTCACCCAGTTCACGTGGGCTACTCTTAGCTTTCGCTTTAATGTGGATCAAGGTTGTGTGGTTTTTTCCTTGCTGTAAATTTTGGCCTGATAATATCCAATATGAATGGAAGACCAACCTCTTGGATGGCTGAGTTGAGTTTTCATTGTAGCGTTTCGAGTTGGCACTAGCAAATGCTGAGTACCCTTAGAAACTGAGAGCTGGATTTCTCTTTTACTGGGCTGTCGCTATTGTCTTCACTGGAGCTTGTTCTTGATTTACCCTGCAGCAAGTGAGAACGGCCCCCAGCCCGGGAAAGCAAGCTGAGTGAAAATTACAGCAAGAGAAAGAAACCCTGAGAGAAAAATGCTAATTATATATTTTGACCTTGTTGCATTAGAGATGGCATCACCCACATTAGCCACTATTCATGATCATTCCCCAGGGCCTGAATTGCTTCTGGACAAGGAGAGAAGTCTGGGGCTTTTATTGTGGCTGCCTAGTTAAGTTACAGAATGAAATATATACCATGTAATGCTTTTGGACAAATTCAGTGGTTCTTAGCTGCATTTGCCTGCCATTTGTCTTTTGTAGCTGTAAGTAGCTTCTGTAGCAGACAACAATTACAAGACGAAAATAAAACTCTGGGCAGGGGATGGGTGTGAGCTGCCCAAAGAGCAGGGGTGGAGCACAGCATTCCCTTTGTGGAGGAGGAGGGAAGTTGGTCAGTAAATTCACAATGAAATTTGTTCTACTCATTTACTTTAAATGTTGGCAGGTGGCTAAGTTGTCTGTGCACAACTGGGAGCCAGAATTTGTGTTGCAATGTTATCCTGCTTGGTCATCCTTTTAAAATGTTCTCGAGCCTCCAGCTCTTACTCTTTGGTACCTTGTACAAGGCAAGATTTCTCCCAAATGAGAGTTGGTAACAGATCAAGTTAAGTCTGCTTGTACTCTAAGGGTAGGAAAGGAGTGGGCAGAGGCAAGTGGGAAAGGGGCACTCTGAAGAAAGGTGAGAACAAGTTATTTTCTGTAAATCTTCTTAGATTAAATCAGTGCTGTATTTGAGAGAGGTAGGAGAACTTCGTGCCTAGACGTGAACATGACTGGCATTCTCTGACTGACTCAATGTACACTACCACGTCCTTTCTTGGGAGAAGTGGTCTACCTACTATGAATGTGCTTAGAATTGGGTCTAGTTTGTCACAAGGTGTGTTCAACTGCCTAAGCTCATTTTTCTGTAAAAACAAGACTTGCATGTGCTCACTCTTGACATATAGGTATCTGGCTTCTTTTATTTGTGAACTGATTTTAATGGCATTTGAATGAGGGATGGAGGTCTCGAGGCTGTAAGGAAGTAGGTCTCCTGCCTCTCTCTTTTGAGTTTCTTGGGTTTTTTAGGGGCTTGCACAAAGGGTCTTATGTAACTGTGTAAGACCTCACAGTCTGCGCAGAGGAGTCATGTTCTGGTCTCAAACCTGCTTAATTCATCTCTTGAACATCTATACCAAATCCATTGAAAACTGAGCTTCAAGAAGTACAGGAAATTAATTTGCTTTCCATGACTGAAACCAAAGTTCTTGTTCCTGAATACTGATCCATGTCCCAGTGGTGAGCAGTCAGCTTTAGCCCAGTCAGACAGTAGCTCATTTTGCAGTAAAGAATGACAAGATGCGTGGTGGTCAGTCCTTCAGCTCTTTTCCACAAATCACGAACTGAATGAGCAAAACACATAGGATGGAATGCTGGGCTTCCTTCTTTGGGATTGCCTGCTTGAGCTTCCCAGATTTTGCAAAAGAAACACACATACAATATAAACTTTAAAGTAAAACTGTAGCTGCATAGATTAGATCTGCCTTTGTCTTTCAAGTGTTACCCTTTCCTGTGAGAAGCCTGTTTAATTTTCATGCATTAAGCATGCATTGTCCATTTCTGCATCCTAACAGTGTCGTCGTCTGGTCTTTTATAAAGGTACTGATGCTGTCTTTCCTGCGTAGAACAAGTTGCTTCACAGAGTGCACCCTCATCTAATTTTCATCAGTTCATCTCATTTTCTAAGACTATATTTTTTATATTGTGTTTTTTTCAAACCTGGACAAAGCACAGACACCGTGTAAGCTAACGCCTCATTTTTATTTATTTAAGTCCCATGCTGCCAACTTGACCCATTTTTTCCATTCTACCGACTGTTCAAATCTCAGAGATTAATTAGTCAAGGAAGGCACAGCTGATCCTGGAGCGAAATCCATACCCACACATTCTGCCTCTCTGTGATCCAACCCTCTTGGTTTTTTCCTCATTCTGGGATGTAGGCTGTTGGTATTAACACTGTGCTGTAATAGACCTGACTAGCCATTATCATTAGCAGTGGGTACCAGCTTAAAAACCCAGTCATCAAAGAACAAAAATGCTGGCAGCTAAATTGAGAAATCCAGCCAGAAGGAAAACAACCCAAAGCATCAGCCAGACGGCTGCTACTCCCTGTACAGAAGAGGAGGACCATGCAAGACAAGTCAGCTAAATGTTGTCTGACATTAAAAACAACTGTTCTGTTGTATTTGAGAATGTTAAGAAACCCCAGCCCAATGCAAACTGCTGTCAGCATGCCTCAAAATGACCACAAACAGGCTGAATCCCTCTGTGTGTGTGTGTGTGTGTCTGTCTGTCTGTCTGCCTCTAGGCAGCCAATTACCTCGCGTATTATATGGCAGCCATGTCCCTTATTTATTAAAGCCCTGGGAAAACTTGCTTGGTCAAACCTTGGGCAAATCATATTACACCTGAGAGCCCCATTTGTGTTCACATCCTACTGAATTTAGTTTTTTCTCTTTTTCTCCCCCTCTTTTTTTTTTTTCCTTCGAAAATGTTATTAACTAGAGCATTAAATGCTGGCCTCCAGCAGGGCCTCTCCATATGTTTACAACAAATGTTCCTTCCATAGAAGGAGGATGTATGTGTGTGAGAGAGCATGCAGATATAATGGGGCAGCTCCCAGATCCAGCCTCCCTGGGAGGCGAAACTCAGGCAGTTGAAAATGCTTATCAGTTCAAGTAATTCAGATGGAAACAGATTGTAACATCTCCCGATGCACCTTTCACCCGTGGCGAGGAGGGGACTGCAAGCACGACAACCAGATTTTTCTCCCTTGTGATGCGTGAAGATTGGCCTATCTCCTGGGGGAGCGCAAACCGTTATTTGGCATGGCAGAAACTGCTTTATCAGGCAGGTCGGACTTCAAAGCCAGTCGGACTGACTTGCTGCTCTCCACTCTTCTTTCAATCCAAGTTCTGTGTGTAAAACATGTTCCTTATCAAGCCATGACTTGCTCTCCCTGTGAGCAGTTGGGAGGATGTAGAGCACCTGCTTTCAACATTCCTGAACATCTTTGCTGCTGGCTGGTGCACCGTGGAGGGCTGTGAGGTTACGTGGCTGCTGCTAGCCCTGAGCTGCAGCTTTGCCAGAAAATAGTCCTTTCGTGTAGGAGACAGGGTTAGAGATGCTGTTGAAAGTGACTTTTGTAATGCCGTTCCCATGGTTATCAGTTGGAACTGGGCATCACTCTGTTGTTCCCTAGCATCAGTACTTTGTAGATTAACTGTTCAGGTAATAGCAAAGGCAGAGTTAATTGCAGCTGTTTTGAACTGAAAATAGCAAATAATATTAATCAGTCATATCTCTCTTCTGGTTTATAAATAACTCATAAGCTGACCCTTATTTTATACAAGTGTGTGGTGTTCACAATGATGTACTTTGAAGGACTTATTTTTATTTAGTGTATGCTCATCAGCTTCTTCACCTTCATAATTTGTTCTACTGTGGCTGTCACCCAACAGTGAAGGTTTTGTTTCTGCTTCCCACTCAGCAATTGAAATTTAAATGGGGAGAAGCAAATAGAGTAACAAATAATATGCTTTGGTACACATTTTCATGAGGAGTAATTGTTTGAACTAAAAGCTTTCAGGATTCGTTAACCACTAGGCGTTTGTGGAAATGCTATCAGAGCGTTTATGAATAATGGAACGTGAGTGACTATTGCACACTGAACTCTGCCCTTTTAGATTATGCAAATACTTGTGACGCTAACTGTGTATATTGTAACATCTCCTGAATCAGCTCCTCACTATTGCAAGGAGAGGAGTGGAAGCAAGAAAACCTGGTTTTCCTCCTTTGTTGGTTCATAAGTAGTTGTAAAAACACAGAAAACAGTTGTTAATTTTAACATTCCACATTCAATTTTAAAAACAGTTGTTTTTTTTTAAATTGGGAGAACCACACTTCCTCTGACTTTACAGACTGGTATAGCTTAAATTTGTGTTGTCTGACTTCAAGGTGGGGGAATAAAACGTGCAGCCTGTACTATAGACCATATGTAGGACACTTCAGTTGAAATTATTTGTTTGGCAAAGTTGTAAATGATGGAAAGTCCAGACCACAATATATACACTGCATGTGGTGAAACATTAAGGTTTTGTCAACATGCCTCTGGGAAAGCTACAATGGTTAATACATTAGCCATAAGTTATGTAGGCCATTTCAAACAAGTTCAAGTAAAAATAACTCTATACTGTAAGATACCCACTTGTGTTCACAAGTTTTTTATATATGTTACAGAGAAACTGCCTTAATGTTCCAAACACATTGAAAGATGAGACAAAATGTAACCCAAAACTAGCAAAGCTTCAACCATGCTTTTTGCTGTATTACTGTATATCTGGGCACTATTGATAGCTATAGGTAGTTTTATTTCATCTTTCCCCAGAAATTCTTCAATGTTACCTGGTTACTAGTTTACAGAGGCTGTCCAGTCTTTGGTCTGGAGCTGCGTGGCCTGGTTTTGCCTCCCCCCGACCCCCCACCCCGCTGCTGAATTCTGCTAGGATTGGTGTCTGAGGACATTTTGCAGCATGCCTGATGCATAGGCAAATATTCTGGAGGGATTCAAGTAGTTTGAAGCTGAAAGAGGGGCAGTGGAGCAGTTGAATGTTGAGAGAGGTGGTATAGAGATATGATACCTTTTGCTTGCGTCCAACCCAAAGACGTGCTCATTGTCGTATTTGTAAGTAGGCAGAAGTCATGTAATTGATGATAGTGATTGTGAGCCTTTCCTGCTGAAATCAATGGCAAATATTCTGGTGACTTCAGTGGAAGCAAAAATGGGCCAGTCCTTTGGAAATTTGTGTTCTTTAAGGGTAATCTGAGAAAATGTAACTAAGCTAATTGCATCATCTCTTGAATTACTGTCAGATGTTAACTATTAAATATTTTCTTTATATTAACAGCATCTTCCATTTGTTTTCACAAAATGGTCTCAGCCCCCTCTCCCTCAGTGTGTCACTTGCTGTGTTGCTCCCGTTGCGTTGGCCTGCAAGCATATTAAGAGATTTCATTTCACTTGGGATGCAATGCTTTTTGAGCCTTATTCACTCGGTTTTATGGTCTGCTGCAGGGGCTTTCTGTTTTCTGCCCACCCTAGCATAGCTCCAGCTCTGTCGCTTCTGCCTTTCTAAACATTGTAGAGTGTATCAGCATTGCTCTGCTTGATAATGTTTGATGGAAAGCATTGCAGTTACGACTGTTGCATGCAATGCCCATGGAGATGCGTGTTCACCTATTTATTTTCCAGCTCATGTTTCCTGGGCATTTTGATGTGATAGATGGTGACTTTTGCTTGATGAGGCTAGCCAGTCACTGCTTTGCGTAATCAGGGCATGGGCTAAATAGTTGGTTAGTTTATTTTCCAATGATCGTTTCCTGACTACTTTGATAGCTACCTCGTTACATCTCAGTATTTAATGGTTTATGAAGCACGTGAAATTTTGTAATAACTTCAGGACTCGTTTTCATAATATCAATTTGCAGTAGCTAGATAACTATTCATTTTCATTTTATTGCTGTAATAATTGTTCTAGAAGGTTAATATCAGTAGTCTGGCAGCACTAGTGGGGCATTAGCATCTGTTTCTCATTGAAGCGCGTGTCCTTCTGTCTGTGGGGCCCTGTTCTTGCCCTGAGTCAGCGCATGAGCAGCCTACAGAGGAAGCACATGTGGTAGTATAAATCTTTCCTGAACATTTATTCTGATGTTTTGAAATGGGTTTGGGCACAGGTGAGAGCAGAGCTGTCATCTGTGTGATTGTTTGGGATTTTCTCTTTGCTTCATGGACAGGTAATTCCCCTTTTTCTTTTTCCTTTCATCCCTTCAAAAATCCGGATTTCATTTAACAGCTTATTGCTGCAGAACCGGCAGTGGACTCTGCAACACTGTTCTGAGATTTATTAGCTCCTAGAAATGATGTTACACTTCCAGTCTGAACTTACCTTCAACCTAAAATCACTGGAGCACGGTAGGCTTGCCTGCTAGACTAAATGAACCTTCTAATACCCCATTTTTGTTTGCCAGGTAGGTGCTCCCAGTCAGTAATCAAATTGTTCTTCACATCTGCTTTGATAAGCTACAAAAACTGTTATTTCTGTAAGGCTCATAGCCCACTAAGGAAAACAACTGGTTAATTTGACAGGATCTCATTTTTAGAAACTCATGTTGATTGTTTTAAAATTAAAAATGAATGTAATTCACTTACTTAGATTAGCTAGAATTGATACTAAGTCTACAGATCAATAAGCACTCGTTCATTGGATTTAAATTCTGACATAATCTTAGCTTTCTTTGAGTCTCCTGGAATGACATGAGTATTCTAAGATTTAATGAAAATAAACAGTATTCTTTTTTTATTGCCTCCCCTCAGCCAGCTCTTTTAAACTCTTGAGTGCAGGTTACTTGCCTTAAAATGTCTAAATTCAATAACTGCTGTTTAACAGCCTTGTGTTACTTGTTAAAATTGAAGTATTTTGTTATCTTCTGCTGTGGAATGGAAACTATTTTTGAGCACTTTCTATGTTATTACTGTCACTTTTAGTGTGTTTTAAAATGTCTTTAGACTTTAATTTTACTGCCTGGAGAATTTCTTCTTGCATTGTCTTGTTTGAATGTTGCTTTCAAGAGTTCCTGCCCTATATTTATTGCTGTCAATTTGCTTTTTGGTTTTCCTCTTCTGTATAGATTGGGGTTTTTCTTTAAAAACTTAGCCTGCATTTTTATTCACTATGGAATGAACATCAGATAAAACGTTCTAGCCTTTAAGTGTGAGGCACAGACTTAATATTTGATTTCTAAGTAGTTTTCAAGCAAAGTGCCTTGTGTATTCTGAAGCAAGTTAATATGCATTTACTGCCTTAGCTGGCACAGGGCTAAGGATCACTTTATTATCAAAAACATGCTGATGATAGCATATATGTCCAAGGGATGCTAATAACTATTTCATTATTATTAATTTTCCAGTGAAGTGATTTAGTAACGGACCTTTACCACAAAGATAATTTAGCTGCTAAATTATATCTAAATTACATGTGCATTTCCACTCTGTACACAGCCTATTAGCACTTCTGTTGAAAACAGATAAAGTTGGAACACGTTTTGTAAAGGAAAGCACATTAGAGAATAAAAATAAGTTTAGTTCTGCTTGTGATTGGAGGAAAAAAAACCAAACCAACCTTTTGAATATTTTGTATGTTTTTGGTTTTTAATTTTCATTGTCTGACCATGTGGCCTTCCCCCCTCATGTCACCTGAACTAGCAGGGCTGTTGCTGGTTCATCTTATCTTTGTGGGAGAGTTTCTTTGTGTGATACATGGTTATGAATTAAGAGCTTTCAGTGCATTAGTGACAGAGCAACGTTGCTGAATACTTAGCAACAAGGTTTTTCTCTCGTGTGTTTTTAATGAAAGGGAAGTTTCTTTTTGCCATCTAGTAAGTTTAAATACTATTAAAAAGAAATCCCCTCCATTTCAGTTAATCAGATTCTGTTTGCTACCTGTGATAACACAAGCTTGCTAGCTCTGACGTCTTCAGGGGAGATGAGACCTGACTATTTAATTTTAAAAAGGAAGGCAGAAAAAAAATGGGTTTTATGTGAGAAAACTTCCTTAGCAGTTCATAAAGCCAAGAAGAAGGAGAAAAAGGGTGCAATAATAAATTTTCTTCCTCTTATAGCTAGTCTTAAAACAGAATGCATGAAAAATACTTGCAAACTTTTACACAGTAATGTGATTATATTTTCACAACAGTATAGTTTTGCTTCAAAATTTATTACAGAAACTTGGTTTCTGTTTTTTGTGGTTTTTTTTTTTTTTTTTTTTTTAAGATCTATAGCAAGAATATTGTTTGTCAAACACTATGTTTTTTAACTACTTACCAAGCTGCTCTTTAGGGAACTCTCCAAGGATTACCATACTGCTGACTTCAGGAAAAAATAGAGAGCACAGAAATTTATTTGCAACCCAGGCAGTAAGAGAAGAATGAATCCCAAGTGATTGTGGGAACTGCTGACACTGTATTGCCTGGAAACAACGTGGTGGTTGGTGCATTTTGGGATTTGGCTGTTGTGTGACACTG
Organism: Aquila chrysaetos chrysaetos; assembly: GCF_900496995.4. Lineage (NCBI taxonomy): Eukaryota > Metazoa > Chordata > Aves > Accipitriformes > Accipitridae > Aquila > Aquila chrysaetos. The sequence continues at coordinate 36,632,247 of NC_044015.1, read as the reverse complement.
AGAGGCTCTTGGGTTTGAGGGTAGAGTGAGAGTCCCTTAGCATCTCCAGTGGGCAGGAGGGCACAGCCGCCTCAGCCAGGCAAGGGCTGCCCAGGAGGCATCTGCAGCAAACGTTGAAATTGTCTCTGCCTTGAATGATTAAAAACTTAAGGCTCACAGGTCATAATTTCTTAAAATTACACACAGTTGGTAGTAGTTTTATAGCGAGGCCTTGTCTGACGCTTCCGATTCGTATGACAAGGTTTCCTGTGTGTTAACATCTGCCAAACTGTGACCTTTTAGTCTGACCTTTTCTGTGTGTGGTTGATGTGTTTTTCAAGCCTTTTATTATTTATTTACTACATATACATTTTTGGTTAAAATGAGTTGGAGACTGTTGGGAGAGCACTATAAAATGTCACAAGGGAATTGCCAGCTTTGCGTTCAGTGGAGAGACCGGATAATGTTTGCTGAAGATTGAATAACCAGGTATAGAATTAAAATGGTGAAGAGAAATATTCGGTAACTCCCTGTTCTGTAAATGAGGCTCAGCTGGTAGGGAAAGAAAATAGCCCAGGAATATATAAGTCTACATTATACTGTAAATACACAAGGGAGCTCAATTAAGGTTGTTCAGGAAATCTTGCTTGACACTTTGCTTTGAATGAGTGATGTTTTTTTTTTTTATAAACTTAATGCTCTTTTAGAACAGTAGTTTCTAAACTACTGTGTGTTTTCTAAAGAACCATATAATATACTTGCTTCAGGGGGAACCTGCAAGCAAGACTTGAGATACATTCAGCTCACGTGAGGACTGCTCTCACAAGATGCTGATCTTGTTAGTAGAGAAGTCTGAGCTGTGCTGGAGGCCAGTATGTCCAATGCCAACACTGATGTATGTAGGTCTCTGTTGGGAGAGGACCCATCGTGTGCTCCTTGATTGTACTGGTTCCTGCTGAGCAGATAAATCTCAGCACTGAATTTATTCAGGCAGGTTGTTGTTCTTAACAAGCCTGTGTTTCGTAGGCAGTGTTGGGAGTGGAAAGTGGATGTGAAAGGGACTTGCTGTGTAGGCCTTTGGTGGTGGCAGCAATCAGGTGGTTAGCATAGTCCAGCTGCTGTTGCTTCTACTGCTGCTCCACCTGGGGGAGAGGCTTAAAAACCTTGTGTGGATGAAAGATGGAGGCCTGGATCATCCCTACTCGCATGAAGGCAACAGTTTAAGGCACTATTAATGTCGCAGCTTTGCCAAGACGTGGCTGGGCAGAGCCCAGAGCATCTGTACACACAGCGGTTGGCTCCAGCTCCCTGGTAGGAGCTTCTCTAGACAGCAAGTGAGGACTCTGGCTGGTTTGTTTTCCAAGGCTCTGCAGTGACAGGTATGTTGGGCAGTGTCTGTGATAGCTTCAACTGTGCAGGTTGTTTAACCTTTATGTCCTCCTTTTATGGCTTTCCTTCACCTGTTAGCTCGAAGGGTAGTGCAGGGTGATGCCCTTCAAATCATCAATAACACAGGGTTCTGTTACTGTAGAACAATACAGAACACCAAAAAAGTATTGCACCACCAAAGATTGTGCTGTGTCTTTCGAACACAGGATTAGTGAATTGTCCAGATTTCTGACTTCTGTACTGAGTCCCTGAGGTCACATAAGTCTTGGCCACAAAGGGGAAGTACATACACATGTGGATACTTACATGTTTATATACACGTGTTTTGAAAAAGTAGGTGGTTGTTTCCCTTAACTACAGTAGAATTTTTTCTCCTCTCCTATTCCTGCAGAGAAAAGCAATTTGCTTGTGATCCAGTTATGTACAATGTAGTCTTTCAAATGGTTGATTTCTTTATTCTTATTTTGGTTTGTTTTTTAAGCTGGCATTTTGAAACTGGGTGCCAGTTGGCATTCTGCATAGGGGAATGGAATCATCTGCTTTGTCAATATTTTACCCTAATGTATCTTGTTCAATGTAAGTTGAAATTAATTGCTTTTTTCTTTCCTCAACAAAACCAATTACAATTCTGTCATCTATTTAGGATCAATACTACTAAATGTATCCTTTTTTCCAGATAAATATTCCACTTAGTACACAGGTATTCTACGTACCCTAGGCTTATGCATAGGCAGAAGTTGCATCAATGTCCATTAAATCCGTCTAGTCAATTGTTATAGAATTTTGTGTTTGTGTCCTTAATTTGACTTAAATGTGGCTTTATATTGATGAGTTTAAATAATTTCCTCGCTGAACATAATTAAAATACTGCAAAATCAAGATTACAAATGTCTGGTTGAGTGGGTTCTCCCCCCCCCGAGTTTTATACTGAGATATTGATACTAAATTAATTTAAACATTTTAAATGGCTTAAGATTCTCACTCTTTCACTGTCTTTGGTGGAACTGAAGATGATGGGGATAGGGGGAGAAGGGATCAGGAATCTACTCATGCAAAGAAAGGTGCACCTGTCTGGGCCTTGAATACCAGGTACTATTTGAATACTTCTGGTATTTCAAGTGGACTGACTTTACTGATGGTGGGAAGGACAGGTTGGCTATGTACTTTGCCTCACTCCCCCCCCCGCCCCCTGACAGATTTCAAATATTGCTTGAGTCTGAGGATGCTTGGCTTTTCTTAATAATGTGGGATATATATGCAAGTCCCAGGATTTATCATTTCCAGAGGTATCATAGCTTGTCAGAACTACCGCTAATTGTTGTTTCCTTGTACCATTGCCTGCTGTACTGTCTCACCCCAGGACCTCTTCTGGCCTTGAGAGACACATGGAACGCTAAGCAGGAATTTGTCCTCATTATGTAGTATTGATTCATACAAGCAGGTAAAAAGGAAAATGCTGGAGGCATTTGCAAGGACTGATGGCTGTCAAACTCTGTGGGGTTCTGGGATTCATTGTTTTCATTTTGACTGAGTTTAGCTCCTTGATAGGTTACCTTTTTGTTTTGAGTTCATTAAGTACAAGATCTGGCCCTCAGCCCTGAGTACTCTCTATTCAAGTGGAGTGTGGTTTTTACAGGGCTGTGATGTCAACTCCCCAGTAGTTGGTCTCACTTACCAATATGGAAGATTCCTTCCCCTCCATGCTATACAATGTCAGCCCTGGAGATTTTCCTTTTGTTTTTAGTGTGGTCAAACAAGATGTGGGTAAAGTTTGCATGAAAATAGCCATATATAAATTAGCCATCTGCTCCTAAAGTGATAAAAAGTGATCTAAATACTGCTGTGGGGAAAAAAAAAAAGTATTCTCTAATCTGTGTACACATCAGAGAATACTTTTGTTTGGCTCAGGAAAGCACTCAGCATGAACTCTATCCTACCCAAATACTCCAAGAGCTGGTGTTACGCTGAACCATTCATGTGGCAAATTAAAAAGTCTGGTGGACGGATGATATGGTTCTGAGAACTCAATAAAACTTATTACCTACGAGACTGATCTTTCTATTCCAGTGACATATGTGTGGGTAGTTTTGCAACAGCAGGAATAATTAAGAAAAAAAAAATACTATTTTAGTATTTTGAGGCTTAATTTTAATGGAGCAAAAGAACTAATTTCTACCTTTATATGCAGGATTAAGTGGAAATCTCCCCTCCGTTGCCTTCCTAAAAAGATGTGAGCTTCCTAATCGAAGTCATACTTGTTAAGCTCAGATGGTGATGGAGGTGTGAATATATTTAGGTAAAACCTTGAGAGGGCTGAAGTAAACAGGAGTAATCTGACTTGCATTGTCAGGGATATGAATTTATCAGTTTAATCTGGAAGAGAGCCTTGTTTGTTTCATTTAGATGTAGTGGCAGCTGAGAAACACACAGTTGGTCTTCCCTGTGAGTTAGCTGATCTTATAAGAATTCTCCATAAGATGGTTTAAAAACAGAGCAAGTGCTATCATGCATCTCTTTGGTCCGTGAACTGGTTGGTGTTTGCTAGTGATTCTCCAGGATAGGAAACAACAAGGAAAACCTTCAAATCCCAGCATCCAAAGTAAGGCAGATCCCTGAGTAAGAGTTGTTTTGAACACTGAGGTAAGTACAATGAGCAACAATGTAGTAAACTGCAACCACTCTTCAAGAGCACTTGTCTTCCTCTTCTGCCAACCTGTCTTCAATGTGACCCAGAGGTACCAGTGAGAGCTGAAGAGGTGATGCTCTTTCTCTTCCAATTTGAGGGTTTCTTTGGAAGTTCAGTCTGGAATAGGAGCACTGACTTAAGCACTAAAACCAGACTTGTGTGCCTGCTTGGTCAGCCACTGTCTGAGCAGTAAGAAGTGTGTGTAAGGTTGGTAACTGAAATGATTACATTTCTTTTTATACTTTTTTCACAACTGAATGTCAGATAACTCTCTGAAGTTGAACTTGCAGGCTGTCTGTAGAGGAAACCTGCAGAGGCCAGCTGGCAGCCTTGCAAGTATTATAAGCATCCTCCTGTTTCTGGGATAGTATCAAATCGTTTTAGCTCCATCTTCTTTTAATTGGGGGGCAGGGGGTAGATCATCGGTGCTCTGAACCAGAAATCTTACTGGATAGTCTTATGACTGTGTACAGGAATTGCAGTATACTTCTAGATCCTAGAAAAAAAAAGCAAGCTATTTTTGGTCATATTAATATAGGTTTAGGCCTGTGCTGGAGCATATGCTTCTGCACAGGTCAATTCAAAACAATTGCCATTATTTGGTATAGGCTTTAAAATCAATAGGTAATTCAAACTCTAGGCAGAATTCTTTTTATTTCTGTTTCAACTTGCGGCAGTGTTGCATACACCAGGAGGAATTCTCATTATATGCTACTTCGTTTTAGCATTTTGATGCCAGCAGCACAATTGTGTGTGTCCTTGATCTTCTTTTTCTTCCCTCTGAGCCAAGTAACTTCAAGAAACATTTTGAGCTAATGATGACCATGTGCTAATAGTGACTCCGCAGTTCTGGTAGCTCTCAATTATACATGTAAAATCAGGAGGTGGACTGTAAGAAGTATTTTGGGATGTTCCTTTTGTTCTGTTGCCTTAGCTTTCTCCCCTCGTTTGTTTATATTGTCTTTGGAAGGATGTGTTTCCTTCATTTGACTAGGGAGGGCCTTCATTGCTGGATGTGATTCTTTTTAGTCAGTTCTGCTCTTCAAGAGAATTTGCAGATGGAGTAATTGCTGTGCATGTGGCACCAACTTCCTTTGTTACTGCCCTGACAGGTTGTTTTTTGGTTGACTTGACTTTGAAGTTCTGACTTCTCATTTCTAAGAAATTTGTTGTGTTTTGGCATTATTTCTTGTATGTTTACGAAGCTTTCCATTCATATTCACTTCTTGTCACTGCCTTTGCACTGGCTGGTTACAAGAGAGATTTGGGGTGTTATAAATAATAAAACAGAACGAGACAGATCTATTCCTTGTTCTGTTCAGCAAAGCTCTTGGGAAGCAGCATTCTTATTAATTCTCATCTTTCTACTTGGTGACATGAGAGGGGGGGGATGGAAATGCATGGTTAAGGGGATGGCATTGTCGTGTTTTCATCGGTTTTGTCTCTGCATGTTTGTGTTGGGCAGAGATTGGCGTGAGTTTTCCAGCTCTTACACAGGATCATTGTGGAAGCAGTTCTTGTCTTTTAGTTGTGAACAGATGGTAATGTTGTTTGATGGCATTATTTTTGGCACAGCGAAGGAAAAGGAGACCTCACATTGCATATGAATAGACATCTCTGGGGATTGTCCTACCGAAATGAGGATGCAAAAGTAAAAGCCAAATGAAATTTACCTGGGGTTTAATGCCCTGCTGTGTAGGACATCAGTCAGTCCTGGCTTTATCTGTTGCTTCTGGAAGTTCTTCAAACTTACAGTGGATGCAAACATGGTAGGGCTGACAAGCATATTTATTTTAGCTAGTCAAAAAGATGCCGTTTGCAATTATTGGACTAGTATTAGAAATAGGTAGGTAGATGGGCCAGCAAGTTGGGTGAGAGATGTAAGGAGTAGCCTGACTATAGTAATGTAATTTGTCATTTGGGTTTTTATTGTTAGTGTGGTTGGGGCTGTGTTGTATTTGCCATTGTGTTACCACAGACAAAAAGACCATATCTGACAGAGGGAGGTTACAATCTGTGCATGGGGAAGCATAAGGAGATGCTGTTGTGTTGAGGTTGGTGTAATAACTGCTATAAAGAGCGCATTACAAGGTTACCTGTATTTAGTTTTTCTTAGGTGGTATGGCAAGTGGCATTTTCAAGGAAGTATTTGAAATGTGGTTCCATATGATTATTGGCAGCACCTGTGAAGCATTAGTGACCATGTGAGGGAAAGCAAAAAAAAAAAAAACCAAAAAACCCCCAAAAAACCCCAACAACAAAAAAAACAAACCCCCAAACCTACTTTGAAAATAGGCTAGAGAAAAGGTGAAAGTTAGTCCATTGCTGCAACATGAGAGGAGTGCGAATTCATCGGTGGAGGGATGCATAGAGAGGGTTGATGTGCTAAAGTGCTGGTCAATTTTTCTTGTTGTTTGTACCAGTCCTTGGCTGGAGGTAGATAGCCGAAAGTGATGGCTGCATCTATTCAAGGACAGAGAAAAGGATCCTACAGTTACTGGGACTGATGAGACTCCAGACGAGACCTGTACTTGTAAGCAGAGAGGAGCCCAGGGTGTGCAGGGTGCCATTTGGATGGAGTAAATGAGAGAATGGTACCAGTCAAAAAATGAGGCACAGACTACAGGTGAGTAGTAATATGAGGGTAGTTGCTGACTAAGAAAAGAGGTTGTGGGGAGTTGGGAGTAAAGATCAGAATTTTGTTTTAGACATACAGACTCTGTGGTGAAAACCTGAACACCTGCAAGGAGGAACCAAGAAAGAGGCTGATCTTGACCATTTTTAACCATAGCAAGCTTTGTGGTTCCTCCATCCCCACACACATGCCTCCCTTGCTCCATTTCCCACCATATTCGCTCACTGTTCAACTTTCAGTCTAGCTCTCAGGCTGTGAGAAGGAGTGCAACACAGCTGCCTAATTATCTCCAAAATAAACTGCACAAAGCTCCATGCTGCGGAGCAGACCTAGGGAGTGAAAGAACAAGACCAGGGGATTTGAAATTGGGGTTGTTGAGCATTTAGGATGAGTGCTCAAAGGGCCACATCTTAGGAGGTGGGTGCAGTCAGCAGATGGAGGAAAATCTGAGGAGCTGGGGAACTTCAAGAGATAATGCATCCTGGGTGAGATGTGGCACTATAGGTTCATGTCATCCATTATTGGACTCTTGAGTACAAGGTAACCATCCTCTGTCATATCTGCTGATATCTGTGGAAGTGAAGTATGAACCAAGACAGAAAACCAAGTATTAGAAACTTTTGTTTTCTTTGAGTTTAACTTGCATTTGGCTTCAAATGCCAATCATTTAAGCTCCGAACAGCATTCTCCCAGATTGAGGAATTAAGGATTCATGGGGGAAGTGGAAAGCTCTTTGTATTCTTGTGCAGAGTCCAGCCTGGGCTTTCAGGGCTGAGTGATTGCTCTCCGGCACAAAGCCTGGGAGATTCTGAGATGCGTGTGCTGCCTGGTTCCCTGTAGCTTCTTAGTTGTCTGGCTTTTAGTTTGCTTAAATAAAACTTGACTTGCAGCATGAGAATATTTTTTTCTTGGATGCATTTTTAATGAGCTCTTCTGCAGTTGGTGGGACCCAGAGGTAGTTCAGTGTCTTCTGCTCAGTGCTGCTGATCTTTGTCAGAAATGAGTATTTGACAATGCTTAGTGATTTTTAAAAATTTTTTAAAATTTTTTTTAAAGACCATTGAAACACTGATATGTCTTTTAATTCTGAATGTTTTACAGTGGTAGGCTGGTTTGTTTTGAGTCACTGCCACTTTGGCTTTCAGCCGTGTGTTCTTTCACAGAGCTGATGTGATAGCAAATGTTTTCAGGTCAGATCAGACTAATTAAATGCTAAGATGCAATTGTACGTGAGTGTCTGAGAAGGTCAGCTCTGAGGCTTGCCTTTAGCCTTCTCCTGAGAGAGTAATTGTATCGTATCTCACTCTTTGGGCTAAAGAGTGCTGCTCTGTTACCAAGCCTGGTCAAGTTAATCATGCTGCTCTGAGCAGACACGTAAACAAGGGTTGTACTGTGTATAAAGAAGGCTTTTCTTGTGAAGACCACTTACATATAACAGTACTTAGTACATGTAGATGTCTATATTAGCTTTTGACACAAGTGAGCTGTTGCCTTTTATTTCTCTTGGTCTTAATGTGATGTACTGGATCATCATAAGACATCGATGTGCTAAGACGGTAAAAAAATGATGCTTTTATATTTTTACTGTAGGGTACGTAATAAAAAGCTATAAACCAATAACTTTTGTTTTAAGTTGTTTTTATAAATGACAAAAATGCGCACTCTAAAAATAATCAAAATTACAGCACTAAGTTTACATGGATGCAAGCTAAGCACGTTTTAACTCTTTGATGAAAGCACCTTGCAGTTTAGTTTGGGTCCAAGTGATTCAAAAGCTGAAATATAGATTTGATTTTGCTTGATATCTTTGTAGCAGGTATAACTTGATTTGATCTTAAAGATAGAGGGGTGGGGGGGACTGTTCATTTGGAACCATGGGTGAAATTCTTTTTGGACCAAAAAGACTTATTCAGGAGGAATATTGGAGGAACCGAGAGAAGAGCTTCCTTTGGTTTCAGAATGTCTTAACTTACAAAGACTTGCTGGCAGTCCGTTGGGTGAAAACCACCAATCTCTCTAACCAGCCATTTAAAGTACTTTTGCACATCCAAATGGGCATATCTTTAATTACTTGCTGTTGCTTATGGCAAGCTTGTTTCTTCCCTCCCCTTTTAAGTAACGCACAATTAAGAAGGAGGGGGACTGCATGGTGATAGTTCCCAGTGATTTTAGTGCTCTGTGAGAAAACTGGAAATCTCTGGGACACTGCACTGTAAATAAACCCTGCCCATTTCTAGCTGTGATAAACTTTTGAACCTAGTGCCTTTGTAGAATATGAATTCTGTCTGAAAAATGCCTAAAGTATAGAGTTAGTTTATCTGCCTAAACTAGCTCTATAAATAAGCATCCTATTTTAACAAGTGTAGTTTCCAGCAAAATACAGGTGCTGTATTTCGGGAGAAAAAAGGTATTCTGTTTTAATGAAGTACCAGAAAGATTGTACATTTCGTTGCTTGAATTCAATAATTAATTGAAAATATATAGGAATTTACTTTTCTAGTGTATATACTCCATAATACTTAACAGTAAGTAGGTATCATGCATTATCTTAGTTTAGTAACTATGAGGAAACAGAACATGCTACCAGCAGCAATGGATCTGCCAAAGCTTCAGGTTGCTTGTGGTTTTGGTGATAAAATTTCCAATTTTAGACTTCTCTCAGATCAAAAAGGACAGGAGATAATTTGTTATGGTTGCATCTTAACAGCTGAAATGCCACTTGGAAAAAAACCACAATCCACAAACATCTCAAAGTTTAAGAGGGTTCTGTGACTGATTGTTAACGTGCAGAGTGGATTTAGACTGACACGTAGTGCTTTCAGAAAACATGTAAAGTTTCAAAGCAGTATTCCTTCCTTGCAGATTCTGTTCACCTATTATGGGTCTGCATTTAGCACAGGTCTGAATTTTGTACAAAACTTGGCTGACGCTTTCTGTATTGAGCTAAATTCATGTGGTTCTATGGCTGTCACTGGTGCTGTCTGCACAGAGGTATGTGTTTATAACTTGTCCCTTTTTTTCTATGATAAATGTGACAAATACTGGTTTTGGGGGTGGTGGGTGGTGGTCATTTTTAAGCACGAATTCAGCTCATTCAGCCAACTGGAAATATCAGGAGGGCCAAGGTACACAAATCTGTCTCATGGGCTCAGGAGCAGAAGCTCTGTGCTTTTGTCTTACCATTAGGCAAAGAAAGTCAAATTCTCACCTGGTGTATGTTGACACAGGCTCTGAAGTCAGTGAACCTTTCCAGTGATCTCTGGTTCATGCAGTGTAACCCTGTAATAACTGTAGGCAAACACAGATGGTCATCATTATTGTGGCCCCTGGAAGTATCTAAGCTCATCAAAGAGTGGAATGATAAAGCTGGTTCGTGATCTCTGGATCCTAAAGATCAACAGCAGTAATGCCTGCATCTGGACCCCGTGTGACAGTGGAGAACTGTATGACATTGAAAAATTCCCCTGGATAGATGTGCCTATGGCTTTGTGCTTGCACCAGCATAATTGGGCACTATTGTTTATTTCTGCAGCAAAAAAGACATTGAGGTCTGTTGTGAAGACCTTGGATTCTAGGAACGCAAAGCAAATGAAACAAATAAGAAAATAAAAATAATGCAAATATAAACTGATGTGATAGGAATTGACCTTAAGCAGATCAAAACCCCTTTTTATTTACATGAAAATAGAGAGGCAAGTCACTGAGAGCATGTATCATGACTGATGCCATATTTATTTCAGAAGGCGATATGACTTATTGTCATGAGTGCCTCAAGCAAGTCTCTGTTGTTTCCAAGTTTGGCTTCGGTGTCAGTAGTTTGCTGTTCACGATGAAAATTCTTGTTTGAAGTGGTCTCTACCAGGTTTCTCTTCAGTGCTATGATAAAGCTGGGGCTTTCAGAGAGATTTGAATGGAAACATAATAGCAGACAGCCACTCAAGGGAGGGTTTCTGGGAATGGGGGAACACAGTAAATAGTACCCAAGATCCTTAGACTTTTTGGCAGATTGGAGCAGATGAGAGATCAGGAGACTCCACTGAACAGTCTGATAGCTGATCATTAAAGGAAGGACAGGAAACTTTTTTTCTTGGCGCAAAAATGCAGTGGAAGGATGACTTGGTCAGCAAGACTGGTGTGGAGGCGTTGGTGCCTGCATTCAACGTGGATCAGAGATGAGGGCAGAGAGAAGGAGGCTGTGCGTCACTTGACGTGAAATACAACATGATCCAGTACATTCGCTCTAGAGAGAACCTTCCCAAAGAACCAGGAGGTTTTATATGGTCCACAGGGTGATAGCAGTTTCAGCTGCCCTCCAGATGAAATCCTTTAGAAATTTCCTCTCCAAATCTGGAAACAGCAGCTTTGTGTGCCTTGCCTGCCTGTAGACCAGCTGTGGCTGTGCTGCGGCTTGCAGGGTGCTTTGTTTACCTGCAGAGATGACTCCGTAGGAAACATTAATGGAAGACTTGAAGACCAGTTGTGCATGGCACTTGCAGGAGACTTTAAGTTTTTATTGGTCAGAAGTGGCAAAGTGCATTGCAGAGGTGACTTTCTGAAGGTAGGTGGAGAAACACAGGTCAGTTAGCAGTGGCTGCCCTGGAGTAGATGCAGTTCTGCTCTTCTCAGTGGTCTCAGCTGTAGGTGCAAGAATGTGAGGCAACTTTTTGCAAAAGCCTCCACAGTATATCACTTGGCAGGCTCACATGCTTCCTGTGAGTAGTTCTGCTCTCACTGAGCCCAGACTGACAGTTCCAGCTATTATTTTAATGCTGTGCAAATAGTCTTTCTATTTCAAAGTGGGTTTTAGATTTTAACAACAGCTCTTTCTGTAAGAGCTCATGTTTCTCAGTGTTCTCACAGTATCCAAAATGTCAAGCCCCTTGGGAAATAGCAAGCCTAATGTATGGTGGTCAGTGCTAATTAAACTTCTAAATATTTCATCTTGTGTCAGGATGTTGAAAATTCTTTGCTTTTGTTTAACTTGCTTTGTGATTTCCATGCTCTGATTGTTGTGTGTTTTGTTTTGTTTTTGGTTTTTTTTTTTTTTTTTTTTTCTGGTTGCTTATTGCATGCCGTAACCAGAACACTTTTTTCTCTGTCTAGAAAACATACTATTTCGGGGGGGGTGGGGGGTGGAATTCAGAACCTGTAACCAAAGTGCTTGCCTCTTATTAATTATACTTGGTTTTTATTTTAACTATTATTGTCTTTGCCGATAATTGTCAGGTGGTCTCAACACTTGCTGCTTTAATAGCGAGCTTTTTTCAACGTTGTTGGAGAACATTGCTTAACACAAACAGAAAAGTAATTCTTTGTAATCCAATGTTAGCTTTGGAGTCAGTTTGTGCTTGTGGAACTGGCAGACTGACTTACAGCTTTCTATTGCTTCTTTTTGGCGTTTTGGCAAAGAACACGTCTCTGGCACGCTGGGCACGCTGTCCTTCCTGTACAGGAGGCTGATCTTCCTGAGAAATAGACCTTTTTCTATTCTTCTCTACAGCTGCTCTCAGCCTAACTTACTCTTAAACTTGTGGAGACTCTTTCAAAGACCCAGTCATGTTATTCAGAGCCAGTGGTACGAGGGATAAAGTCATCCTGGGCAGCTGCGAGAGGTAGTCATCTCTCTGACCCTCCGCTTGGGAGTACTGCTGGTTTTCCATGCCTGGGATTCCCATGAGGGTCTGGGGGATGTACAGCTTTCCTTGTTACTCTGTAGGATGCAAGTACTAGAGCCTGGCCATGTTTGTCTCTCTTTGGAGACTTTGAGGATTCAAAGGTACAAGTGTGTCACTGGTATTGCAAATCTGCATGTCGGTGTTGTGGGATGACTCCTAGTGTGTGTATAGCTACTCTGCAACAAGTGTTTAATAATATGTTGGCTTAAGTGTCAGAGAAGAAGCCCTGAGTACCCACAGTGAGTTTCAGTACCTTAGGACAGCTGCTATATATGTACACAGCTCCAGCTAACATGATGGGTAATTTTCACAAGGATCTTTGAATGCTTTTCAAAGGCCTTCTATATAGCCCCAAGCAGCTTTTACTGAAGTTGTGTTTCTTCACCCAACTTTATTTCAGACAAGAGGATGACTCTTTTTTATGGTGATGGCAGCCAGCACTCATGGGAAACTCCTCCCCTGTGGCAGCATAGGATCTTCCTCTGGGCCTATTATGTTTTGTTCCTGAGAGGTCTTATAATATAAACTGGCGCTGAAGAGAGGAGGCAACAGTGAGTACAGATGCTCCTGGGCTGCGGGTGGTTGCTGCTGGTGTAAAGCCCGCCAATCTGAAATGTGAAGGTTGGCAGAAAAGGCACTGTAGTAGGAAGCCAGGGAGTGATTGGGTCTCCAGAAGTGGTGTTCATGGAGATCAGGTAGAACTAATGAAGCTCTTTTAGGATCACAGTAAAATAAGATGAAGTTACACTGGCTAAACAGGCTGTTGGTTGTCTGATGAGCAGACATGGCATCTCTGTGCTAATTTGGCCTATTCAGCTAGGTAGAGAAATGTTCTGGCATAAAATGCAATGAAAAGAGCCTGTGTTTCAGCCCATGAGACCACAGTGTCTGAGCAGTTACCAATATTATTGGTCTTTATTTTGGTTCCTTCAAACCTCTAGAAGGCAAGACTTAATTTATAGGCTCGCTCTCCCATTTGCTCTCTGATGTGTAAACATGTATGTGTTTGGAGCAAAAGGGAAAGGGGGAACTCCAGGAGGAAAAATGATCCTGAGTTTTGACATTGGGAAGTTCAGTCTCATGGAGGATGTCTGACTTTGAGCAGTGAGCTCTGTTGTGACCCAGCACAGACAGCAACAGCATTGGCCTTGTCATGGCATCTTTAGTACTTTTTGAATTATTCCTCAAAACTCTTCAATCTACGATAGCTAAATGAAAATTTTCTGGGCCCTTTATGCATGTCACTTAATCTCCATCTGTTTCAGTTCAAAAGTATGGAAATCCATTCCAAATACACAAATGGTATGGGGGTCTACAAAATCTTTTTAGGGAAAGGGATATATTTAAGCATGGAAGCTTAACTGCTCTTTTAAGTCCCTGAATAGCTTCTAGAAAATTTGTCACTGCCACTTCTTTGAATTGGAAGAGAACAATCTGCATTTTCTGAGATTCAGCGTATCCAGAAGATTGGCAATCTTCCTTCTCTTTATCAGGGAAATGATGCAACATTATTCCAAACAAGACAAGCACTTCAAGCAAAGCATAATCAAGATCCCAGTGAAAGCTGGTCATTAAAATCCTTTTGCACCTCAGGATCTCCTTTATCATTCTGTGTTTGCACAGTGCTTATGTCTTTATGCTGAAAGACAGCAAGGAGGAAAACCCCTCTGGTCTGGGACTGAGAGGCTACAGGCAGCACCACCCTGGTTAGGAGATGTTTCTGTCCTCATTCCCTTCCGTCTCACTGTTTTGTATATGACTCTTCGATGTTTGCTGGAGTCAGAGAAAAGATGGTGAAGGATTTAGCCTGAAGGAAAATAGACTCTAAGAAAATGAGACTTTCAACCTGGGATATGTGCACACAGTCTGATGAGGGGAAACTACCTGGCTCTAGTCGTTATTCACTGTGGATATGCATGACACAGAAGTGATGGTCCCTGCCTCATGGCAGTGACAATGTAGATGGTCCCTGAAAGACTGGGAGATTCCTGGCATAGGAAAGAGTTTGCGTAGAAGCAAACTCTTCTGTGTGAAAATGAAGCATTTGAGATGGTAAACAGTGTAATTCCCATTGTAGTTTCCAGCTGTCATTTCCTAGAAAGCATGATTTTTTTTTTCTTTTTTTTTTTTCCTTCATAGGATGACAAAATATCCCGGATGTTAGACTTTTTCAGATAAAGACTCACTGCCTCTACTTCTGGTTTGCAGTTGTTGTTCAGATAATTCAGAAAGCATCCCTGTTAGTGTTGCTCTGCTGAGGTCCCCGCAGGCTTGCTGAAGTCTCAGGAACCATTTTCTGGGCTCTGAGTCAGTAGTGCATTTCTCTATCTTTTGATCTTTAGCACTTCCATCCTAAAAATCTATGATTTAGGCTTTATTTTAACATTTTCTACAAGAAAGACTCTATGCTAGGGTTCATTTAGGTGCAAAGTGACACTATATATTAGAAGAAAGGATTGGGAAAAGGATGAAAACTGAGAAGAATTGACATGTTTGCATTACTTGATCTTTTGTCTTGGTGCTGCCCAGATAAACAGAAGTGTCTCCAGTGGCTATGTCTCAGCAAAGAACAAAATCAGGAAATGTTTTTCTTAGAGTCTTTCTTTCTGATGTACACACGCATGTGTGTGCCCATACACAGGGGGTCTAGGAGTCTAATAGTTTGTTGGTGATTAGTAACTGTTAATTTTTATGAAGGCAGCCCCCAGAGGAACTGTCATGAAGCATTAGGACCCTGTAGTTCAGGGCTTCATGCAGACATGTGATAAGGGTAATCTTTGTCCCAGAGCTGTGACAGTGCTGGAGTGGGACAGGGTGCAGGGACTGAATGACTTGGGCAAATGGGGGTGGGGGGGCGTGTAACAGAAGAGAACAGAGGATGAGAGGTTCATGTTAAAAGTGAGTTGTCTCAATACCTGTGTTTCTATATTGGTATTACAGAAGGATTTAAAGATAATGCAGATATTGCTAATTTTGAGCCTATACATGTAAAGGAGGCAGCTGGGAAGATGAACCTGGCAGCCATTATCCTTGCTTTGAATCCCCAGCTAGGTTGTTCCTTCTTATAGCCTGTAATGGCTTTTCCTTCTACGATCAGCTCTTCCTCTTCACTTCCAGATTCAGCAGTGCGGCTGTTTTTTGAAGCCTTTATGCACTGCTGTATTGTGCTAATGCAAGGTTTCTCCTCCTCCATAATATCCCTATTACATAATATCACCATCCATCAAAATGGTGGTAAAAGGAAGCAGAATTGTATTATGTTTCCATGTTTGGTGCAGAAACCTGGTTTAAGTTAGATTTAGCCAATATATTTTTTTCTTTAAATTGGCTATTACTAGTTAACTGAAAACCTTATACAAATAATCATTAAAACAAAACCACATGATAAACTATTTGTGTAAGCAAAGAATGGGAAGTATTCAAACTGTTTAATGAATTAACCTGTTCAAGGAATAACTTCCAGAACCTTATAGCATATTAGGAAGGGCTTTGAAGTGAATAATAGATAGAGTGCTGCATATTTGAGAAAGTGTATTTTCCTTGCATCAGGGCTGCATGCCTGATGGGATTTCTTGACGTGGGTATGAACACAGGACTGTTATAAGGGAGCATAGCTCAACTTAGATCTGTAGAAGTGCACCTGCCACAGTGGATTTGATCCACTACATCTCCACAAATGTGCTTTTCATTTTGTTTCTCACCCAAACCCTTCTTTTGAGTGGCATTCGGGGTTCTACCACGTACCTTGTTATTGTCCTGGAAGTATGTCTAGTTCTCAAAAGCATTTTTTTTTTTTTTTTTTTTAGTGCTGGGAGGGACCCTGGCATCTAGACTGAAGTTCACTTACATTTGCTTGTTCTTCTGTTTTAACGAAGAATGGATTTTGCTTGGGACTTTCCTTTCTCAACTAGCCCAAACAGCACTTTCTGGATTGGGGGGGACTCCACAGCAGTAGAAAAGGAGGAATCCCCTCTTCCCTGAGAGAAGAGCTATGATTTATATTGTCCTTGCTTCTGAAGGGTTTTAGGGATAAAAGAGCTGGATCCTAAAATAACAGTATCTGCCTAGAGATATTCCATAGCTCCATTACACTTTGAGTTGAATCCTTATTCTGATGCTTGGTATCCTGTCCCAGCCTTGGATGCAGCACTGCCTTGATTGTGTAGGAAAGGTCAAACTGGAGGAAATGTGTGCGAGGGGGAAGAAATTGAGCCTTTGTTTCTACCATCTCATTTCTCACATATGTCATTTAAACATGAAAAATAGGTTCCCTTTTGCTTTAAAGGTCTTCCTACAAAGCTGTGAGTCCATGAACAAGCTCAAGCACTTTGGCTAGTATTTCAGTGAATCTCTCAAACTCGAGATGGAACCTGACGAGAACCGGCAGGGAGAGGTGACCAGGCTGGTTATGCATGAAATGCACAGGTACCTGCTTGTACCTCAGGTAGCCGGGAACTGGCACATTAAAAGAAGCTCTCGAGGTAACGCACTTGAAGTCAGAGGCTGAAATGGCTGTTGTGATAGAGGAAAAATGCTTTGGGGGAAAAAGGAAAGAGCGTTAGGGGCAAGAAGACTACTGAAGGAGAATTAACGCCCTGTGAGATGTGAGAGCAAGTCAGGTCACTGGTTATGAAGTGGGTTTCTCTGGTAAACTTGCCCTGGTGTGACTTTTACCATTGCTGAGCTGTGGGCAATTTTACAAATATACCTGGGAACAGCACATATAATACATGTGCTCATTATTTTTAAGCTGGTAAAGTTCACATACCGCTTTTGCGTGAATGGTGTTGGTTGATGATTGTATTGGAAGCTTTTACGATGACTGTTTTAAAGCTTGTACAGCAATAAACAAGCACAAATTCTGCAGTGCTGTATGTTTTGAAGTCCCTGTTCTCAAACTGGTATGACATTGAAGGACTAAATCCTTAGCAGCAGTGAATGTAAACAGCTGTGTTGATTTCCGTAAAGCTACACTGGTTTACATCGACTAGGGTTGTGGCCTAAAATACTTAGGTATGTTTAGCACAGTGCATTTGTCCAAAAATATGATGACAAGTCTCTGTGCAGTGCCAAGAAAATTGTCCCACAAGCAGCGGAGCGCACTCAGTACATCATGCCAGTTCGGTCAAGGCTGAATAGCAAACGACAAGCCCCAGAACTGGGTAAATGCCTCTGTAATTTGTCTTCTGACATTGTACTGCATGCAGCTCTGCCAAGGAAATGGAAAAATGTAGAGAGAGCCCTGAGCAACCCGTCACAACACAATGAATCCAGCTTCCAGAACTATTGTAACTGGGATGCTGCTCTCCTCACACATGCCAGCAGCTACAACAAATTAAACAAAACAAAAGCAACCCCCTCTTTGAAAGAAAGAAGGGGGGGAGAATCACATGATGTCATATTTTGTGGAAGCAGCATAAACTTGGCAGTTTGTGCAGCAGGATTGGGTCAGTGCATGGAAACAACAGGCAAGTTTAGATCCATGTAACCTCCTTGCTTCAGGCCCCAGCTGTCATACGCCTCCAACCAGCAAGAAGTCAACAGTCAAGGAAGCGTATAAGGTGTTCCTTTTGGTCACGTTCTGCAACGTGCACTTTATTATGGCAATAAGTATGGATGTAGCTTTGGTGAAGTGGAGCAAGAACTGCTCATCCAGACAGAAAATCTCTATTGACAGCAGTAGGTGAGGTTCTGACTTAACAGGGAAGGTCTCTACTACATTATTATCTTAAGTACAAAGTGAGGGGAACTAAGCAAAAGACAAGCTTTTCTTGAAGCTTAGCACCTTCAGAGTTTTGATACAATAGTTGCCTGCTCTCGCTTGTGTCATGGACACGTAGGATCACTCCAGGGATCCCCTAAATCTCTAGGGTGCTTTGGAGAGACAATGCAGCTTTCTGATCCTGCCAGCATTTAATTTTCAGGATCTTTTCCTGTTGTGCTGTTTCCTCCCCCCCCCCCCAACATGTTATTAAATAGAATACTTTTTATTCATATAAAGCAGATTTTTCTCCAGATAAATACATTCTTCAAACGGAACTCAATGGCAGAAATTTCCTGAGCAAAAATAAACCACATCTCTCTGTTGAAGCTGTGCTAGTGACAAAACATAGCCCTTTTCATCTTCAAAGCGCTGTGCAAACTTTAAATAATGGATTTTTATTTTTTTATCAGGGCTGTGAAGTATGTATTAATGTTCCAGATGAAAGATGGGAAACCAAGAAGAGAGGTTAAGTGATTCAGTTAAAGTTGTTGGGATCAGAGCCAGCTTAGAGTGGAGACTCTCTGGGCTGCCTGGACCTAGAACATGAGATTCATGCTTATTCACAATTCTGCCAGTCTGAGATCTAGATGTAATAAAACTTAGTGGAGACTTACTAGGAATAAATTTGTTTAGTCTTATTCATATGCTGAGGTCCTGCACCGTTAAGCAAATAGTCTTATTCAAGGGTAGGTAATAAAATGAAGAGGAGAAACTTTCTACCTATTAGAAAGAAAGTAAAACACAAAGCTTCCTGTGTGCTTCACTCTACAACCTGAGACAATCTGCACACTCACCCTGACAGACCCAGAATTTCATTGTGATTTATTTATTATAGGTTCTTGTGGTTGTATTTTAAACTCATTGCCATGTACGATATCATAAAGCACTCAGTGCCTATGTACAAGTATGTGCTGTATATGCTGTGTGGCAAGGGGGTAGGAGAGAGAGGTGAGTGGTTCCAAACTTGAGCTAATATGCATCAATAAGGCTGCATCATGGGACGGGGGGGGTGTCTGATCTTTTCTGTGAAACATGTTTATTTGCTTGATTTCATTGGGGAATGATTTTTATTGCTTTGTTATGAGATGCTGTGCTGTCCTTCTCTACAGTAAAGGTATGAATGTGGCCTTGGTGCTACATTAATGATCAATTTACTGATTTACAAGTACAGACCAGTGAACATGATACATTGTAAGTGTGCAAGAACTTGTAATTGATATTAGTACTTAGTAGGACATGAAAGTCTAAACACCACTCATTTCTGCTAGAAGCAAACATTGCTGACAATGTGTCCATCAAACCGTTACGACGCCCTGTGAGTTAGAAGGAGCAGTTCAGTAGATGTTTTCAATGAGTGTCTTAGAAGTGGAGAATGTTCTTAGGAGTGGAATTAAACCTGTTTGGCTTTGCCATTGGTATTGACTGTTCACAGGAAGCGTTTCCAGGACAATGACCTCTCACGTGATGTTAAGAAATAAAGTGTATCTGGAGTTTTCAGGCTTTGGAGAAACCTCAGCTGTACCCTTAGGAATGGATGCCTGATGTTGCAGTGTGGTGAGTTTATGATGTCCTGACAGCTGTTAGGGTGGCTCAGCATGTTGTGATGATAAGGTCTATTTATTCCAACCACCGTAACATAAGCAGCATTGTAACTTAACAGTTTTATTTATTTTGTGATTCATTCTTACAAATGTTACAAGGCAAATAAGAAGGAAATAGAAAATTAGGATAAGACCTGGGATATCTGAAGTGAGATTTTTTTTTTTAGTCCAAAATACTATGCAGATGCCAGGTAAATATAAAAGCGTTTGAACCAAATGAAAAAAATGTTAATTTGTATAAGCAACTGTTGTTTATACACAGGTCACCAAAGGAGCACATTATGGAAATAGGCAATAAATGAAGACGAACTGAAAGCAGGAGATGGGTTGAAAGGGTGAGCCTACTAGAATAATTCAAGCACAACCCAGACGGAAGGTCAGGTTATTGAGTGGTAGCTACAGTTCCCATGAGATTAGGATAGGGGAAGGCAGCCAGATGCTTCCCAGTTCCTCGTTGTTATCAGAAAGATTTTCCTTCCTAAGGAGCAGGATTCATTCCCATCTGCAATTTCAAATGGATGAAAGGGTGGTCAAAATGCAGCACATGGTCTGAAACGAGCTTCAAATACTACTTGTTTTCATAAAGTGCTGCCCACAGCTACAGCTGGGCTTGGTGGTCCTTGCCCTCGGTGCTGTACCAGCATGCATCCATTGATTGGAGCGAGGGAGGAGGAAGGACTAACCTCTGGTCTCCCTGAATTCTCCAGATTTCCAGTGAAATCTGATTTCTTTAGTGCTCAAATACCTGCTGCCATTAGCAGTAGGCTGGGGCTTCTGGCAGTTCTTTTAAAAAGTAAGCTTTAAAAATGTAATGTGTCACTTGGGTTCATTTGTATTGTTAAAAATCAGGCTGTTCCCTGCCTTCGGTGCTGCAGAAGGATGGCCTGCTAGCGTGGCTCATAAGACTTGAGCAAAGTTTCTGATGAGGTGTCATGAAGACTGAATATTTGTGTGCTAAGTCCTGACTTGGTTTGTGTGCAGCTGTTTGAGTGAGTTTTAAAAACTCATAGTGGAGCACAGGTTTCCATTCTTCAGAAAATGACATGGTAGAAGAGGCTAGGAGGGTCTTCCAAGGTGTGGGAGCTGTGGGGTAGCAGGGAGGGTCTCTGCATATCATACGTACACCCTTTGGTCATAAGATTGCACTTCTTGTCCACGCAATCTTTGAATCAATAAGCAATAATAGGTACTGGAGCATTATGAACAGTGACCATGTATGTGTTTATTGGCTCATAAGTAAATCCTATCTCCTGGAAAGCAAGAAGATAAAACCACATAAGTAATATTTCTGAGTTTGAGGATGCTTGGACAGGTATATTTCTGCTTAGATAGGTGGTCGTAGCAGTTGAAGAGTTGGATACTTTCCAAATAACTGGGGATGGATAGCTAAGGTCATAACAACTATCTATGTGTATGAGTGTGTGTATGCGCAAGCACACGCGTGCTAGGAGATTGATTTCTAGCAAGCAGGATAAAACTTTTCAGGAAGTATTATGTTTTCTGCTAATGGGTTGTTCCCCTTTCAAGGTGTAGACAGTGCTGTCACACAAAACAGTGACCATCCTTGATGTTAAAGTTTGCAGCATTTTGTACCTGTTAGCAGCTGTATAATGCTCTTTGGCTAAGACATTACCTGAAAAGTTGGCCTTTTTTTGTTGTTGTTTTGTTTGTTTCTTAAACTAAACATCTGTTTTGCCATGCTGCCTTCTGCCATGTTTTGAATTAAATCTTTCAAACTACTCGGGAATGAACTAGTTACTAATCTTTACAGGGAGTCTTAAAAAAAAAAAAAAAAAAATTGCTTTAGGAAATGTTGTTAAACAATGTTTATGTGTCTGTTTTTCTCATCTTTTCCACTGGGCAAAAATCAATACTCCTTTGTACTGGCAAGAGGGGGTAAAGCTATGGCAGGTGTTGGCTCTCCAATACATACAGCTGGAGAAGCAAAGAGGACTGACTATTTGGGATCGATCTTTTCTCAGAGTTTCAGATGAATGCAGTATTACTCCATCTCCATAGGCTGTTTGGTGCTTTGGCCTCTCATAAATAGATTAGAAGCAGCTGAATTTCTTGTGCAGGTAGACTGTTTGTTGGGGGGTTTTTTTTGTTTGTTTTTTTTTGGTTTTGTTTTTGTTGTTGGTTTTTTTTTTTTTTGCTTGCTCCTTACAATTCATGTGGGAAGGTTTCTAGAGCATCTTACTACTTCTGGTTAAAGGGCTGTATGTGCTCAAGTGAGAGATTCCAGTGTTAGTTGTATAATGCACACAAATTTAAATAAAAATGGTTATTTTAGGGCTAAATTAGAAATATTAAGACATTACCTTATTTAGCATCTTTCTTTTCTGTGCTTGACTTTGAATTGTTGTCCTTGACATGGAATATATAATAATTCCCTAGCTAGCATGCCCTTGCTGCCCAGCCCTGTGGGAGGGCCTGGAGCAAGTGGGTGACTCCTAAAAGATTTTAATAATGTATGAGTAGCATTAAAGTAAATGCAGGTAAAGTTTTGACCTTTTGAGTCTGTAAAATTACAGATGCATACATTCTGGAAGAGAGGTGGTGATTTATAGGTGCCCTGGGGGCAGGTAGAGAGCATTGTCACTGTTTGAATGGGATGTTATGACGCTCTTGATTTATTATTTTGTCATAATATAGATTGCAAAGAGCTACCGTGTGGGAATGGCATCTCACCCCGCTTCTGTCCGGCACCACAGAGCATTCAGTTGGGACGTGAGAGCTGCTGAGTGTGGCTGTGGCTGTTGGCAGAGTGGTCAGCATGGAGACACTTAGGATGTAGCTGCTCCAGAGGTTTTTCCCTGCAGAGAGCAGATTTTATAACCTACAGGTTACATATGAATCCTGGCAAGGAAAGACGTGGGGGGGAATGTGGAGATGGGCTTGACACCCTTTCTTTTCCACCTCTCCTGGCTCATTTTGGAGCTGGCAATGCATTGCTCCAGAAGAGCAGTGATTGTGGGCGGGGGTGTGTGTGTGTGCTCACATGCTTGTTCCACCTTGTGTTGGGATTTCTTCCTGGGGACGCCTGGGCTCCAGAGAAGGAAGGAAACCATGGGGCAGTGCAGCCACAGAATGGGGGCTTGGCTGAATGTCATGTACCTCAGCTGTCACTGATTTAGGACTCTGCTGTGTGCTTGCAATGTTAGAGGGCTGTTTTCATTTTTTGTTTCTTTTTTGCTTTTATTGTTATAAAATATTTTATTGATTTACAAAAAGATGGTCACAAAAATGTAGACTAATAATAAAAGGACTAAGCTACAAACTAAAGCTTCATCCCGGCAGCCTCATTGCTACATGAATAAAAAAATATTCTGCAGTGTGGCAAGTTGTACAGTAAAATTGCACTGAGAAGCAGCAGTGAAAACGACTAAAAAAAAACCTGACATAAACATCCAGTTTTAGGAATGAATTCAAATAAAGCAGAAAACAATACAGACTTTTCAAGGTGGTGATTGGGAAGGGATGGAAATATCACTGCAGGCTGGATATTTTCCACAATTTTATGTTTACAAAAACTAAATCTAAGTATTCTCTTATTGCTGACTGTGGAAAAATATTTCAAATTGTAATTTTGTTGTGTGTGTTTGTTCTGAATGTTTTTATTAGTTTTTAGATAATATTGAATCTCTAAGGACAGGCCTGAAGTTGAAATAATTGCGTGTTTTCTATTGCTCTGCTATTTAAAAACTTGTTAACCATTCTGGTCTCAAAGCAGAAAAGCTGGTCCAGAGAAAAACAGACTGTGACTGTAAGGGCAAGAGCAGGCGTCTGTGGCTTTCCACTTCTTGGTTTACTGCAGCTGAAACACAGAAGACCAGCTCTTCCAGGCTATGTTTGGAAGCACAACATGCCTTGGAGAAGCAGGAGGTTTTTGTCTTCTGACTTGGATTTTGATCAGTGAGGATTTCTTGAGATGATATAATTTTGAACAGTGGCATCTAAGCAGTCAGTAGCCATCATCAGTTATGTTTTAAGTATTAGTGACTGGTCTCCATTTGGCCATGGATGACTTGTGGAGAAGACAATGAGGGTTTGATCTAAATCATGAGCCTGTGTTTGAATTGATTTAGCAAAGGAGTTAGTGTTTTCACAGAAAACTGGCATGAGCCTGAAGACTTTTAAGCAACTACATATAAATTCATCTGCCTCCAAAATAACTTTGTACCCTTGTACATAGTGCATCTGGCTTTAAGGGAGAGTCAAATTTAGCCTTCAGGAGACTGTCAACAAACCCATAAATCTTTGCTACGCAGGACAGGTCACTGTTAGCAGTACTTAATTTGGATTTGGGCACTTCTGTGTGTTGTAGCCTTAGACCTGTGGCTTGTCTTTGCTCACTATGCAGCAGCCTTGTAGGGACCATGAGAGGCCCCTGTCCCACATATACAAGGAGCACAACCCCTTAGGGGGGTCTGACTTGGGTGTGGGACCCAGAGGTGGTGATTCTTACAGCCTGAGAGTCCTGCAGTGTTTCCAGGCATTATATGCATTTACTAAGTTCCTCCTAGATAAACAGCTATTCCACTGTTAGCAAACCTTGACATAGTTGCTTCCGTGGAGAAAGGAAGGGGAAGAAAAGCCCAAAATCAGTGTAAGGCAGCTCCATTACATAACAAAGGTTATCTGGAGACACAGATACTCTGAAATTCCCCTCTGTTCTTTTCTATTTCCAGAGACTATCAGCTTATTCTCATTTTAACAGCTTACTATCAGTTCTGACCCATTTAAAATTCACCTGCCAATTGAATTGTATGACAGGACCTAGCTGACCCAGGAACAAAGTGAAATATTCATATCTTACAATGAACTGCCACGGACCGAGAGCCAAGAAGAAAAAAGGAAGAGAATGGAGCCAGCTCTATGAGAAACAAAACTTTTTTCACAAGGCAGGGAATATGAGCTTTCTTACCGAAATATTGTGAGTGGTCTTGCTCTCCTATCTGGTGGCAGTTTCACATCCTTGAATCATTTATTCTTTCACGAGAAAGTTTGCAAGTTGGTGTGTGTTTGTGCATAGGCCCTTTCCCTTCTCTAATAATTATTCTACCAACCCACTCCTCCGTTCCACCTGTCTCCCAATAAAAAGCCGAAGGCAGAGGAGGGAGGATGGGTCAATCTGTGTTACCTGCTTCTGCTGGACATGTGAATGAGTCTGTCCATCAGAAGAGAAATGCCTGCTGGCCAGTGGCTGTAATTTCAAGGAAAAGGACTGTTAAACACATGGCCATTTGGAGAAACTTCTGCCTTCTAAATTTTGCAGCTGCATTTGCTCCATATTTGATGTAATTTGGGGTTTGGGGGTTTTGTTTGTTTTTTGAGGGGGTGTGGTTGTTTTTAGACATCTGTCTTCATTAATAATTCATTTCATGATAAATTGCCACATGCATGTCCAGGTATACCTGTTAGGTGACTACCTGACAAGGGATTGAGCTGCTATTCACTTGCCAATGGGTTTAACTGCATATTCGTTTTTTTGCCCTTTTTTTTTTTTTTTTGCCCATAACACCTAAAGAAAAGTGTGAGAAGTGAAGAGCATCAAAGCCAGTGTACAGTTATTTTCTCCCCCATGCAGATGGACCCTTTCCTCTGTGTTCCTTTACTAGTTCCTTTCCCTTTCCTTTCCCAGAGGCAACTAACGGATAAATGTGCATATAGACTGAAAATGGAGAAGTCATCCACTGAGTAATGATACTGGGATTGAACTTCCCAATGCCGAGTACTGTAGGGCAGAGCCATTAGAACAAAATTATTTCTAACAATAGTAATTTGAGGTTCTTGACTTTAAGCTTTCTGAGGGATTTGTTTTTCTTTGTTCCCATCTTCTGCTTTTGGGCAATATCACTGCAGGCTGTATATTGCTGTGTAATGTGGTTCATCTCATACTTCTCCTTAACAGCTGTTCCTTGTAGCTGTCGCATAGTAGGAGGGGATCATGAAGATCTTTTTATGCCCTTTTTATTTTTCCTTTCAGAATGAAGATTTTAATTGATTCTGTTACGTCTCGCCTTTATTTGCCAGTTTGCAGGAAACCCTTGGTGCTTTTGTACGTCAGTTCCAGTTGGTACTGAAGTTAGTCACATTCTTGCCACTCGCTTACAAGCAGGGCCAGGTTAACGTATTACACCATGTCATAGCCCTGTGCAACTCGCAGTGAGTTAGAAGTGTCTTTGGTTTGCGCGTGTGCAGGAACAGCATCTTCCTCCCATGGTGTGAAGCAGGATGTCTTGGAAAAATCCTTCCCTCTCCCCTCTGAAAATAATCAGAGGTGGTTGTGGCCTTCAGGGAATGGCTGGTGAGCAGGGAAGTTATGGCTGAGCATAGTGCTGTTTCATCTTTCCACTTGGCTTTGATTATTGTAGTTTTTAAGGCCTGACAGAGAAGTGAGGGACTCCATATTGTTTTCATGTACTGACTTGTAGAGGGAATGTGCAGCAGAGGTGCCTCCTGCCTCCATCGTGCCTCCAGTCTGAGAATGAAGGACTCGCCAGCATAGGGAGGAGAGGCGATTCCTCTGGTGACACTTCTTCTACGTCCCTGTATTGCACACCACTGAGTGTTTAATTAGTGCATTGCTGTGACTCCAGTGCCAGCTGCCAGCGTGCACTTGGCCTCCTGGAATATGACAAGTATTCTGAGAGCAGATTGTCTTGAATGCAAGAATAAAATAAAATGCTGCAACCATTATTTTTTATTTTGGTTTTAGTGCTTCAGTAACTTTATGAAGGACTCTAGCTAATTATTGAAGGGCAGCATGTTTTTTCCTCCGAGCTACAGAGACTTCAGATTTTATGATCTGAGGCTGTTGAACAAGCAAGTGGGAAAGTGCACAGAACCTCAAACTGTAAATGCTTGTAATTCAGAGTGAAGGAGCTAAGAACTCTAAGGAAACTAAGGGTTGTGAATTCAGTAATAAGCTGTCAGTCTTTAGCAGTTGTTTCTGCGTATATGATTGTTGAAGGGATGGCATAGATAGGGCTATATTTAAGTCCTGCTGGGTTTTACAGAAGTTGATGTTACAGTGGATGTGCATCAGACTTAAGGAGTCTGGTGGGAAAATGCCTTTTCTGAGTTGGTTGCTGTTCAGTGCCATTGAGCCCCCCAACTCTTGCCTGCTCATAGTGGCCACTCCAGCAATAAAGCATTTCCGAATGCAGGTTGATCCTTGGAGCTGTTTCTACCTGCTTCTCCTATATTCTATGTGGCCAGAAGATTTCAGTCTCACTTTGCTTAGCTGGCCAGGAACAACAGCAGGGCACTGAGCTGCATCTGGCTGGGAGTTATGAGCTTTCCATTTAGACTCAGTTCTGCTGTAAAGTGTAGTATGTCATGAAACCAGGTGTAAGTGAGATGATCGGTGCAACTATGAGATGTGGCCAGACTGTAATTGCTTGGGCTAAAACTTAAAACTTGATTTGAAATGCAAAGTGAGGGAGAAGGAGCAGACAAGTTGTTTATGAGATTGAAAGACTGAGGGAAGTTCTGAGGTTCCTCAGTCAGCTGTCAGATTGAATCAAAGATGAAAAGATGGTGAACATTATTGGCAGGTTCTGAATATCCTACTGATCTAGATACTTAGCCCCTTGAATGCCCTGCACTTGGCTCTGGTAGGGCTTGTCCACTCAATGGGCAGCTTGTGACAGTGATGGATAGTTGGGAGTCATCTTTTGGGAAATTGGCGTTCTGTATCTCCAGGGTTTTTATTATTTTTAATTATAATGTTGCCATCAAGGAATGGGTGATTGCTCAGCAAATTTGCCCTGAAACCTCCATTCATCTCTCCTAGCTCTGGTGACCACATGAGATAAGCCACAGACTGGAATAACTGCAGGATTTACAGAGGAAGACCTTCGTGGCACAGCCAGTTCAGCACATTGTCATTAGAATCGATGACTATCATACTCTGTGGTACTCCTTTTCCCCAGTTGTGCTTAACGTCCAAGTAATATTGGGCTCGTGTTGCCCACCATGTAGCTAATGTAGCCCAGCATGGCAGTTAGATCCCATTTTTATCTTCTCTTGAGCTGTCACCAAAAACCTAGGTTTCTGTCAGGTCCACCCTTACGTCATGATGACCACTGTG
The DNA here is from genome assembly GCF_900496995.4 of Aquila chrysaetos chrysaetos. Classification (NCBI taxonomy): domain Eukaryota; kingdom Metazoa; phylum Chordata; class Aves; order Accipitriformes; family Accipitridae; genus Aquila; species Aquila chrysaetos. The sequence goes on along the minus strand of NC_044015.1, from coordinate 36,604,420 downwards.
TGCTGGCACAACTGCTCTTGCTACTCGCACAAGCAGCAAAGGCTCCAGAGTTTACAGAGTTTGGGGAAATATAGTCTGCTGCTTTTACTGTCAAGCTGAGCATCCAATGAGTTGGATTTTAATTGAAAACCGATTTTTCAGTCTCTGTGATATCTGTTTGACCCAAAACATCAAAGATTTTTCTGATGACTGTGTGCTGTGACCCCTTGGAGTCTTCTCTTAGCATACTTCAGCATCTTTGGGCCAGCCAGCAACTTATGTGGTAGGCTCTACAAAATATTTTTCTGAATGTTTATATACTATAAAATGTGAGGGATTTTTAATGCACAGACATGAAGAGAATTATCTTGATTTTTGAAATAAACTCTTCTGTGATTTAATCAATTGCTCCCAGCTGGGCAAGGAAAGGCCTAATAACAGGAGGTTGTTTCCTACATCATCTTCTATGGAAGATCAACATCTCAAGCGATAGTGGCTGAACAGAGAGTCCTACCAGGCAAATTGTCATACTCAACAGAGGCTCCCGCCTGGTCATACAGATTATCCAACAGTAATTTGGCCTGGCAGGAGAATGAGACTTTTTACTTAAAAGCTGCACTTTATTAATATGGTAGAAAGGACTTCACCTTAGCAAAAGGGAAGGTGGAACAAAGTGGTCAGACTCACATTGCCTTGCTTTTGGCTCTCTGCAGTTGAGCTGTTTGCACTTGATACTTTTTAATCAGTAAACCCTCTTGTAGTCAAGCACTTGATAAAGTGTCATTGTAAAAGGAAAAATAAAGGCTTGTGAACACTTCAGCAACACCCAAGCAGCTATGTGAGCTGTGGACAGCAGGACTTCTGTGCTGGCTTTCATTTGAGTGTGGGATCTGCAAAGCTGCCAGAGGGTCCAGACCTCCTGTCAGGAATATTTCAAGAGTCTTGCTGGAGGAATATGGACCCTAATAATAAATTTTATTTATTCTTACATCTAACATAACAAGTAACTACTTAAACCGCTCAGCTACCAGAGCATCAACAGCCATTTATTTCACATATCTTTCTATCCTTCTCATTCTTATTGCCCCTCCGCTTGTTCTCAAGGGATCCAGTTTAGTATGCTCCCACCAAAATGCAGGGCTTTGGGTTTTTTGTTGGGTTTTTTTTTTTGAGGGTGGGGTTTTTTGTTTGTTTGTTTCATTGGTTTTTTGTTACAGTCTGCATGAAGATGGGGTGGCAGGGAGCGGAAGGAGTTTGACCAGAACTCTCCTGCCTCTTGCTGATCGTAAGAAGCGTCAGGTGAAGTTACCTCCTGAAGGAAGCGTAAAATTGAGGGCACCACCAGTCTTCTCCTGAAAATCTGGCTCCAGCTCTTCGGTTGTAAAGTGTTTTGGACTTTCCAGTGAAAATGTTCTGACAGGATAAAGCTGAGTAATGTACAGTAATTTTTTAATGGAGAGTGCAGCTTTCAGCGTTTCCCACCTCTCCCTCATTCTCAGATTTCAGTCTCTGAGCTTGTCGTGCGTCTTAAAATTCTTAGTTATGTTGCTAGGTCCTTATAGTTACGCTTCATGAAGCTATTTACTAACTTAATTTTTCAGGCCAGTAATATAACTACTGCTGTGCTTGGTATATCAGCATTTTTGCAAAACAGTTTGTGCATCCAGAGCATTTCTTTAACACTGAGTTTTAAGATTGCCTCACACATCAGTGCCAAAGGCAAAAGAAGGTATATTTCTTTTTTTCTTCTTTTTTTTTTTTTTTTTTTTTCAGTTGTTGGAAATAAAACAATTGAAATGCACAGCTCCAGGGTTGTTTATAACTGGGTGTCTCTTGGCATCCAAAGCTGCCTGGCTTTCTTACACGTAAAGTTTTGCCCCAACATTGGGACTTATTTATAGTTGATATCCAGGACAAGAAGAAGTCAAAGAAAAAGTGATGTTTCCTAGGGAATGAGAAGCCCTTGCCTGGCACTCATGAATTACAAGGCTGAACTTTTTTATGTGTGTCTCCTCCTCCTTTTGCTCAGTTTTGTTGCTGCCTCCAGTAACATTTTTCCTGACTATAGTACCATTGACTCCTGTGATAGCTTAATAGTTTCTGCCGTTTACACAGTTGTCATTTAAATTGTTGTCATTTAAATTTGCATGCAGAGTTGGTAAGTGCTCAGAGTTTACTGTGGTACCCCAAAGATAATTTGTATTCTGGTTGCTGGAGTTGTCTTGGTAACACTTAGGTGACTGGAAACCATTTGCAGAGGGGAAGTTTAATTCTGATATTGCTCACCGGTCCCAATTCTGGTGGTGACAGCATGGATGGTGTTTGGTAGTTATGAAACCTTTTAACTTTACCTTGTAGCCATAGTCTTCATAGGGTCTTGCCTGTGCTGCTATTCAGAGAAGATTTTGCAGGAACATAGGAAGATGATTCCTCTGCTTGTTCCTTAATTTCTGACACACTGAGTTTGGGGATGCTGTCCCTCCTGCTGGAGGCAGAATTCTTACCCCCGAATCTCACTTTCTGCTTCTGATGCTACTCTTTAGTTTCTAGAAGGTGCTGATTAGCTGGCGGCTACAGATCGTTTGCTGTGCTGCAGTGGTAGCCACGCAGTATTGCCAGTATGTGTGATGTAACAGACTTAAAAGATAAATTCAAAAAAAGAAAAAATCCTGTTGAATTAAAATTGTATGTGTAGATTAATGTTTTTAGTGTGTGTTAATGCTGGGGACCAAGATGATTACTGAAATACTGCAATTTTAGGCTTTTACAAACTTGTCTTTTGAACAGTCTGAAAACATATTGCTGACTTTCTTATCAAAAAGTGTCTGGCATTTCATTCTGGCAGCCCTGGATAGAAAGCATTGGTACTTTATCACCTACAAGGACCCAGTACAGAATGGGCAATGCTAGAAAAGAGAGAAAACATAATAAAAGTCATCTCAGAGGCACTTTCATGGTCACTGGTCTCCTATAAATCCATTCATAGCTGTTCTTAAGAAAATCAGTGACAAAAGACTTAATCAGGAGTCAAATATTGATAGAAACTCCCGTGTTTCTAGGCTTCTTGTGGTAAAAAATACCTCTTCTGTAGTACATTTAAATCTGGACTTAAATAATGCCAATGCAGTATTGCAATACATCTCTAGTGAAAGAGGCTTTTAGAGCTAATCTGAATTGGAGTAGCTACAGTGACTTCAGAGCATATAAGCCGTTTCTCATACCAGCTGAGGGCATGGTACAGGCAGGTTGGGTATTTGAAATTACAGACTGAAATCTGTGGAGCTGCTTCTGCATCATGCAAGAAATGCTTTCTCTGCTTTTTGCTTGCGTTCCTACTGTGAATGAACCACAGGAGAATAAGGTCAAAATCCACTTTTGTATTGCTGGAAGAAAGCTGTTAGGGTTCAATAGCGGCTTACCTGCACAGAGTTTTCTCCTTTTTATGTCTCATTAAAGATAGTTTCCATAGGTTTTACATAGGTAAGTCACTGTTCTCACGGGGAAAAAAGTATGTGAGAAACACATGGGGCGGGGGGGGAAAGCAATAATCATTGGGAGGATTATATGTTTGGATGTCCTGGGCTTATGGTACTTGATCTTTCAGCAGTGTTCATGTGGGACTCCTTAAGCAGTAAAAAGTTCATGGTTCCGTAGAACTTTGTTCCCTTTATTCTCCTAAAACACCTTTGGAAATCAGTTCAAAGACATAGTAGACTTTGTTATGCTTGTCAGTCATACCTTCTAATGTAAGTTTTAAGATGCTTTTTTTCTTACAAAGTCAAGGGACTTGCTGATGAGCGTGAGTACTTAATAATGGAGTAAAAAAAAGAAAAACTCTTTCAGAAAAAGTAGAGAAGATCTGTCTGCAGCTGATGCTGCCATAGGAGTGACATGAGGATTGCTTATTAAGTAAGTTAAACTACACATCCTCCGGGTTTGCTTTGGGATCACCTTGTTACTGACGTCTTGCCACGAAGCACTAACGGGTGGACTGCTGCATATGACCAAAGGTGGGATGCTCCCTCCGCCTAGCCTGGTTGCATTTGACTGGAAGAGGCTTAGTTTCTTATATCAGGGGAAAAGTCTATTTATCAACATCTCCTTGCACAAAGGGGGAGGGTTGTTTGTGTTTAGAGGCAGCAGGCAAATTGGTTTCTCTTTGTCTTGGCCTTCCTGCGCTGTCGCCTTGCAACTCCTCCATCTCCAGCGAGAGCCTCGCGGTTCCTTTGTTGCCTCCTGCTCATTTCCATGGCAGCCGATCGCACCGTGGCAGGCCCAGGCTGAACGGCACTGTGTGGACAAGCTGTGGGGAAGGAAATGTCTGAGTGTGGGAGCAGTGGAGAGCAAGAACAAGAATCGAGCCTGTCGCTAGGACTGACTGTATGTAATTGCATAAATTCCATCAAGTACATCCCATGGTTTCAAGCCCCTGGAAGCTGTAAATAATGCGTTTTAATTAATGGGTTGCCAGGAGCTTTAAAGGAAATCAGATTGGACCGAGGGCTGCAGAATTCGGCAGCTGTAGTGGCTGTAACGTACGTGCGGTTTGACTAACTGCTGGTTGTTCATTTTATTTTAATTAAATGACTTAGAGAGCTGAAAGCTCCTGCCATCCTCACCTGGGTACTATTGAAATCCATGAGGTATGGAGCTGGGGAATTGGGCAGAACTGGTTGATGATAATAACAGTTCAGACTTTGAAGGCTGTGTAGGGCTGTTACTTCAAAGTCGAGTGAATCGCAGCATTTCCTGTATTGTATTTCTTTGTGCCATCCTTCTGGTTTGGGTTTTACATTTTCTGCGCATCCAGTGTGATTGGTGGTGAACAGAAGCCTTTCGTTCCTGTCCTGTGTTAGCTGAGCTTTAGGGCTGGCAGGTGAGAAGCATCAGAGGAGCAGTTGCTCTTTGTGCATGTATGAAGTATTTTGGAGTGACATGTGCTGTAGCTGTGCTGTATGAGTGAATTGTATACCATTTGGTAATTCATTTGGCTGCAGAAATGAGCAGAATGAGCAGCGTAAGGGCCACCAAAGGTGTTTTTTTTAATGCCTTTCCCTGTCAGCATCTCCCAGCACAACCAGGGTTAGAGACTGATTGTCTCTTTGCCTCAGTTTCCCTCCGTGTGCAGTGAGGTTAATGGTGCTACCCTGTGGCATTGAGAGGAGGTGTCTGAAAGATGGGAGCTATGCCAGTGGAGGTGGGAGCACACGGGTACCTCAGACAAGTAGATAAAAGGGTAATGTTGATCCCTGGTGTAGTCCGGCTTATCGACAATCTGCCTGCTGCTCCCCCATGACCTCAGTTCACAGCAACTCGAGAGTAAGGGGAAATGTGCCCACTAAAAATGTTGACATGGTTCCACCATCTGCTTCTGCTGTATTAACTTTCCTGACTAATTGCGTGTGTGATGCTGTGCCACATGGTAGCTTTGTTCTTTACATCAAAAGACAAAGCCTCTTTGTGTTTCCTATGGACCTTTGAACTAGACTTGCCATTGAAGGCCCTGTCAGTGTGACACAGTAGCTGTTGATGTCTTCTTGTCTTGATGATTAGAGAGCTCAGAATAAGTAAGCTTGGTCATACTTGTTAATAGGTTAAAGGGTATTGTTGCATGCATCATAATTTCCATGTTGTGCCTATTCATTTCCTATCCCCAGGGTACTAGTATTTAATATTGCAATGCACAAAAGCATTTGACAACACATGATGATGGGTGAAGAGGTTTGTGCTTGAATGGAGGAACTGTGTGACCGATGCCTAACTCTTAACCTGACCACTTTGCTTAATGTAATGCAAGAGCCCATCCGCTCATGCTTCCTGGCAGAGTATTAATAGACGTTTGTTTGGCGCTGTTCCGCCGTAACAGACTTGGATCAGAGGATGAACCTGCTGTTCAGTCTGAAACGATGCTGGCTTTGGAGACATTTTTGAAAATGCTTTTGTGTGCGATCCCTTACAATTCCCAGAGCTCTGATTCAGTGGTCTTAAAAAGCAAGATTCCTGGCAAATTAGTCATTGGATGCAATTCATGTCGTCTTTACAAAGCAGTTAACAGAGCTGTAGAAAAGGTATCTTCACAGGTACATACACAGGGACATCTGTGGCACTGGTCTGTCTAAAGATCATTAAGAACCAGGATCTAAATTTTTTTTTTTAACCATCTTGAACATTCCTGATGTGTTGCTACCCAGTTAATACAATGCAAGTTTCTATACCATGCATATTGGTATGACATAAGAATGCTCTTCAGAAGTGTTTATTATGGCACAGGGGGTTTCTGTGTATATTTTTTTTTTCCTGTGGCATACCAATTATTACTTTCTGTTTTCCATTTCACTTTTTGGTGTCTGAAGCAATTAAAGAATTCAGGATAATGAATGCATGGTCAGAAAGGGGAACTTTTTTTTAAATAATCCTAGAAATAAATTTTTACTCCAAAAAGTGCCATAATTTGGCTAAAAACAAAGCAAATGGAAAAAGCACTGGATTAAGACTTCAGAAAAATCCCTGCTCCTTTCATTGCTATTGACTCTTCATTCTTCCAAGACTGCGCAGTGGGTATTTTAATTGCAGTATTTTAACCTCCCAGAAAAGTAAACTATGGCATTTGGGTTTTTTTAACTGTATAGAGTATTTCTTGCATTTTTCACCCTGCAACTTATTGATTAAAGTAGGAACAGGAGAAAAAGAGCAAACATGGATCCAACATTAAGCAACTGGACCATGTATAGATGTGATATAAAATGCAATGTTGCTACTAATAAAAAATAAATGCAGCAGAACCAAGCAAAGTAACAGCTTCGTTTCCCCTGCTGTTGGCTGCCAAACGGAATGCTCAGGTGTGTTACTGCACATATAATTCCCTAATTGGGAGCACGGACCCACGTCGCCTTTCCCTGCTGGCCACCCACGTGGATTTGTGCACAGAACTGGCAATACCTTCTTAGTCATCCCAAATCTTGTTACGCTTCTCTTGTCCCCTCTCCCTATTTCCCACCAACAGAAGGCATCCTTTTGCCACCAAGAAGATTGAGTCTTCAAGTATGAGATTTAGGTCATTGATCCTGACTCTTGAAAAGCCTTTGCTTTTTTTCCTTTTTTTTCTTTTCTTTGTTTTGTTAGGGATTGTGAGTTTTGCATTGACTTGTCCTGGGTTTCCAGTGTGTCATTAGATTTAGGTAATTTGTATTACATGTCAGAGATACGTGGGCTGTTAGCAACTAGCACGTTTTTGTGAACGTATAATGCTTGTTCATAGGTATGTCATATGCGAGTGTTTTACCGTGCTTACAAACACAGAGCTTGCAGGTGTAAATATCAGGTTACTGTTTTTCCACACAGTTGTAGTAACAGTATGCAGCCTGGACCCATGCCAAGTTCTGCAAAACAGGACTTAAATGGTATATATTTCTCTTCTGGCTGTTTTAAGGCTGAGTTGCAGAGGAAGTGACTTTGCCTGCAATTTTGGCGACTCCCAGTGTGTAATCACACTGCTCTGCTCTCAGTGGCAAAGGTGACTGGTGAAATTGCTGCAGCTCCCCGGCAGATGTGTTTTATGTTCTCGCAGCCCATGTTGGCCAAGTGACGTGGGCTGCGAAACACGCACACAGCTGCGCAAGGGCAGACTCTAGCAGCGAAGTGGCGAACATGCAGCCAGGGGTTGAGGATTGCCAGAAATGCCTTACACTTATTTAACCCCAAAGCCAGGCCAGTGTAGATCAAGCAACAGCTATGATAGCATGACGGGGTTCATCGTAACTGGGTCTGCACAGAGTTTGGGACTCCTGGATTTACCTCCTGCATGCAGACTTCAGTTTCAGCAAACTTGCCATGAAGTTCTGTTGAAGGTGCCATGTTTTGCTTTGGTGTACTTTAACCTCACAGTATGTACATTAAATTCAGGCAATGAGACCTTAAATGCTGTGTCCAGGCTGTGAAGGGCAACTTCTGCAAATGGGGTCTCCTGTATAAACTCCAGTGTTAAAATGTTTTGATGCAACAGCATAACCCAGGCAAGAAATAGTAGCCCTTCAGGCTTTGGGGATGTTCTTTGCCATCCTCTACACTGGTCTTGGAGATTTTGTTACCACCACCTATGAAAAAGGAGTAATACTTAAAAACATTAAATAGAGCGGAAATCTTAAGTAGTGACTGTATAGGGAGGCCCTCCTTTTCCTTGTATCCCTTCTCAGTATCACTTAGTGAAAAGATCTGTGTTCACGTGTCTTAATTTCCTCCTTTCTTTCCTTTTTTGAATAACTAAAAGCAAATTTAGTATGGGTGTTCTGTTTCCCTGGTACCTGTCTGACAAGCTATGGGCATATTTGTAGGTGGGAACTAAAATTGCTCCATGAACTTAAATTAACAACTTCTGCTTTTCTGCCGTAATATATTTGCTGGCAGAAATGGTGTTCAATATGTTTTGTCCTCAGGAAGCCTGGGTTTTTTCTTCAGGGGACTGATTGTTTTAACCTCTCTCTGGAGATGGATAGCCATTAATAATTTGGGGATATCAAGAGTTTTCAAGCTCCAGGTACTACAGCACAGTGTCAGCCTGGCTGAAGAGAGTCCAATGCTTGTGATCACTCCCAAGTTTCAGAGTCTGGGGAGTTTTACACTGTTTTCACCTTTCTGTCCAGGAATGTTTTCATATCTCTGTGACCATCCTGTTGAACAGCAGTATTTATAGGTGTCTCCTTGAGGCACATAAGTCCGACTTAGGCTGAGGGTTATAAAACCTATATTGAAAACAGACATCATAGGGTGTCATAAAAACATCTGCGTCCAATTTTGCAGAGAGACCACTGAGGCCAATAATTATTCATGGGCTTTGGTGATGTTTCATCAGGGTAGAATATGGCCCCTAGTGTTTAATTCCCAGAAATAGAAAGGCAGAATGATGTCAAGTGCCTCTTGAGGAATTTGCAGACATCCTTCATTGTGAAATAACATACATGTAGGTGCCACCCAAGAGCTTGTGTCTCGCAACAATGTCTTGCTGCTTTTTAAAAGAAAGCAAAACAAAACCCAGAACAGACAAAGCTGGCAATTCTGTCAGCAAAAGTCAGTGCAGATGAGCATTAGTCAAAGAAATATTTAGAAACAAACTGGAAACTCAGAGCGTACCAAATCCTTTGAAGAGGTCGTGACTGCAGCAATATGGAGTTCTGGAAACATGTTCAACTTCTACGGCAGAGTGATGGCTGCTCTTTTCTGTACAGTGGAAATTTTGTCTTGAGCTTAAGATACTGCACTAGCAGATGCGGCTGAAAGATGTGGGTCAGATCCTTGGCTATGCCACAAATTTGCTGCATGACTTTTGGCATGTCATTTAATGTTTCTGTGTCCATCTGCCTGTAACTGAGGACATGCATGACTTGCGCACTTCAAGTTCTCATATATCTTAAGTGAGAGGAGCAAGCTTTCCAATAGTCCTTTGGCAGAATGCTACCTTGCATAATCTTTGTTGTAATAAAAATTACATTTTCTGAAACCTGACCCTGTCTCTACTTGCCAGCCTCCTTGTCACTGTTGCTGCTGTATGAGGATGAATGTCGGTGAGATTTTGTCAGTGGGCATGTTCTGACACTGAATGTCAGGTACTTTTTCGGAGCTGCCAACTTGCCACGTTGCAGTGAGGTTGATCGGTAGCATCCAGAGGAGACTGCAGGCTGGACAGGCTTGTCAGCCTATTTCTGAGAAAAGCTGGGGGTGTATTTAAGATGCTGGTAGGAAAATCTGTCCTTTCTTCCCCCTTCCTCTGTAGAAGGACATGATTTTCCAATTAATTACGAGTAGAACGGGAGGGAAGTTGGTTGGTTTTCTTGTGGGGTTGTTTTTTGGTTGTTTTTTAAACTCTAGAGACTTGAACACTGAAGTGATATGGGTTCCTCCAGAATAGTAGTGAGAAAATTGTCACAAAACCTGGTTTTGTACAGCTTAAAAGATCACTGACGCTTCACGAGTGGGTCTTAACAAACAAAAAAACCAAACAAAAAAAACCAAACCCCAAAACCAACAACAAAAACTGAGAAAGCTGAAGGAAAAGTGGAGGGAGTAGATGTTGGAGGAGCTTTGCCCAAAGGAATGTATAGCACCTTCCTCTGAAGGGAGGCAGCACTTGAGCTCTCTGCCTGGGCTGTTCCCAGCTGCGAAGCTCCCCAAGACAAAGCCCCAGAGCCCTGCTGAAGCCTTTGAACTCCAAGGGAAAACTTGTCTTGAATACCCAAGTAGTATGTTTTACAGACCTCTAATGCCCTTGAAGGAACACACCAGTCCAGGTGATCATTTTGTCCTTGAATTCTCTTCTGGGATTCTTGCTTTTCCTGCTGGTGAAGTATGGTTTGTAGGGACAAACGCTGCATTTGTTAAACAAACTTGTATATTTGGCAAAAACCAGAGCCACTTTTGAGCGTACAGCCCCTTCTTGAAGTCTGAAATGACAGCAGCAACCTGAGGACAGGTTGGGGAAAAATTTTGTTCAGTTTTGCCTTGATTACATGAGTAAATTTAGCAATGAAGGCATGTCTTTGTTAGTTGAAATCGCTTTAATTTCATACATGAGAACAACATACTATTTCAGCATTGTGTTTTCCCTAGCTTGCAATTAGGTGCTGCCATTTTCCTCATGTTAAACTTGGCATTAATCATGAAAATGTATTTAAATAATTCTAAATAGGAGCCTTACACATATTACCATTTGAAATGTGCAAAGGATACCTTTGATACTAATGAAAAATCACAGGTGACATCTCTTTTTCTCCTTTTAATTTAATTGATTTGATTTGATTGATCAGAGGGGCTAGTTTAGACTCAGCAGCTGCATGTTTTGGTTACTGTGATAGCAGCTTCAGGCAGTCCCAAATGCTCTGACTAGGCTTCTATCAATTGGGGCTTGTTTCTGGGGCTGGTTCAGGGGGTCTTGGGGAGAAGTTTTTTTTAAATGTGTTTCATGTGGAGAATCAAAGGGACTGTGGTCTGTGTCTAAGCACGGGCTGTTTGAGGTGATCTGATAAATCTTGCTTTATAAATGTAATTGCCGGCTGAGATGGCAGAGTCGAAAAAAGCGGCCAGATTCAGAGAGTGGCTAAATATTCCCTTTCATTACTTCAAGGTGTCCTTAGTTGTCTGAAAATTGAAAGGACTCGACAGTCCACATCCATTAGGATATCCTGACATTTCAACTCTTGGATCTTATCTGTTGCCATTTTGTAGCTGCAAAACAACACGTTCCTGGGATTTCCCGTACGGAGGATTTGGCAGCGAGGGGGTCACCTGCAGCCAACCCTGTAGCCCTGGCAGAGGTGCTGCCCTGGGGGTCGGGCTCCCAAAACGCAGTGGTTGGGTGCCTAAAGCCAGGGCAGCTGGGCACGGCCAGGGACGGAGTGCTGTTTGCCCATCTGCTGTGACCAGGAAACCACACCGGGGTGGATAGTCCTACACTCCCTGTTACAATTTCTCCTTTGCAAAATCACTACCACATTAGCGGCAGGAATTGAGAGTACTCGGGCTGCAGTATTGTCAGATGTAGATTAGGATTTTCAAATCTCCTTAAGAGGGCTAAGACATCCTTTGGGTGTATAACCTGGCCAAGGGATTTGGGATCAATATCACAGACTTTTTTTTGAAGGGCAGGGACGCCGACAAAGTATGTGGTTAGGGCTCAGTCTCCTGCTCCAAGAGTTTTCTGGGTTTGGGAGTATATGTCAGGTTTGTGGTGAACACAACTTTGAATTAAAAAAATAAAAAAAGAATTTGCTTTCTTGTATTGCTGGGACTTTTTGTTTGGGAGTGGCTTTTGCAATGCCATGGTGTCTCTGTTTGTGGTCGGGAGTTGACTGAGGTTATAAACTGAAGGCGACTGTTTGCTGTCAAGTTTTGTATAGCCCAGAATCTCTCTTGAGCTGAATAATGAGTCCAGCCCCTACCTTTTTCTTGGTAAGCAGAAAATGTTACTGGGCCAAGCAAATGATGCAGCTGGGGTGTATTTTGCTCACTGTGAGACTGGATTAATTGAGGTCCTTAAGAAGTGCAGGGTGAGCCATAACAATGATGTATTTTCTTCTGGGAAGAGCTAACTTGTGTCCCATGTTACCCTTCAAGCTGCTGTTGGCACCTCTCGGGGCTGAGTGATGGCGATGGTCTGTGTTAAGCTCCTGAACTCGTGTGATGCTGCTTTTCTTCTTCTCATATGGAGTCTTGTCAGCGGCTCTGATAAGCCACTGATCAAAGTTGCCATTGAAGTTTCGCAGCATGAAATGAAACCCTGTTTTATGAATTTCAATTTCTCTTTCTGGCCTACCATCGTCTTCCTATTCTTACATCCTACAGGGTTGTGCTATTTTACTGCTGCAGAAGGATCACAGCAAAACTTTCTTTGTATGGCCTTTTACTTTATTTTATTTTATTTTATTTTACTTTTACAGTGGCTTGAGTGAAACTAGCTTCTGCAGGAAGGCTGAATACTAACTGCAAATGAGAACAGATACACAGTTTGACAGGAGGTCTGGTGTTGATTCAGAAGTTAAAGTAGAAGCAGGATCTATGTAAAGGAATGAGGGCAGCAGAACAAATCAAACTGGTTTTCAATGGTTTTGGTGTCTGGGTTTTTTGGTCATTTGGTTTTTAATCCCTAATTGCCGCCTTCCCTCTGCAATAAACCTACCTTAGGAATGAGGTGCAGAAGCTGTGCAGCTCCAGCTGGCTGGCAACACGTGCCGCAGACCGGCCCAGTGACCACTTTCTCCCCTCATCTCCCTCAGCTCCCTTTGCGGAGCTGTAATTTTGATTGTTCTCTATTCAGCTACCAATTTTATGAAACTTGTAGACTTATTTTTCACATCTTTCCCCCCTTTCAGAATTGGTGGGAATTGGTCTACAGTTACTGAGGGGGGAAAACGGGGAGAGAGCACAGTCTGTGGGGTCTTTGTGGTTTAAGCTTAAGGATGCTCTCGTCAGCCCGGTTTTCTGTCTGGATGCACAACCCAGAGTTTGAACAAAACCCTTAATCTAAAAATCCTGTGTTTAGAGTCTGTTATTACTACATAGGGGCATCGGGGTTCATTCTCTTGGCAGGGGGGAATCTTTGTTTTAGCTGTCCTTTACAGGCAAGCTGCAATCGGAAAATGTGCTCTTGTATGTGCTTTTACATCGCTGCTGCTGTTGAACAGCTACAGCTTTGCTCACAGAACTCTTCATGATAAGAGAGGAAATATGCTCACTCTGCTTTTTAACTGTGTCGGTTTGGGAAAATTAGAAGTAGCAAAAAATGAAACTATTGTAGAGTGGTGTATTGCTTAATATTACAGATGTGCAAAATAGGAATAAACAAGGGGCATGAATTGGAATTGAATTACAGAGGCCCTGGTGTCTTACAAAGAGTAACTGTAAAGATGTTCCTGCCCCATAAAGCCTCTAGAACTGAGGCAAAAGTTAAGTGAGGTTAAATGAAGTGACTGAGGGCTTCTGAGGGCAGTGGGAGGCTGATGGGTTTTATTAGAAAGAGGAAGAAAAAATAAATCCTGGACCTTTCAGTTAGGTTCAGATACCCATTTGGCTTTAGGGTCAGGGATTTGACCTTTCAGAGAAAGGTATTTTGGAAAGTTAGGAGTCACGTTTAAATCATCTAGTCCCTTCTCTTAGCCAGTACAAGATTTGTTGCTTTCAGTATGTATTTATTTTATCCAGTCTAATTATACATATCCCCAGTGATTGGTTTTTTTTTTTATGAATTCCCTCTATAAATGTTCATATTCTAAACCAGGCCCCTTGGGTTCTATGCTTTTAATTTGCTGCAGGGATGAACCCTGAATCCTTACTTGCAGGTAAGGGTAAGAGATGCAAGTAATGGAAAGGAGAAGGACATTTTGCAAAATGAGGGACCATGTTGGTTTGATGCAGTTTAGTTTAAAATTCAGTGTGTTAGTGGATTTTTCTGTCATGGCTGGATAAAGTTGAAACTTTCTTTTTTCCCCCCTTCCCTTCCTTCCTGGGAGAAGAGAAGCAGGAATTACTTCCTTTGACCAAGCCTTCCGTTGGAAAGCTGCCTAAGCCAGGTCTCTTGTCCCATGGTCGCACAGGCGCCGACTTCCACCCTGGAGTTTCTGACATATCTGTCCAGCTGCAGGTGTGAGAAAGGAAAAGCAGGTACCAAAGGCAAATCAAGAAAGAGTCAAAAGAAAGGCAGTCTCTTTGGTGTCACTCTGTGCATCTGAGCAGGGGAGAAGATGAAAGGCTCTATGTACGCTTCAGTAGCCTTCTCTTTTCTTGTTCCAGGTGTTGGTTTGCCCCCCAAGGAGCAGAGGCACAGGGATGCTGTGACTACTTACTCTTGTTTGTTTATGTTCATTTGGAAGAGGCATGTGAGCAGAGCTGTCTGGGCTGCTTACAGCAAAGGAAATGGATCTCAGGGGAGCAATTAATTTTGCTTGGCTATCTCTGAGCCAGGTGAAACCGTAAAATGAACCTGTGTCTTCCCTGTTGTCTAAAAGGGATGTATGTATTTATTTTACATTTTAATGCACCACTGACAATTTATGGTGTGAGCCTCAATGCATTTTTAATAGAGAATTGATAGAAGAAAGGTGTATAACATGAGAGATTAGTAGAAAAGGTTATTGGACTTGAAAAAGGAAGGAAAAAGTTGGAGAGCTGATATTTCAATTAACTGCTCCCTGCCTGTGTTGTGATCCCAGAGACATGACGATTGAGTGCCAGAAGGTGAATCTGGTTGGAAATAAAGTGATTCCAGTCTTGTATGAGAGGTGAGAAATGAGACAGTGCTTCAGTATTCTCACAGTCTGAATAATCTGGGTTGCTGTTTGCAACGCAAAGCAGACTTTATTGGAATTAAGACAGTCTGCAGAGCTGTGACCCAATGTGTTGGAGAGTAATAGTAGTAAAAAAATAAGAACAAATAAAATATAGTATTAAAGTATAAATAATAAAAAGCAGAAACAGTAAAAAAACCCAAAAAACAGTAGAAGTAAATATAATAATCATAAAAAGGTTTGAGCTCCCCTTCCCTTAATCTTGCTCCTTTAAGAGATTCGACATCTTAGATTCAAGCAAAGGACCAAATGCATTTGTATCCTGCTGATTTATCTGGCATGGGACTCTTGGACCTTTGGGTGGGCATGCGGACAGGGATGATGCTTTTCGGTGACACTGCTGATGAGCAGTTGTGCCCAACTTCATTTTGCAAAGAGGAGCTGCGCTTGGGGAGTACACTAACACCTTCCAAATGATGCTCTGGGACTGTCAGTAATGCTTTCCCCCCCCCCTTTTGTGAATCCTGGCAATCTATTAATTGTGCTGCTGAAGAGCAGTGTCAGGGGAACAAAGCAATCAGTGCCACCATCTGCTGTGAGCAGGTTGGCCATGTTGAAGGGAATGCCTGTTACACTCCTTTCTGTTGCTGACCTCCTCGCTCACACTTGCATCCACATGTCCCGGAAATAACAGTGAGCAGAGTGCTAGACTGATGGAAAAAGGGAAGGTTTATTTTGAGGTGGAAAAGCAGTCGTGTTGCTGTTTGGAACTCTAGCGAATAAGTCAAAGGATAGTTTTCCTATGGAAAACAAGACATTAGGACATTGAGAGAGCTAGTATAAAACTAAATAAATTTTTAAAATTAAGTTTCTTATGTCTCCAGTATTATGCTAGTCTCTGCTTTCTGGATGAAGACATGATTGTTTCATTTGTATATGCCATAACCTTCCCCTAAGAGCAGATACTAACATTTTACCCAGTCAGCTTCACAGGGAGCAGGTGAGTGCTCCGACTTCAGTTATGAATGCATATCCCATCAGTATTTGGTCAGAGTTTCTGATCATTAAATACATCAGATTAATTCCATCAAACTTGCATGAAATACATCAGAAATGATGCATGATAGCCAGTTTCACAAGTTTTGGTTTTCTAACCAGAGATGTTAAGGAGAAAGTCTTTTCTCTCTGATAATGGATGTGCAATACCTGCAATCAGATTGGATTCTTAGTATGACTGGTCTCTTGTAAAAACTCGTGGTCTCTGTGGGGTTGGGGTTTTTTCCTATATTAATTCATAATATCTGGTTCTGAATGACTGAAGAGAAAATTGTCTTCCTCCCTGCCCCCAGAATCTGGCTCATTTAGCAACAGAAGGGGAGTAAATGTATGTTCTCTTTATAAAGTACATCCTGAGAGAGAGTACAGCTGCTTAGTGATGCTTTGCAGTGTTTTCCTGCTGGATGCCTGTTCAGGGAAGCTGCGTGTTTTGTGTACTAGAAAATGAGTACTTGATTTCGGCCATGTAGACCTCTCCAGTACCTCACACAGTAATGCTCCTTCTTTCTTGTGTGGGCACGTGACTGATATTTAACATGGCTCCCTCTGTGACAGCAGCTCATGTAAGAAAAAAAGAAAGGAAAATAAAAGATCAAACCCTGGAGGCTTATTTGTTATGTTTAATGCTTTCAGAATGTTTGCTGGAAGAAATATTGATGTAGCAATGATGTGTGCACATGACTTATATCGGGGAATAGCTTTCAAGCTCAAACCTCGCCATGAGGGCAGCTAAGCAGTGGAACAGATTGCTCAGGGAGGTTGTGCTGTCTCCATCTTGGGTGTTAAGACCAGACTGGATAAAACCCAGAGTAACTTGGTCTGACCTCAGAGCTGACCCTGTCTTGAGCAGGAGGTTGGACTTGATGACCTTCTGAAGTCCTTTACTACCTGAATTTTCCTGTGATCCTATTAGGTTGTGAGCAGCTTTGCGGAGGGAAGAAACAAATCTTCTCCCTGCTACCAATTCCTATGTAAATTGATCACTAACAAAGGTAGGTACCAGTTAGCCATAGGGTCTTGCACTTCAAGGGTGGTAATACTGAGCCTGAGCCATTGCTCGTGACTCTCACAGCATGGCTGTTCCCTTCCTAGCAGAAAAGCCACTGAAGTCACCATTGCAAAAGCAGTGAGTGCCTGGTGATCGCACTGACACTGAGGACACAGACTGAAGGGGCCAGATATCTACAGATTACTTTTTTCTGCTGCAGTGGAAACATGCTGACTAGTATTACAGGGCACTGGTTCTGCTGTGCCACTGGCACAAAGGAATAGACCAATTAATTGCTTGAGTTCATGTCTTGCATCTTTTTCAAGCCCTAGATTAATGCAAGCAAAGCAAAGAGCGCAGAGTGGTTGACATTTAATTAAATGATTTCTATTGTTTCGAGGAGTGCTTTATGTTCATCTACTATGGTGACAGATGTACTAAAAAGCCATGAATAGATTGCATAGATAAAAACATTATTATTTAGATTATAATTCTCCAAAGGTGAGACTTGTTTGTCTTACCTGTTTGTAAATTATGCAGCATGCTTTCAGTTCTATGTAGGCAGCAGCCTTTTGTAGTAAAAGCCTTAGAAAACTATTTTGAAAAAGAACATCCCTGGTTTTTGAATGTCTGGAAAAAGACATAAAAGAGTGAATCCATGTTAAATAATGGAGGGATAAGAGTTCTAGCAAGAAGAAACACCTATCTTTGATACCTGTTCGACTCTGTCATGAAGAAGCAATGTTGAATGTGAAGTGAATCCTTTCAATACAGGGCCATCAGTATCATGTCAGTGCGACTGGATGCAGTGGAGGTCTTCTGCACTGCTTATATTCATGCTAAGTACTTTTTTTTTTTTTTTTCCCTTGCAGCAAAGAAAACTTGTGCTGAGTCAGATTTCACTTGTGACAACGGCCACTGCATCCCAGCCAGGTGGAAATGTGATGGTGAAGAAGAATGTCCTGATGGGTCAGATGAATCAGAAGCAGCATGCAGTGAGTAGCACAGAAAAGTGGTGTTTCTCAGACATGTTGTCTTGTGAAAGTGTAGAGAAATTGGAGGTGTTGTTCCCAACACTTGCAGGATGATGTGTCAACTTTTGCTTCTGTTAGAACGAGAAATTAAAGACACAAAAGAGTCAGGTCATTCAAATCAGATGGTTTCCAAACTTTCAAATGTACCAGTTTTCCAGACTGTGATACCGGCAGCACTATCTACTGTGTATTTCTGTAACAGAATTGAAAACATCTCCAGCTTTGTTACAGTTTATCTGGTTGTAGAGCTCATGATCAGCAGCAGTGCACGAAGATTCACACTCGCCTGGGATAAGCCCTTTTGGAAACTCAGATTTGCAGTGTTTTGCATGGTAGCATATTGGGATTTTTTTCATCACTGCAGGCAGCACTTCTGTCATTACAAAGGAACTTTGCAATGTTAGAGTATTGCTCAATTATTTTTTTTTTTTTTTAATTTTTTTGCCTTTGAGAATAAATGAAGACAAAGGTAGCAGATAAAAGATGAGCAATGTAAAATAACTAAAGCTGAGAGTAAGTATGACAGATATTAACTGCATGTAACACCTTTTAAAAACCCATTGATTCAGTCAGTAAAAGGACATGCTTGATTTTCATAGTGCATTTTATCTTGTTCTTTTGACTATCTGAGGAGGTCCATTTGTCTCCATTTTCCTAGGACTGTGAAGGGTTGTCTGATGTTGAGTTGAAGGGAATCCCAGGGATATTTTAATGAAAACACTAACTAATGTGTAGAATTCTATTTAGAATCATAGAATTCTATGGTTCTATGAATCCCAGGGATATTTTAACAAAAACACTAACTAATGTGTAGACTTCTATTTGTGTGCTTACTTATGTATGCAGAATTGTTCTTGAACAGACCATGAAACTAGTACAAGCCAGTCTATTGAATTTCCAGTCATGTACTTCACAAATATATTCCCATGAGTCAGAAGCAGTGTTGGAGGAAGTATTTTATTGGATTTCACCAGAATGGGGCACATAGAGGACTTCAAAATTAACCATACTTTTATTTTTAGGCCTAGTACCAGTCGTACTTTCTCCCTAATTAAGAAAGATGAATGCGCTTCTCTTGCATAAAATGAATGGAATCATTTTTGCAGCCATATAGAGGCTACAGAAAAAAATTACTTTAGTAACTGCATTAACATATTTATATATTGTATGTGTTGGTCTTTCACCCTGCATCATCCTTAGTCAGAAACTATCTTATTAATGCTGCTTCCACTACCTGATTGCCTGGAGGGGGGCTGAATAACTAAGCAGCTCCATTCTCTGCAGTCTCTGTCTGTAAATCTTTTGTCAGAGGCCATAGCCTGGACCATGCTGTGCTAAGATCCCTGACAATTTCTCTTAATCATCTTCCATTCCTTTTCTAGCTATTCCATTCCTTTTTTAGCCATTTCACCTTCTATTTCCACCACCCTACGCCGTGTTCCCCCAAGCCCCTGCCCCCCCCCCCTTACGTTCGTCCTCTGGGGAAATCAGCCTTAAAACTTAAGTATCATAAAGGAGACTTGACCTGAGCCTCTGATCGTTACGGTATGGGACTACTGTCCTGAGAAGAAAGTAATTTGTTCAGTTTTGTGTGACTTTTTTTTTTTTTTTTTTTTTCCCTCCCCTGCTTGAAACATTCCAAGAGACTGAAGTCTGCATTTCTGTGGTGGTTCTTCTGTTCGGAAAAATAGATGGCCCTTGAAACGTTTCCCTGCTGCTAATGGGAGTGGGCCAGTGTAACCTTGACACAGGAAGAAGTTTGTTCCCATTCTAACAGATGAATCGGGAATTCCTAGTGAAAGTAGCAGTACCTGTATGGACCAATTCTTAATTTGTTTTTTAAATAGAAGGGCTTTGAAACTAGCTCAAAGGCTATGGCGTATAACTATGCCATATTTTATTTATAGCTATCTCAAGCAGATTTACCATGCTTTACCTCAGCATAAGATATTTAGGTTTTGTTATGAGTTTTAGCCAAAATAGGTCAATTTTTGTGCGATGGATGCATGAACTTGTGTCTTGATGTTCACAGGATACTTGATAGAAGCCTGACTTGTGGCTAGCTCGCAAGAGAAGCCAATGTTTCTGTCTTTACCAGTTAAAAGCTTGCCTTTGAATCTTAAAAATGTCTGCAACTAGAGTTTTGGTACTTTACTTGTTTTATAGGATTATTCAGATCTGAAGTTCACACTTAATCAGATGAAGATCAAGTAGTTTTAATCTTATGACTGTTAATAGCTATAGGCTTTAATTTGCACGGTAAGGACGTTATTTCCAGATGTTTTGTATCTTTGTCAAAGTATGTATCATCTCAAAGGCTGATCAGATCTGCTCTGTGAGGAAGCAGAATCAACCTGGTAACGTGTAAGCACAGTGCCAGTTGTGGGGTTAATTCATGTATGTTTGCAGGTCTTCCTACCACCACTGGTCAAGACAACAGTAAGTTATAAGCCTGGTGGACTATTAAACAAGAAACTGGAGTGTTAGGCTGTGCTTTTAATTGTACCCTTAATGGAAAAGGCCTAGCTCTTTGTGAATGTAAATATTATTTAAGGGCAAAGAAGAGGCTGTAATGACAGACAGAAAATGTAGTGAGAGGCAAAATGTATAGTTGGACATTCCTGTATGGTCTTTCCCTCCAGTCCCATTTTCCTTCTCCCTGATGAAAACAAGGCTGAACTTTCTCCCTGTGGCTGAGGAATGACTGCAGGCCCCTATGACTGTCTCATTTTCCTGTTTAGAAATTCAGCACGGTGCTTTGGAGGAGCCTGCACTGCGGATTTTCCCTCGGGAAGGGGCAGGTTGGGAAATGGAGATTTCTCACCTCTGGCAAGATCAAACTGCTTTATAAAATCAATTGCTTTCAGACAGGCCACATAATTGCTGGCATCTCTGCCAGCATCTAGGGTTATTCCTCAATTAATGCAACATTGGGACATTGTCCATAGTCCATTCAAGCCTGGGAGGTTAAGAGCATTGATAACGCTGACTGTTGCATTTTAGGAGTATTTCCAGCTTAGAATGTGATGAAAACAAGGCAGTTCCTCTCAGCATCTAGCCACCTGCTAAATGGCTTTTTATTTTCTGAATGCTTTTATGGTGTGTTTTTAAATACATCTTGTGCTCTCTTATTGGTAGTTAGGGATGTCGTGTCCCCATCGCTAATGCTCAGTTAAAGGTAACAGTTTGTGGTCTTTTTTTTTTTTTTTTTTTTTTTTTAAGGTAACCCTGCTGCAAAACCAAAACAGTACTTTGCTTTTTCTGTTTCCCAGATCACTGAAGTTGCTCAGCTTTGTAGCTAACAATATCCTCTCTAGGGATGTTACCCATCCCCAGGTGTTCAGGACAGCATGACCTGTCTCCTGTCAGATAGGTAAGATGGCGTCGCAGCTGGCCTGATTTCTGTTGGACCTGTGATATCTGGGGCCTTTTCTTGCTATTCATGCAATTATTTTTTTAAACTGCGTTTTCTTCAAGCCACTGAAATGTGGCTGGAAGTGGTAGCTCTAAGGGTATCTTTTGAGTCCCATTGAATTCTCAGCTGATGAGATCTATAGGACTTCTCCCTCTTGTGGGTTTTGGTGCTAGTTAAAGGTTGATTAATTTCTAGCATGGGCTGATTTTGGAGAAGATGGTTATCCAGGCTTTTTGTTTGAAATAGGTCATTATGAATAAGAAACTGCTTGTTTTTCTTCGTTTTCCTTTGAGCCAGATCCTTAACCTAGACATGCTCTCACATCCATAGGTTTGTCCAAGTGAATTATTCATGTAACATGTGAGTGTCGCCACTAAACCTCAGTGTTCTGCCATCTGTCAGTTTTTCAGTGCTGTTATCTGGCTGCTGAATTTATTTTGTCTCGTTTAATTTCTGTTAAGGTTTCAAAGAAATGTGTCCCCCTTTTCTGTGAGCTGATCTATTCAGGGGCATCTTGTGGGCTGGATCTGTTCTCTCTGAAGTCATCATCAGAAATACTGTCAGTTTTGGGGGGAGGCATGTTTTATTATATTTTTTGTTTCTGTGCAGAAACAGAATGAACCCCTAAATCAAGAGAAGCAAAACCATGTTGAACTCAGAAATTAGTGCTATCCACAAGGGGCAGAAGGGACCAAATTCACAGTTTAAGAAGTTGTGTTGACTGAGGCTGGGGGAGGGAGGAGAGGGAGGAGGAATTTAATATTGAAGAGAAGAAAGTTATTTTGAGAAACATACTTAATAAATGAAAAGAAATGGGCTGGTGGGTGAGAGGGAACAAAGAAATACCATTTAGCTGTGCTGCAGCAGTATTCCTGGTGGGGAAGGGGAAGAGTTAGTACCTGGGCATGCCAACCTCCAGCCTTGTCTTTCTTGACAAAGCCTTTTTTTTAGATTCAGCAATTGCCTGAACTAGGCCTCTGTTCAGGAAAGGTTGGCTGCTTGTACATAAAGCAAATGAGCCACTTTGGCCTTGCAGGATACATGCCAAGAAAATAGCCAGGGGAGAAGCAGACTTGTCCTCCTGTTTGACATCAGCCATTGCTGCTTCTCCCTGCCTGCCGTGAGGGAGAGCCTAGGGCGGGTGCAAAACTACCATTGCTGGAAGGTGCTCTGAAATGATAATGGATTTCGTCTTCATCGTGCCAGCTTGTTAGTATGCAAGGAGCTCTCCACAAATCATTAAAAAGGATAGCAGAATATCTGGAAGTAGTGGGAGTAGAGCTAGTGTCTCTGTCAGCCCAACGCCTGCAACTCCCACGTGCCTCACCAGCAGCTGTTTTGAGATACAGAAAATACTTTTGACCTCAGAGTAGGCTCGAGTGCTGAGGATCTTATAATTGTTTGCAGCAAGGTTATACAGCAGCATGCCTCTACTAACTGCGGGAGATCTTTGGTAGCCCACACGTACTCTCCCATTGGAGACCCGACCATGGCCAGAGCCCTGGACGTATTTTTCATTGCTTTCACTAAAAGCAACCCAATGTGGCTTGATGATCACCCTGGAGCTGTGGTGCAGCCACTGCTGATATATACAGGCTTTGCTTATGCATATAAAAAGACTCCTCACTATTTTCCTATCCAGTTTCTTGAAGCTGAGAGGGGGAAGGGAAGTAATTTTTCTTACTGAGCTAACTGAGACCTCCAGCAAAATGAGTGTTATCCACCTAATGCTGTTCCAGCTCAGGTACTGAATCACTCTGCTTCTTTACAAGAAGGAAATTTTAAATTTCCCTCTGAAGTATTTTGATTATTTAACCAGTGACTTAAACAAAAAATCTCTAGAGAAAAATAAAAACAAATGCTAACAAACAGTAACAGCACTGATGGAAACACAAATTAAAGGGATAGAGCAAGTGAAAATCTAAGCTGGCAAACTCTTGCCTTAGGACATTGTATATATAATGAGATCGAGGAATGCAGGCAGCATGAACTCACCACATTCCTTTATCAGATATGTGACATTCTCCTAGTTAAGAGCAGAAATTATTATACAGAAAGGTATAGTAAGGTGTTATGAGGAAGAAAAAGAGAAGAGGAAACCTGAATTCATATTGCATTTAATAGGGCAATGATTTAAGAGGGCAGGTTTAATAAGTAGCAGCCCTGGAAATAGATTTTTTTAAAATGGAAATGGAATATAAAATCAAACCCTGAATGTTGGTTTGAAATACGGTACCAGTTCATGCAGTCCTTTTTATTTTGAAGTACATGTCATGAGTTGTTCAGGGAGATGTATCCAAACTTGACAGTTATATTTTTAATGGGTATTTTCCATGGTCCTAGGCACTTTGTGTGCTGCTGCTGTGTATGCTGATCTCTCTCAGTGGTGATCAGTTCTGTCCTCATTTTCTATTAAGTTGCCCAAATGCAAAATTCTGTAATTGTTGGTAGTGTTGACGGTATTGCTTGCCCCCAAATGCACAGTCCTCTCCTAGGTCTCTGTTCACCCCAAAGGATATTATGTCTCTATTATTCTTCTTTAATATAGATCTCTTGCATGACTGAGTGAGTTTGGTGACATTACTGTGCTTTTGTGGAAAGTGACTTAATAAACTGTTCCTTGCCCTTGGAGAATTTATGCTGGAGAAGGGTGGACTGTCTCATTCAGGGCATCGCATACATGAGGCCATTGAACTTCAAGCAGCAAAAGAAAAAAGTAGGCCAAATCAGGCAGGCATAGCCAGATATCAGGTTTTAGGACCTGGGGCAGTAACAGAAAGGATTCTGTTTTTTCTTGGTTTTTTTCCCCCCATTATTAAGAGCAGATCTGTTTGTATATATGTGATAAGATGGTGGAGGATTGTAAATGCAGTGGAACATGTAAATTAAAGACCATTCTGTTGGATTAATTTGTTACAGATCATGCAGGGAATGGAGTAAGGTGATGGTAATGTCAGATGTGCATTGTAACAATCCCACTGCACTAACTGGCTATTGCCAGCATAAAATACCGCAGCTTCAATAGTCTTGTCACTGTCCCCCTGCAATTGTCTCCCCTTCACTGTCTCTGGTGGGCCGTTGGGAGCAGTGCTGAATTACGGCAGCTGAGGACCACATCTGTAAAACAAATACAGGACAAGGTATGGGATGTGGAAACACTTCTAGAGCTACAGGATCCTCCCAGTGACAAGGCACAAAAGAGGCAGTCTTATTTTCCAGATGCCCAGACTGGTTTGTGGGGCTGATGTTGAAAGCTTTGATTTGTCACTGTGATCAAATTTATTGAGACAGAATAAAATGAAAACACCCCATGATCATCTTTCCATGAAATCATGGAATAATTTAAGATAGAAGGGACCTCTGGGGGTCATCTAGTCCAATCCCCTGCTCAAAGTGGATCCTGTCCTTATGTTTGACCACCCTCATTAATGAAACAAATCCCTGTATCTGGCCAGACTTTTCCTTTGTTGCAGCACGTGTCTGTCACCTCCCATCCTGTCACTGTGCACTTCCAAGAACAGTCTGGCTCCATCTTCTGTAATCCCTCCCATTTTGTAGTTGAAGGCAGCAATAAAATCTTCCTTTGGCCTTCTCTTCTGATGGCTGAACAAATGCTGTTACCTCAGCCTCTCCTTGTATGTAGTCTCTCATTTCAGATTATTTTTTCGGATAATTGGAAATGGCACAATTCTACAACCAGGTTACGGTTTTTGCATTGTTCGCTCACCTCTGTCAAAGCTTTACCACATCCAAAATATAACTTAAAAATTAACTCATTTTTTTGTCTTTAATATGCTACTTAGCTTCCAGGTCTACTTAGCAGAAGGTTCCAGACTCTTGAAAACTCCTTTCCATGGAAGTGTTTAACAGTACACTGGAGATGGACGACAAGACTTGTTGAGGCCTGTTAGCAGACTAGTTCCCTATGGATCGTGGCTTATAGTCCAGTGCATATTTTTAGAAGGCCTTTTTATCCCAAGCGTATATAACTCTTCAGCTTCTCACAAATGTACCTTTACCCCTGATTTATTCATCCTGTCTCAGCCAGTGTATACTTGCTTCCCAAGTGCCTCTGGTTCCTTAACCACTGTAACCGCTTTGAATGCCTCCAGGTGTGTCCTTATTGAGATACCCCAACTTGACCTCAATATCCCAAAGGACACAAAACTGTAGGGACTAACATAAGAAGTCTTTGACAAGGTAAGGAACCAAATGCAGTTTTTCGTGCATCCTGTTCCTTTTTTTGAAGCGTGAAATTATCCTTTTTACATCAAAGGAAATTCAGCAAATTCAAAGCCTAGCTGTCTGTCCCTAGTAGTGGGATAACTTTATCTGTGGCTCATGGGCAGTGAATTACATCTCCTTTTTGATGATTACATGGCTGTGGTGGTCTCAGCATTTTACTTACCTAGAGATGTAAATGAATTTAGGGTATGTAATGATTGTCCTCTAATTCTACCAGTGCTAAAAAGTTTTAAGTAATACCTGTTCAAAACTAAATGTGTTTCTTCCTTTAAGGGAAGGTGGTTAGAGTTTGTATCTCAGAAGTGACCTTTTCAGAGGGCTGAGTCCAATAGAAAAAACAATAGAAAATACTTACCAGGTCTTTTCTGATTTTTATTATTCTTTTCTTAAGCAATGTTACCTTGCAAGAAAGTAACTTTTTCATGTAGCATTGCAAGCTTTGACACTTGCAGTGTCTCAGATCTACTTTGAGCTTTTGCTAGTTGACTGCTACAAAGATTTAAATGCTGGTATTTAAATATTTTTTCCTGTTGGTCTAATGCGTTCATGCAGTTCATAAACAGGAATGGTCATAAAAGGGTTTGATGCTGCCTTTTTATGGCTGTAATTAATCTTGCAGTTATTTCAATAGGAGAGAATAGCAGGAAAATGAAAGTTGAGCATGTGAAGCTCTTGTATGTGTAATTATTTAACAGGCCATAAATATTGAACTAGTAAAAACTTAAGAGGTTTTCAGAAATCTCAAGCAGCTTTCATTGCCTAGTGCTTTCATTTTTTTCTGTTCTCTTGCTGCTTACTTTCTGAAATTCAGACTACCTGATTTTTATATTGATATTTTTGCTTGTTTATTGCAGGAGGGATCACGGTTGGTTTACTTACTATGGCTGATGTGAAAAGAAAATAATTTCTGGGAATCAAAAGCAAAACATAATTTGAAAATTGAAGCGTTTTGCGAACTGAATGAAGCAGTATTGCACTGCAAGAGCACAGAAAGCAAACCTTATTTTCTTAAATGGATGAATTATGGTGTGAGGAAAATAAGTGACTATCAAATGACATTTTAACATTTTTCATGTTTAAATAGCTTCTGTGTTTTGGTATCATAATGAATTTTATGTTGAAGCTGTGACTCCTAGTTTCACCACCTTTTCCTTGATAGGTATTTTTCCTCTCTTTCTTTATTTCCACGGTTGTAGGATCATGTTTTCATTCAGGACAAACTCCCACTGAAATCATTTGCAGTTTTAATAAGGGTCTTGTGATACTCCATCTTGCTTTCTTGAGGATTAGGATCATGATTAAGATTGGTTTAATATGCAGTCTCTGCATGCTTTGGTAGATAATTTATGTAATTTAAACCTTGCACTGCAGATTTTTAATTCTGTGAAATGCTTTCAGTCAGATTGTGCTCTGGGGTGAAGCATGGTCACTGACAGCGCTGTCTGCACGTGGGAGGGTGGTGTGGATCTTCATCCTGTGCATTTGCGGGAAGCAATGAGCTTCCATAGCTGCTGAGAGCCTTTATCAGGGCTTTGCTTTTGCAATGGTTTCTAGCTTCCTTTCTAGGGACACTGTATTCAGTTGCTATATTTGATGTGACAGATTTCAGCTCACCCTTTCCATTTTGTATTTTAACATATTAAAACATGTTAAGAATCCTTTGCATTAAAATACAGAGGACTTAGCTTAGTAGCTTTGTTAGACCACACATGCTTACACGTTCCCATGTGAATGGACTCATGCCAGTTATTGCACCATTTTTCTGGCTTATACTACTAGGGTAGTCATCTTACCATGTCATTTGAGTTCTCTAAGTGTACTGTTGTATGAGACTCAAGTTATTGTATGAAGACTGTGAATTCTCTGTTTTGGCATAGAGGTTGCAAACACTAGTCATTTTAGCACAAACATAACTGTGCTTCTCCATTTTTTTTTTTGTACAGGGAGAAGCACGTCTAGCATGTTTGACAATCAGCGATTTCATTTCTAGCCATTGTGTGTGCTTTTATATGGGTAAAATTATACATGTGTATTTAGAAATGCACATATGCACACACAAAAAAAATAACGGTATGCCGTTCAAGCATTTCAGCAGCTATATCGGCCCTGTATGGAATGTGAATGAGAAATAGCGATTAACATACTGAATTCTGCTAGAACTTATATGTTTCTGCTTCAATTCCTGCCTCTAGACATGTTGCAAGTGTCAAACTTGGAGCTGAGTTGTGTGAACCAGCAGGGATATTTGTAATGAAGTAAAGGTGTAGGTGGTAGGCGAAAGCCTTTTCTTCTTAGCCACAGGTCTACACACACTATTCTTGTGCAACAGCCTGAACACATTCAATTAAAATTGCCATCTAAGCTGCCTGTTCCATCCTCTGAAAAAGAAAACAGGTGGGGGTTTCTTTGTATGTATATAAGAGATGAAATGTTCACTCTGAGAGGAGAAACACAATTATTTAATAGGAGCAGAGCCTTTTCAGACTTACGTGCTTTTGCACATATTAGAGTGAGGACATATTAGAAATTAAGTCTACACTTGTCTACGGAATCCTTCTTTTGCCCTGAGTTCTTCATGTTCTGTTGGTCCCTTTGAGCAGCAATTCATTTGTTGATACATTTAACACCTCAGAAGAGTTGTCGCCTTAGCGTGAAAAAGCAGCATCTTCATTTGGTATGAGCTCGGATCTTGATGCAGCAATTGCCTCTTTGTGGCCGTGCAGATGTTACCAGCGATGGTGCAGGATGGCTTCCTTTCAGCTGCTGTGGCTGCTGGAGATGACCTAACATGGAGCGTGACGCTGCACTTAATTTTTCCTTTATGGTATAAATTCTTAAAAAGTCCTGGATGCTGTTTGGTATATTCAGTCCTTTGATAGAACAGAGAGGAGATACCATAATGGCAGATAGAAGGTGAAATACCAGTGTTGCAACATACTTAGGCAAGCTTTTTGTTTGAATGAAAAAAAAATGCAGATTTCAGGTAGCAGGAAAAAGTGTTTTATGATGAATTCTGGCAGTTTCCTGGAGGCCTGTATAATTTTTCTTTTTATGATTTTTATCACTCATCTTGGCAGGTTTCATTACGTTTACTCATCTAGGGACCTTTTGTGCCTTTATTTTCCCTATTGATAAGAAGCACTTTTGCAACTATAATCTCTTTTACAAATGGGTATGGTCTCAGTGCTGCTCGACTCCTTTATCCTTTGTATAATTTTGTCCCCCTAGCGTTCTGTGGGGCTTTTTCCTCCCTGTTTTGATTATGAGTAATCTCTGTGAACAAGAGAAAGAAAATGAGCTTGGGAAGAGGGAAAATGAAAGAGCAGCTGCTGATACAGAGGCTCAGAGCACCCCATGGGTGTGTGCTGGACTCTTAGCCACAGTTGAGAGACTTCTGAAGAGGCTGTGTTTTCATCGCTGTTTGTAACCAGCAGGCTCTCGATGGAGCGCAGCGTGCAGTCTGTGAGCATTCCTTCTTCCCAGCGCCCGGGGTACAGAGTTGCTTCTTGATTAGCCAGAGAAAGAAAGGGAAGGAGCCAGCATGCACACGTGCACTTGTACATGAACCCCCCAGTCTCATTTGTGCTTGAGCATCTGCAGAAGTGGTGCTGCCTCTGCTGGACCCTGAAATATTAGTACATGTGTGGCTGTCCGGGGCTGGCATCAACTGCAGAGCACCCATTCTGCTGACAAAACATGGGTGTATGGGGAAAAGGTGGTGACTATTTAATTAGTAGCCTGACGTGGTAGATAACTCCAGTTATGGACTCCTCTCTATGACTCTGACCTCTCTGACCATGTGTTTAATGATATTCCAGCTTTTCAGAACAGGAACTGAAAAGTTGCTCTGCTTATCAGGCACCTGTAAGTGCAACTACTGATGTTTCACTTTTAACGTATTTGATTGCTGGCATGCTTGGAAACTGTGTGTTAAGCAAACAGGTTGCTTCAGCTGAAAATGACTGGGAGGAAATCAAGATAAAAAGCTATTCGTAAAATTTTCTAATCTTCTAGATTTCCCAGAGTACACCAAGCTTTTACAGAGTTTATGTATAATGAAAAAAACCACCCTGTAACATTCAATTTAATTAAATTAATCTGCGACAAAAAAATTAAAGTGGGCTTTGGAAGAGGTAATTCAAATCTCTCAACCAGTCAGATACAATGTTTTGTTTTTTACAAAGCAAAAACGTGTAAGTTGCTAGTAGGGCTTTTGATTATTTTAATCAATGGTTTCTTCCCAGCTTGCACAATATGTTCACTTCGAAGAAACAGCAATGCTGTGGAAGATCACAATAGAACAATCTATGGTTTTTCTCATAATTAAAGTTCCATTCTGTTTCCATAATTACCTAACTGCTTATCTGATGTGAAACTTGGAGAAACAGTTCCTGATCAATTATATTCAAGCCAGACAGCAAACTAAACTGCTTTTAAGGGATTAAAGAAACATTGTCAACCTTAAAAACATATTTTAAAATCATTTTTGCACTTAACTACTCTACTGTGAGCCCCTTCTAAATTGTACTTCTATCCGATAACCAGCAAGCACTTTACAAACTGTGATTAAACTTGGTGGTTATTGCAGCACCAAGAGGTGCGTGAGGTGCTTCAGAAAAGCAGATCAAACGTGGGTCCTATAATAGCATTCACCATTTCCTTTATAATTGAGTAATTGTGTTTGCAACAGAGCATTGCTGAAACCAGTGGGGTTCTGCCATGACCCGTGCAGCTGCCTTCTAGCACAGAGCTTACGGCCGCGGTGAAGTAACTCACATGGGGCCTTGCAGAGTGGATTTTATATCAGAACAGGCTCAAGTAAACCAAGAAGATTAATGAAACAGAGTAATAGCAGAAGGAATGGAACAAAGATTATAGTAATAAGGTCAAAGGGGTCCCTCATCTGAGGACAAGCATGGCTTGAGTGTTACCCTTGTATATACGCAGATAGATAAATAGATATGTAATTCTATTAACAAGATCATTAAAGATTTGGCAAAAGTAGCCTGTGAAGGTGGATTTGAGGAAGAACATGAGCAAGAAGTGTGAGAGGATGCTCTGTGCAAAGGGCAGGGTGAGCAGCAGTTAAGGCACGAGGGTGAAAGGAAGGGGTGGGAGAAACGAGTCTGGTGCCAGTGGTGGAGCACAGCTGCTTCTGCTTTCCACGCTGAGGTAGTGGTAGGAAATTAAGATATCGGTATGTGTTTCTCAGGGGGCTTGCATGACATTTGCTCAGGGAAGTTGTTGAGATGCAGGTCTGGCAGTCAAGGAACCTGGCTCTGCTGCTCCCTCATGGTGGGACGATAGGAGAGAGAATTGGTTAAAAGTGTCACCATCTGCAAAAAGAGAGGTGTAATTCTGTCAAAGCTGCTCACAGTGGTGCTACTGTATCTTTACTACATGATTGGAGTACGTCTGTTGAACATATTCCTCCCTGATAGATACCAGCTAATAATAGGGCTATGAATTGTGGTTAGATTTTACCATCGGGTTAAAAGCTCTTAACTGTGGTACTCTTCTTGGTCTAATTTTTTGCCTTTTTTTTTTAATTCAGTAAAAGTGGAGCACATGGGGACATCTTAGGTTGAATGTTGCTCTTTCGTAATCCCTTAAATTTTTTTTCACACCTCTTTAAGATATTTTCTTAAGTTACCATTTTCTAAGAACTGTAGGCAAGGAGTAGAGCCTAGAAGTTCAGAAGTGCACAAGGAAATACCTATAGGCTCTGGACTGAGACTTTTGAAAAAGATTACCAGTTTTTAAATGTACCTTTTTTGGATGCTTCAGTGTAGGCAGTTTCTTCTAAGCTGAATGCCCTAAATTAATGGCTTCTAGGAAGCAATTTCTTTTGCAGACTTCACTTCTGTAGTGCTAGTGGGAAGGGGGGCATCTGGCCATGCCCACGCTTTAATACCATGTGTACATGCATCAGTAGTTTAGTGAAGGCAGTGAGGTGCACAGGCTCTGACAAAAACTGAGCTTAAGCAACTTCCTCAAAACCATCCGTGTGAAAGTTTAAACAAAAAAAAAAAAGTGGGAGTCTTGAATCTGTGTAGCCTTCAGGCACAGATCATCCCTTCCATATGTGCTCTCTTGCTGTTCTAATGCAAGCTGTAGCTGGACTTTATTGTCCTGAAATTTAAAGGTCACTGTTGCAACTTCCAGCTGCTGTTGGACTGGGAGCATGGATTTTTGGGCTGTCTAAAAATCAGCCCATCATTGTAGAATAGCAGTATGACATTGTCTCAGTACCAGTCACTCTCCATTGTTTAGTGTGTTTTGAACCATTCTTTGTTACTTTCAATGGGCCACTAATCTTGATTGTGAAGGTTTAAGGAGAAATGTTTAAGCAGTATTGTATGTCAGGATTATGGAGAAAAAGCAAAATTTTGATTGTCGTTCTTTTTCCTTCCTTTCATGGCCAGACTGTGCTGGTGCAAACATTACACCTTGTTTTATCTGAAATGCAGAATTATCCTTTTAAATTATACTTGCAATGAAAACCAGAAAAAGTAACACCTCTAAAGTGTTGGTGGCCTCAGATCAGTGGTAGCCTGAATTCTGAGCACATTTTGAGTCCTAATGTGCAACATTTTCTGTTTATCTAATAGCAGCCATTGCGTTGTGCTTATGCAGACCAGCTTCTATACACATGTGTGTCTATACACAAGTTCTGCATTACAGTTTCTTTCCACAGACTAGCGAGCAAGGAGTTTCCGTGTGTGTGACTGTTTTCTTGGAGATGGGGAGTCCATGATATTTTCATCATATGGTATAAAATATTTATTATTGTTTTTAAAGGTTGGCTTCAGGAAACAGTCTGTGATGTGACTGCATTTAGTAACATAAATCAAAGTCCTTTTTTTTTTTTTTTGCATATATTTAAGAAGCTATGAGAAGTTAGTCATGGTGATTTCTAAATACCAGGGCGATGACCACTGAAAACATTTCAAAGGGAAATAGCTTGAAGCTGTAGAATGGTGTGGAGAAAAGGCCAATTTAAACTAAATCAAAAAGTAATCCCTGTTATACATAATAAATGGAGGAGAGATCTTTAAAACTGTGCAAAAGAATAAACTTTAAAAAAAGGTCTAGGATTCAGGTTCCTTAGAAAAGTGTGTTCAATGATTATGCAAAATCAGGAACTTCACGACTGTGGGATCAGTTCTTCCCTTTTCATAGCCTAACAACAGTTCTGCACATTCTTCTCCTTTACTTGGATTTTTTCATTCATCTCCTATGGTCCTGACTTGGAAGAAGTGTTTTTTTCCAAAGAGTGTAAAGCAGCTGCCACTGGAAGCTGTTGTGTTAACATATGTCCCAGAAGGAGTGAATACATCCCTATCTGCTCATCAAATATTATGAGAACTAAGGCTGATGTTTCTGGCTTTCCAGATATATTTCTCTCTTACTGAGCCAAAGGAAAAATTTTGATAGTTCAAACCTGCACATGTGCTGACTTACTTCCTGTGTAATTAGTTAACCACTTTCCCAAACCCCAGAGGTCTTTAGGGATCAAAACTGACTGGATGGAGAGAATGGAGAGGTTTGAGAGGAACAGGAGGAGGAACAGGAATATGCACTTCTCGAGCGTGATGATTCAATGCCCAGTTATGGCAGCCATGGATGACGCATGCCAATATACGTAATACATGGATGCACAAATCTGTCTTTTAAAAAACATTTACTATACCTGGAGCTCCAGCGCATCGTGTAGTGTGTAGGTGTTGTCAGCTAAAACCATATTATTAACTGGACCTAGACAGCAAAGAGTCTGGACAAAGCAAGTCAGGTTGTTCTGTTGATTGAAAGTCAACAAAAGCATATTATATCATCTTCTTGAATAAGCTCACAGAATTTGCATTTGATTTTCTGTACACCCGGGTTTGTTGAGACCAGGCACTATTTCAAAATAGTGCTGGAATCTGGATGCTGGGGTGACTTGTAGGCTGGTTTTATTCTTTTGTGTGACCTCACAGTGTTACCTTCATTGAAAAGGCTGATGTAATCACAAAATACATTTGAACATTGTTATGAGCACAATTCTCTAGGCATAACCAGTTGGGATATTGGGGTTATTTCAAACAGTAAGAAATGGATATTTGATTTTGCTGATTTCACATGGCTACTCTGGTTTGTTTTGTTTTGTGGTTCTTGGGGTTTTGTTTGGGGTTTTTTTGTTTTGTTTTGTTTTTAACCCAATAGAATGAAGTAGGTATTCGGTTTAGGTTTAGGTATTCAGACAGTTTTCATACTTCCAACTGCTTTTTAGGGCAAATGTAAGAGATTATTTCCTTTACGTTTTGAAGGTTATACTGGTTCAGCTTAGCCTTTGTTATTAACTCCAGCCTGGGATCACCAGAAGTGTGTGTTGCTCCAGGACTAGACTGTAATTGTGACACAGATCAAAATCTCTGCCAGGCTATCCTTTCCCTCTTCTAAAAGCAGATTAGCAGACCGGCATCTGTTTTCTTTGGGGAAGATGGCACAGATGCCCATGCTGCAGAGGAGCTGACTCACAGCAGTATAGCTGACCTTTCTGCGAGGCGTAGGATGATTAATGGAAGATGCGCATGTGCTTGCCAGTCATCCCGTGTCCCTGATGTTAGCAGACGGGGATGGTGGCTTCTTGTTACTCTTGTCTTCAGTGTGAAGTGGGGCTGGGCAGATGCTTTGAGTCTTATAGTGAAGCTCTCGCAGTCTGCTGGACCCTTTCCCCTTGAGCTCTGCATGTCTTCTTTCCTGCAGTTGGCAGGTGGAAAAACCTACATAAAGACAACTTTGTCTCGTTGTCAGAGAAGGTTTTGGAAAGGTTAGGCGCTGTGAGTGCAGCAAGTTATTTAAAGTTCTGACATCAGACTCCCTCAAGTCTTAGGTGGCTGCATAGGAAATTATAGCTGACCTGCATAGGAAATGAGGTGTACTTTCAACTTGAAAGTCACAGAAATTACTTTATCTAGACTGAATGCAATCTTACCTACTATACAGATGACAGAACTTTGTCTCAGAGATCTGTTCTACCTCTTTTAGTTACGCTAGGGTGCAAAGAAAGTCTTCCTGCTTGAAAACATTAAAAAGCCATGTATTGCCCCTTAAGAACTAGTGCATTATACTATATTTCTGTGAGCTTTTTCACCCCTTGCTAAATGGATCAGATTCTTGCAAATAAAGATAACTCAATCACTGGGCTAGCAAACAGCTTCAGGAGCACCAGAACTAGTGAAGTTTGATGTGGTTTTTTTTGTTGTTTGTGTGTGTTTGGTTTTGGTTGTTTTTTCCCTCCCGCTCCCCTCCATGTTCATTTATGTCCTGGTCTTGATTGACCTTTTGGTGCATAAGAGGGTAAGAATTCCAGTTAAAAGTTCTCCCCAGTTTCTTCCTGCATGGATTCTTTGTCTTGCAATATAAGTTGAGCTTACATGGCAGCCTTTTGTTCTGTCAGAGTGTTCTGCCCAGTCATGTATTTCCATTGACCTTACAGGAACTCTCCCTGAGACCTCTTGTCTTTTTGCTATTTTTGTTGATTTGGCCGCTGCATTTAGAATTTATGAGAGCAGAGAAATAGATTATTGGGGTTTTCTTAATTGTGTGTGGTAACTTTGTTTTCATAGGAAATCAGCATAAGAACTTAAATATTGAAAGTTGAAACACAGTCTAGGCACAAGGGGTAGATGGATAATAAAGACATTGAATAAGGAAAGCCAGAAGTATGCATGAAAAATTTATGGCCAGGTATGTTAAGGATTGTAAGGAATACTTTAGCTGTATGAAAAGCAAATCTATATAGTGTGATACTGGTCAATGAGAGTGAAACAGTAAGCTGCAGTGGCAGAAAATGAGGAAATACTAAGAGTATTTCTAATTTCTGTTCAGAAAGAGAAGGAGGAAGACACATTTGCACATTTAACAATGTGCCCGCTACTAAACAGCAGCTATTAAAGTTTTGTGGTTTTAAAACAGAAGTACTGGCAAACTCTTATTGAAAGACACAACCAGTGAGTTTTCCAATATGGGTTTTGATTCTTCTTTTTTAAAAAACTTTTATTACTGTTTTTTTTACAGATGTTGGAACATTGGTGGAAGTTTCAGTAAGTTAGTAAAAGCTGGTATTTTCATGGTAGTTTAAAAGGTTAAACAGAGCATGGTACAGAACCTGCTGTAGAAGGTCTGCAGTCCAAGACTTGAGTTCCTAACTGTTACAACAATACACAATTCAGCTCTAAGAGCTGTATGTGCTGATCATGCTGTTATTAGTTTGGGACAAAACCGTAGAAAGACTGATAATGGGATATAATACATCGAGATTTAAAAAAAAAAAAAAACAAAAAAAAAAACAAAAAACAAAACAAAAAAAAACCACCAAAAAAACCTGTGTCAACTTGTTAGGGAAAACAGGAGTTGTCTCACTTTCCACTTTCTTGATTGAATCATGACCTTGTTAATAAGATACTCTGTGTGTTAATAAGCTACTATGTGTATTTTGTGATATGTGATTTGACTTAAGCATAAAGGTTATAAAAATGTACTTCACAAAATAATTAGAGGCCATATTAAAAAAAATTGAAGAGTAGGTGACTGAGAGGTGGTAAAAGGCATGGGTAGCTGCTATAAAGTGGAAAGGTTATTAGACAAGGGGTTGTGAATAATCTTACAAGGCTCACATGATTATAGAGTTGGAAAATATGCCTTATTAGAAGGGTATTTGATTTATTGGAGAGGGTTGAGAGTTGCCTTTATCAATTTACACCTGTCTCCTTAGAGAAGAGGTTTCATCACACAGTTGTTTCTTTAGCTTAGCAGGAAACAGCGTAATTTGATCCAGTGAACAGAAGCCGAAAGTAGATAAGAAAACTAGAGATAAAGACTAGAACTAGAGATAAGATACAGCTTTTAACAGTAGTGGTAAATAAACAAGTGGATTCACTTGTCCAGAAATCTTTACCAATTGAAGTCTTTAAATCCAAATAGATACCTGTCTTTTAAAGATATGCTGTCATTTAAAGGGGTGTTGATGTAGAAGTGACAACCTTTTGCTATGCAAACATTCGGCTGATTTTAATGGTCCTGTAGCTTTTAAATGTGGGAAGTTTCTCTCAGCTGGTGCAAACAAATGTTGGTGAAGCTGTACAGTTTATATGTAAAGACGTTTGGCCCAGCTGCTGCAAGCCACAGTAAGGTCTGACACCGG
Source organism: Aquila chrysaetos chrysaetos (assembly GCF_900496995.4). Classification (NCBI taxonomy): domain Eukaryota; kingdom Metazoa; phylum Chordata; class Aves; order Accipitriformes; family Accipitridae; genus Aquila; species Aquila chrysaetos. The sequence goes on along the minus strand of NC_044015.1, from coordinate 36,567,747 downwards.
GAGGTACTCTATCTGGGAATTAGCTGGGCATCCAGATCACTGGGAAGGAATTTTTGGGGCAAAAATAGCCTTGTTTAGTTAAGGAAAAGTAGTTTGTTCATGGGCAGGGGAGAGCCACTCTCCTTCCGCCTCTCCAACGGTGGTTATCATTCGTAGATGTCCAAAGACAATCATGGGTATCAAGAAACCTTCCTTGGAGATCTGTATTTTGTCAACAAATGGAAACCAGGAAAAAACTCAATCAGAGAGGACATGTCACATGGATGGAAAATGTAATTCGTGAGATTTTGCACAGAGTATTAGCTTACTGCCTGATAGGCAGATTGATGGCAGAGTTTTCATGGACTTAATTATTCTTCATTGAGCAGAAGTTATCCAATATATATCTATACATACTATCTTACATATACTGTCTATATCTAATATATCTATATATACTTCCTTTAATCTCTGATCTGCACAGAATATCCCCAGAGAGAAAGAGATGCTAGTTTTAGATAGAGGAAGGTGTTTTCTGCTGTTGGCAGGTTTTGCTGCGAAGACCTGCTTGAAGTAGGCTTCCTGCCTTTCAGGATTGGGCCCACTGGGAAGCTGACAGTCACAGTTAAAGCAGGCTCTGTTGTCTGAACAAACTCTGGCTCGTTTTTTTCTGATCAAAAGTACTTGGTGAAAGGTGCAGCTTGGATTCTTTAAAGCATCTCATTATAGGTTATATTTAGAAGTGGGAAGAATATATTATTAATTACAAGGATACTCTAAAGCAGAGAAGCTGTTTAATCCATGGCCTTGATGAACAGAAAAGTTACTGTATTGAAGGAAGGTTATGCAATTAACAGTATAGTCATTAGGAGTTCATCAGATATCAAACTATACTTATCTTCAGGATAGTACTAGGGTATCTGACAATTTCCTAGTTATTGCTTAAGTGATAAGAGTGAGAGACAGGTACTGCCACAGGAAAATTTATATAATACAGTTTACATGTCTGTTATCAGCCAGTTTCTATTATTTTACGTCTCAGTTTACAGGCTAAGTACTCTCGTGTTGCCTTGGTGGAAGTGGGGTTTGCTGGGAAGAACCGGAGATGGAGGTTGGCCCCACATATTTCTTGGCTTATGCGATTGCTAAATGGGCACAGCGTATAGCCACTTACTGTGAGGATCATTGCAGGGTTTTTTTGTATCTTTTGTTCCCACAACACTCCTTTTACCAAGGTAGCTGGCCAGTGGGTTCATCCCAGTATCATTCTGGATGTTTGCTTTGATCCATTCAGTGCTCTCAACTCGGTCTGTGTACTGGCCCCGTAAAACAGAGCCACCTTTGCAGAGGCACTTCTCTAACTTAAGTGATTTTTGTAGTTGCTTTCCGTAGTTACAAAATATATTTTTTCCTGTTTTCAAGTTCAGACTGACATCTGGTATCTGATTTTTGTTAATTGTGAGATACAGTCTGGTGAACTCAAACTGTGCTTAAAAACCTAATTTTGAGTTGAGCATTAATTTGCTTCAGAAGAAGTAGAGAAGTCAAGAGCTTAAATGTGCCAGAACGTGTATGAAATAAGCCTTCTTCTGGAATTTGTATCTGGATTTGCTGTAATAAGGATGGTGCACTCTGGTATGCATATGGGGGATTCTAGAAAGTAACATATGGGAAGAGAAATAGATAAATCGGTCCTGGTGCTGTGCTCAGCTGCTTGTATGAGAATTAGACAAGTGACCAAGGTGACTGTGGCTGGTGTGCTTGTACTAAGTGAGATTAGTGCTAGTGAAAAGAATGAATTCTTTTTAGAAACTAATTTTTAACAGTTCAGGATCCCAGTGCCACAGATTTGAAGAGAGTCTAGAAAACTGTCATTTGTATCTGTAAACCGAAAACAGTCAAATAACGTTTGATTCAATAAAAAGTAAATGTCTCTTGTCTAAAAGTATCTGTGCAGAAATTGTTTCAAGACGCTTTCAAACTGCTGAGTTACAAATCACACTGGGAGGTATGATTGATTTATTGTGTGCTGCAATCTGGAGTATTTTATCACCGAATCTTTAGTGAAGAAAGTTGATGTTAATAAAGCTGCAATGTATTTAGACCAAAAGCCTAGGAATGAAGAAGGAAGCACGACTGTATTAGTACAGATCGGGAGAATATAGTTATTACCTGTGTTTCTGTAGAGAACAGCTCTTTGGTCTCTGTGAAGTCAGACCATGAGGGATAGGCTTCGTAAGTCAAGGCTTGAAAGTGGGGTCCAGTGTGCCCATGGGATTCCCAGGTAACGGGAATTAGGCTGTGCCACTTAGGCACACAGCTGACAGGGCCAGGCTGATACCTGCATAGCTGACAAATGACTTGTAATAAGTCACGCTTCCGTGGAGGAAGGCTAAGGCAGTCGTTCCCCAGCTGTGCACCTTTGCTCAGCAAGGCCATCGTAGGCCCCGAGAGCTGTATTCAGCAGCTAAATGCATCAATTTGTCAGCTGTGTGGCTGCGTGAGAAAGTTTGAAAGTTGTTCAAAAATCTGTTTGCCCACAAGGCTTCAGAATCACTGATCTAGGGCAGTGAACAAGTTTTCCTTTCAAAAGTTGAATTTCTCAGGGTTAATTAGCTGACTTCCATTCATGCCTAGCTTGTGCCGCCTTAACCTCCTGACTCTCATTTCTTGCTTGACACTCTTCTTTCTTCCCATAGCATGTCTGTGTTTGAACTTTGCTGATTCCCAGCTACATTGCTACCAGTCTGTGCTGGGTCAGCTGTTACCTTTGAGTGTTTTATTCTCCTAAGGCTTGCCTGAATCAGAATTGCCTCGAAAGCATCATGCATCACTAATCATGGGGGAACACGGTGGATCATGATAGATTTTAAAGGCTGTCTGTAACCAGACTTAGGTTTTCACAGTAGGCATCCCTGGATATAAGCAGAGGTAGAGGATCTGTGTTGAGGAACAGAGCTCTGCTCTCAGGCGTGCCAAAGATTGGAGTAGAGTTTGATTTCTGGGCTACAGGAAAGGCAAATTCCCTCCCCCTACCTCACCCATTACTGTTAATGCAAAAAGTAGGGAAGTCTGAACTGCGTTACAACTGGCAATGTGTACGCAGACTGACAAGGTAATTATTGATGTAGACGGTGTGACAGGACAATGTTGTACATCACTCACTTCCAAACTAGCTCTAAAAACAATAGAGTTTAAAGAAGGTGTTATGTTCAGTATAGAAAAAAAGGGGAGTATTTTAACTGACCTTCTTAAACAAAGTCATGTCATTGTTGGATTTTTTTTTAATCTTTGCTTTTGATAGAGCATAAAAAATGCCTCTCACAAAAGGGAATATTTAATAGCTTTGCTATTAGAAAACTATCTCTAAAGAAAATTACAAGTCCTGGGTTTTGCTAACAGGCGTATATATTTGCTAACTAACTAAAGTCAACTGTCAATTTATTAAATTATTAAACCGTTTGAGATCAGCAGTGCACATTGTTGCTTTAGGTACACCAAGAACAGGTTCTTCTTCAGCTGCTCTCGTTTCTTACTTTGATGTCTAAGTTTTTCCCTTTGTTTATTAGTAATATTTTCTTTTCTTTCCTTTCCTCTGTGCCAAGCTAAGGGCGTGACCAGCTCATCCCTGAGATCAGAGATGCTCATCAGTGAAGAGAAAATAAAATTATTAGTAGTACAAAATGATCTGAAGAACTCTAATATGGAAACTCAGGTCTTTGGTAGCCAGAATAATGTCTTAGTGTCACAACTCTTGAAGACAAGTTCTGCCCTGGCTTAGGGGTGGAGCAGAGGGAAGGACAAGAAGGTTTGGTGGTTTCACAAGGAGGGAGCATGTTAGGGTTTCAGCGGGGCCGGGCGAAGCATCCAGCCACTCTGACTCCATGCCCATTCCTGCTGCTCAACTACGTGATGGGCTTCAGTGGCATTTGTAGCACCAGCCTGTTTGAAGTCTCTGACGGTGCACTTTTTTTACCCATAAATACAAACAGAGGCTACTTTTATGCTGATGTAAATGAGTACTTTGAACTCTTCCTGTAAGAAGATGTAAGTTAAAGTTTTGTCCTTCTTGATTTTAAAAGGGGTAGTCTGCCTTATGACTGCTGCTGATAAAAGTACAAAACTAAATCTTCTGTATAGCTACTCTCGTCTTAAAAGTCACTGTAGCAGTAATATCCTTTTGTGACTTAATATAAGGAAGTAAATGGCACAGTTGGCAAGGATGTATTTTGATTGATGTCCATATTTAATGTTGGCCTTCGGGGTACTGGCTGGTATGGAGCAGTTGCTGGACTCATTTTGGCAAACTCTCAACATGATCTGTGACTTGATTTCTGATTCAGTTGAAGTACGCAGCAAATTTCTTGCGCCAGGATTTTTCCGTGAATGCTTCAGCATTTCTCCATTTTAAGTCCAGGGTAAATCATGAATTTGTCTCATGCATAGAGAAGACCTGCAAGGGGCCAAAGTTGGTACAAGTAGGGGGGAGAGGTTGGCAGATGGCCTCAGACTTCAGTTTGTCAAAATCCCCTTTTTGTTCCCCTAAACAATGAAGGCTGTGGCTCATAGTGATTAAGCTAGGCACTAGCCTGTCATTACAGGGTTGTATTAATTTATTCTCTGGATTAATCTGCGTAAACGTTTCTAGCGACCATATGGTTGTGGTGTCAGGAAAGATGTAAAATTGTAGTGTTTAGAGGTGGCACGTGGTTCATGGTATCTCACATGGCTACACATGGTGTAACAATGTTTTATTCAGATGGAGTTGGACTACACCAATCTTGTTTCTGTTGTACACCTTTCCTGCCTTGCTACTGGAGTTTTTCCCTTCATGCTCAGCTCTGCAACAGTGTCAACACCTTCCAGCGCCATTATGCCACAAGTAGGTGGTGGTCGTAGTTGTTTTGTATGTTACTGTTGTCCAGAATCTATATAAAATGGTAGTAAGGATTGGAATCCCAGGGTTATGTTATGTCTCATTCAAGTTTATTAAAAGATTCATGCATCTCTGACAAACCTTAGAGACATTTAACTAACATTTAAGGGATGTCTAAGTACTACTGATCATAAGAAGCTGGGCTGGATGAGCTAGGTGGAGTACAAAGGTCAAGACAGTCAAGGACTGACCTTGTTGAGGAATTGCTCACCCTCTGTGTGGAGGTGTTAAGTGTCCCCTGGGAAGGGAACTTTTGTAAGAAGTTGCTTGGGCATAAAAGCTGCTGTAGGGAATAAGCCTTTACAATATTTTCTTGAGTTCTCATGTGTGTAATGACAGGTACTTGAAATGTGGTTTGTTTGGGAGTAGAAAACCCTTATTGTATCGTGTACATCAGTCTCTTGGAAACTGGTCTCTGTGCTCAACCGGACTTGACAGTTGGGGAATGTCACTGTGTATTGTACAGACACCATTAAAACACTGTCACTTTACAAGTGCTAGATAGCTAAAACAGAAAAAAGGAATTTAATGAGGCCCAACAACCTATATCCTGACTGTTGTTAAACATCTGATCTTAGTTTGTAAATTCTGAAATTTTAGAAAGTATGACCATGAAAATAGGTTAAAAACAAATCAAAAAGGTTCCTGACTCCTACTGAAAGCATCACAAGTTTCCTATAGTTTGTGGCCAAGGAGGATCATGAAATCATCCAGTTTGACCTCCTGTTTACCATGCGCGATTAACATTGATTTGCATTTACCCAAAATGAGCCAAGTTACTTGAGTTAAAGGACTTTAGTTCTCAGCAGCAGGGGCTGTTGGGCATATCAGGTAGAGAACAGAAGTGCCATCAAAACAATATCTTGCAAAGCTATGGAATTAATTAGGTGAGATATGCTCAGATGACTGCAGCAAGTGAGCATTTGCTGTGTTAACAGAAAGACAGATTCAGCTGAAGTCCTGCCAGTCTGATTGAGGGAAGGAAATGCTTTTCTTATCCAAGTTTGATGGTAGTTTTTATTTTTGAAGTGGGTGAGCAAGACATAGCAATCATGAATCTAAGAAAAATGATGTGCTGGAAGCCCAAGAGTATTAGTCCTTTCTGTCCAGCATGCTATCTTGAGCTGTGCCAATATTCAGTATTCTGGGAAAGGTTTAAAAACAAACTGTAGGTATGCCAGGATAGCTCTGAACTTGGGTAAAGAAATCTATTCCTAATACACGCAGATGACTCAAGTTGTGGGACATGAAGCTTAGTTATTTGTTAATATAAAACCTGATGCCACTTGTCTCTTCAGCTTACTATAGAAACATTTTATGTCTTAACACTGTGCTCAAATACAGTTTATATTACCTATTAAAACTATTGGCACTACCCTGAGAATCATTTTCTTCATTGAGGTTGTTTGTAGCGTCTGTATTTGAAACATGCTTTTCCTATAAAAGCTACCTCACTTTTATTCTGAAAGTGAGTCTGTATTTCAGTAATTAGGATTAATCCTGGGATTTTGAATTCCTGATTATTTCACTCTGATCTCAGAGGTGATAATCAGCAGTGTGATAATCTGCATAAAAGCAAGGTACATGCTATCTATTTTAGATGTGCTGAACCCTTTGTACGCTAAGCTTATTTTCTCCCTCCAGTTTCTATCTAGGTAGAGGAGTTGGAGGCTCATTGAAGGCTCCTAACCTATGCTGTTATAAAGAAGCCTTTCTTACAAGCATACAGTAATGGACTTAATAAGGGCTGTACTATGCAGTGCAATGGAGTTAAATCTGCATAAATCCTTTTCCATTCCCCTGGGAACTTCAGAACATAAGTCACCATCAAACAAATCACACCACAGAATCTAACTATTTATCAGGTGTGTCAACTGTTAATACTGTTTCTGATATGATTTCTTGACCTTTATAGTATAGTTTCTTAGTAGCCTTTCCTAGTTTGTCTTTTGAGATGCTTATAGTAATTTATGTTCAAAGTTTTAAGGTAACAGCCATAAGTTAATTGTCTTTTTGTGCAGAAAGAATAGGATTTCACTATTTCTCTGCCCTTGCACACTCCCACAAAGGTTATTGCACATAAGTGTGTACTTACATACTCAAAAACGTAGAGTCAGGTAGCAGCAGTCCAAGCTCCCGGGTCCTGGGAATCAGTGTTGTCAGCATGCCCCAATTCTGACCTGAACAGACCATCCCATGCTAGCAGATGGATGGGGTTGGCCTCCTCTGTCAACAAAGGCATCAATTGTGGTGGTGGTTTGGTCTCATTCCAAGTCTCCAAGTGCTGTAATCTTAATTCACTTAAGCCACTAATCATGACATTCGTTTTGGCCTGGGCTGGTTTCAACTGGAAATGTAAAGTTGCCTTTATAGTCTCAGTGATCTCAAGTGTATGCGTAGTACTGATATGGTGAGCAAACCAAATACTCCTACTGGATGCAGTTGCACTGGCTTTAGTAGAAGTTGCAAGTTCACATAAAGCTTGCTATCCCAGCAGGCTGACGCTCGTAGCATATTGCTTTACATGCCAGAAGGGGAGGTTCACTGCAGAATCCTGACCTTTGTAGAAACAATTCTTTGATTAGCGTTCCCTGTAATGTCTTCTGTCTTTGTGTATTGCTAATACATAGATCCAAACGCAGGCACCCAGCAAAGCTGTGGGTTCAGGGGAGTTCCTGTGTAGTCACAGTGTGTGTGCTCTGTACACCAATGCCAAAGAAATTCCTGAGATGCATCCACTGTGGATGTTGCTTCCCCCACACAAACCCTTCTCATTGTAAATGAGGCTCTTGTTTGATATTGTTCGGTTTGAGTTCGGCTCGGCACAAGGAGGAGATGAGGGAGATTAACTAAATATAACAAATATGATTATATAACACTCTTTAGCAGAAAATCTGATGTGTCTTGCAGGGTTAAGTGAAGTACATTAAGGCAGCAGCAACCACCTGTCTTGAGCTAGAGAGTGAACTCGTGGGTGAATAGGGTAGAAGCCGGTGTTCCTAGCACCCACGCTGAGGTGGGAGAAGAGGCAAGGGGAGGAAAGTACTGGTGCAGACACACCTTCAGCTGTGATAGTAATTTAAGTCACAAGATGGATTTTGAAATGTATTTCTTACGTACCTGTCCTGGTTTCAGCTGGGATAGAGTTAATTTTCTTTCTGGTAGCTGGTATAGTGTTATGTCTTGGATTCGGTATGAGAAGAATGTTGATAACACACTGATGTTTCCAGTTGTTGCTAAGTAATGTTTAGACTAAGTCAAGGATTTTTCAGCTTCTCATGCCCAGCCAGCAAGAAGGCTGGAGGGGCCCAAGAAGTTGGGAGGGGACACAGCCAGGGCAGCTGACCCAAACTGGCCAAAGGGATATTCTATACCATGTGATGTCATGCCCAGTATATAAACAGGGGTTAGTTGGCCTGGGGGTGGCTGCTCAGGAACTAACTGGGCATCAGTCAGCAAGTGGTAAGTAATTGCATTGTGCATCACTTGTTTTGTATATTCCAATCCTTTTCTTATTATTATTGTAATTTTATTATTATTGTTATTATTAGTTTCTTCCTTTGTGTTCTATTAAACTGTTCCTATCTCAACCCACGAGTTTTACTTTTTTCATTCCGATTCTCTTCCCCATCCCACTGGGTGGGGGGGGAGTGAGTGAGCAGCTGTGTGGTGCTTAGTTGCTGACTGGGGTTAAACCGCGACAGCACTCTAAATACTTCAGTGGGAAAGTATGAGATGTAAGTCAGTAGTGAGTGTAGATTGGGATATAAATTCATAGAGATATATATATATATATATACACACACATATATATTTAAAAAAAAAAAAGAGACTACATATACAAACTTGTGACTGAGATGTTTTTCTGCATCTCAACTCTCCAGGAATTGGGAACTCTGAGTTCTGAATTTCCCTGAGCAAACTCTACCTATCAGCTCCCTTCCTCTCTTCTGAACAGTTGCTTATTTAACAATTGTGCTTGTTTTGGCTGGAAACACAGAGGTATTGGGCCTGTACATGGGCAGGTATGAATGTTTATTTTGTTCTTGGTACATCTCTGAGGTAGGACTGCCAGCTATGACAGAAGAAGATTTAAGGGCAATATAAAGGAGGGGAGGTTCTTGTTAAAAACCATTCCATTAAAAAAAAGCCGACAACTAAACCATTGCTGGAGGAAAGAGGGAGGTAGGAATTTTAAGTTCCGTAATAAAGGTGGTAGTGGAAGCTTTGCAGGAACAATTTATTGGCATGTCAGAAATTAATTAAACCATTTTAGTATGTTATTTTCTCTTTTGCAGAATGAAGTTTTGGGTTGAGATTTTTCCTCTGAAAGAACCTGGGAAAAACACAGGGGGCAGTCTAGAGAGGGTGGGGAGTTACTTCAGTAGAGATAAAGTGTTCAGAACCTGTAAGATGATGTATTTCCACAAAGGGTGTTCTTTTCAGTCTGCTGATGAAAAGTCTTGTGAGTTTCCCACCAGTAGAAGCTGCTTAATTACATTTTGTGTATGCTCTTAGAGTACCTGTTTGGTGAGAACCTGACAAATGGTCTTCTGAAAGTAAATCAATTCTGTTTTCTTGGGCTTTCTTGAATATACATGATGTCCGGAGCCTGAAAAGCACAGCAGTGGCACAAGAGGAAGCAAACAGTGGGGCGCCAGTTAGGCTCTATGGTTCTCTGAAAGACTGTGTAGCCTCCTGTAAAGAAAAAGAAGAATGTGCCATTGGCGGTAGTGAGTAAATGGAACCTTCTTGTCTTCTTTGCTCTTGTCTTCTTATAAATAAACCATTGTTGTCCATCCTTGGCATTTGCAGTTCATTGTGATAAATTGGTCTTGATGTGTCTGACATTTCAACCAAGTTGTTTAATGGTGCTTTTCTGAAAAGGCAGATCTTGCTATAACTTGTATTGGTCCAGAGTATATCCAGGGTAAGAGCACTCACAGTCATGTACAGCGCTAACCCTTTCCTTTCTGGGTGGATGAAGAGGAAAGTAGGAAGTAAACATTTTGGTCACGTAAACCTAAAAGGCCTGTGTTTGTGTAAGCAGTGTGCAGAAACAGAAATGTTAAGTCTGGATTGCAGTTGCTAAAAGCTGGTTTCATAATGTGGACAACACCACTGAGTCCACTTGCATTGCTGCGGCATCTTTGGGTGGGACGAAAAAAACCCAACTTGCTGAAATAATGCAGAAGTATTTTTGTCAAAATTTTGCTTTGAGTTTTATGCAAGATATCCTATCCATTATCTGCCAGTGCTTACAAGTTGTTGGCTTCCATGCAGTGATTTCTTGGGTGCAGAAACCACTGGAACACAGAGATTTGTTGAACTGTGACCAACAGCAGCTTCTGTTGCTGCATCTCTGCAAGTTCAAGCTTTGATTTACGTTTTTTAAACGTCTGTAATTACTCTGTCAGCGAGATGATTTACACAGAGATTGCTTTCCATAAATAGGAATCTTCTGTCCCTACTGTTCCAAACCTTTCAGCTTCCCAAAGCTATTAAGCATCTGCCCACAGCAGCCAAGCAAAAGTAATGCCCATACTTAAACTGTGACCAATAAATAATCTTTTTGCTGGTTAATGATCCCACTGTGTTATGATACCACTTTATAATTATATTTCACCTTCTTCAAAATCAGGTGTGCGGAAAGTGTTCTCACCTGTCTTGACCTACTTAGTTCTCAATGGAGATTTACTGTGAAGATGAAAAAGCTGGTCCTACTTGGCATTAAAACAAATCTTCTGTTCCATTACCATAGCCTGAGCAAGAAGACCTAGAACAACTTTTTGAGATGTGGACCAATAACCTGATTAATAAATGTCTCTGTGACTTTTTTTGGTCTCCTGGTATGCGAGTCCAATACAAACCTTGTTCTTGAATACACTACACAAATGCAGTTAGGAGGCAAACTTTCAAAAAAGTGCAAAAGAATGGAAATCCATTTAGAGTAATAAATCTAGTGAGGAAATATTATTTTTTATCTCCTGTATTCTAAGCATGTGTTTGCTTATGGCGTAAAAATTTGGTTTAGGGCATGGGGCAGCCTAGAAGCGAACCTCATCACAGGGCCCAACCTTGAATTGAATGGCGGGGAGAAGAGGGGCTCAGCAGGGCGCGAGTGCTCCGTCTCATACAGCCATGTGCAGGGTCAAGGGGAGCTGTGAGCTCCTTGCCCCAGGAGCAAACTCCCATCTGCCTGACCCTCTGAAGTGGCTTCTCAGCAGCCAGCATTTGGTGGTGAAGGCATTTGGGAGGGGGCAGCTGGGTTTCAGTGGCTGGGGAGCTGTGCACCTCGGAGCGGAGAGGCTTTGGACGCCTTGGTGGAGGAATGCAAAGCCCAGGCAGCTACTGGAGACCCCAGTCACATCACCCCTCTGTACGGTATTTGTTGCAAAAGCCCCGTTTTCACTGATGCTGCTTGGTGGCTCCCTCAGAAACAAGGCAGCCTTGCTGTAGGCGTTGGGGTCCCTTCCCCACAGCTAGGCATCGTGCATCTCCCCTCCCCAGGCCTCTTGTCCTGCCTCATACACACGGCCTGCGGCCATCCCTGTCCCTTTGCCAGAAGTTGCTGTCTTTTCCTCAGAGTTGCCACCTTTCTCCTCAGAGGGGCCGATGGCAGAGAGATGCGGCCTCTGGTGCCTTCCCTCCCTGGCCCCTGCAGGCTTGTCCTGCCAGAGTGCAGTCTGTAATCCTTGTGTGGCTCTACAGACTTGGTTTTGTTTTTTAAAAATAAACTATAGTGACTTGGCTGCACGTTTTTGTTTTTCAACGCAGCATTCTCCAGACTCGCACCTATGCATGTGAGGGCTGGGTGAGGCCAGCAGAAGCGGTATTTTTGGGGTGCAGGCTCTTCGTGCTGAGGGGCTGTGGGGCTTCTAGGCCAAATAGACCATTTTAGCTCCATTTTTTCTTGTTTGAGGGGGCTGCTGGTTGTCAATCAGCTGCCACAGAATTTGTTTTTACTTCTGTATCCATGAATTACTTGGGCATGTTTAAGGATGGCACGCCCCAGGTTACAGCTCAGGGGATGGTGTCTGGAGCAGCTCAGCCGCAGTGAGGCATGCCAGCTTCCTCGAGGGCGAGCACCTTGTTTTACACCATTTTGCACAGTTGGCAAGTGACCTGGTTTTCAGACGTGCTATCTGACTTCTGTGGAAGGACGCGACTGCTCAGCGCCACCGAGCGTCCCTGCAGTCATGCATTATAAACCTGCAGCTGAGAGGGACCAGGGCCAAGGGGAAAATGCAGGATGTGGGTCCTGGCCTGTGGCAGGGCATGGATCTGAGTGGGCAGACATATTGATCCTGGTGGGGAGTTGTTGTGGAGCCTTTCCAATGTCAGGTGATTTCTATTACTGACCTGCTGGTAAAGTAATCAAAAGGCTATGTAAGCATCTCCCCCCGCCCCCGTAGATCATGCAACATTCATAAATGTTATTTCGGTATGCAGTGAGCAAATTTGAACAAAAATGCTGTCTTGCCTCAGGGTTATGAAACTTCATTATGTCTGTCATTAACTGTCTGTCTGTGGCAGGACCTAATTTTTCTTGATATATTGGTTGCCCACAGCTTCTAGAAACTGCTTCTTATAGCACTTCAAGGTGCTAAGACAGAGAAATCCTAGAATTAAATGGCACTGCTTTCTAAGTGGCTGATTGATGCTTTGGGGCTGTAAGATGCCCCTCTACAGCTTTCTTGTGCAGGTGGAAAGGGAGAGGTATAATTTTCACCCTCTTTTGCTCAGCACTTGGGAAGCTGGTTGGCTTTGCATAGATACTTTTACCAGGGCAGGGTAATGTGAGAGTTTAATTCAGAATTTAGGTTCCTCCCTTTTCAGTAGACCTTCAGCCATATATAGTGTTGCTATCATTAATACCAATGCTAGAACTATTTGAAAACATGTAATTTTTTAAAGAGAGAAATAGGTCTGTTTAATAAGCAAATCCTGCCAAACTGGATGATGATTCCAGAATACTAAACAATTGTTTAAACTGTGGAATATTATGCATTCAAGCAGCCTTGTCACAATAAACGTACATCTCTTGCTCTTTACACTAGTATGAAAAAAATAAAAAGAAGGAATTTTGGCAATGCAAAATAGTTATAAGAGAACGAGCTTCACAGCTTGCTTGGTTCCAGATAAATTTGGCAGATTGTTTTTTCATAGTTGTATTCTTGCATGTACTGGGGTTTTTGCTTCTGTGGGTCATCGTGTGTCTCTCTTAGATCACAGTTGCCTTTAACTTAGGCAGTTACAGTCAAGTTTGTTTAACATGTGTGAGTTCGTGCTTGTGCTTGCCACTTTTTCCCCAGTTTTACTGACCGTAATCTGCCTAGATCATTAAATTTAGACATTGCCTTGCAATACCAAACGTATAAGTAAACCCTTATACTGAAACTAGGCAATTCATTTTTCCTAACTTAATTTGAGGTAGTATTTTCAGAGTAGTTTGTCCAGTACTACTGTTGCTTTGTGCAGGGTGCTAGTGTTTTAATAGCAAAAGCACAGTGTATTGGAGGTTTGAGGCAGTCACAAACAGGCAGGGCTGTTGCTGCATTGAGCATTGCTCACACCGAGTATTGCAGTCCTGTGGAGCAACCAGCCCTAGGTTCTTAGTTGAAATCCCTGTTGATCAGTTGAAGCAACTCTGTCAGTTCATTTTGGTTGAGTTAAGCTTGAAAATAGGAGTGAGGGCTGGTATTTGTTTTATTTGCATGTTCCTGTACAAGTATGTTCCTGGATGGGATTGGCTGGGCCAGGCACAGGCTGGAAGGACAGGAAGGTCCTTGTTTCTGGGGTAGCCTGTGCAAGGAGACCTGATTGAAGAGGCAGCAGCATGTGGCATAGAGGAAGGTGGCAGCACAAAGCTGGGCACTTCTAGCCCGTGCACAGTCTGAGATGGCACGGAGAAGGTGTAAAAGGGCCACCAGGCCCCAAGAGTGTGTAAAGAGCCACGGGGCCTATGAACAGTTTGTTGCAACTCAGGGTCACTGGGATGGCCAGAAGCAAGAGCCTGCCTGCAAGGAAATGCTAGGTAGGAGAAGTTGCATACGAATCTGTCTTCTGTTCCTCTCCCCCAATTCCTTTGAGTTTAAAGTTAAGGTTCTGGGATTTTGTTGACATAAACAGCGGTGCTTTTTTTTTTTTTCCCCTTTTTTTTTTTTTTTTCATGTAAAAGTATTGTGATATCTTCTGAGGACACATATGGGACATGTAAGCAGCCATAACTCAAAATCAGGTTGACTTGGGATTTCATTACGATATGTCTCAGAATTAAGCCATACAAAATAAAAGTAACTTTAAAAGTGTAAACAATGTTAGCAATGTCTAGAATTTCTGTTTAACTTTTTTTTTTTCATTTTATTCTTCCAGCTAAGCAAGTATGTCCAGCTGAAAAAATTAGCTGTGGGGACTTAAGCAACAAATGTATCCCATTGTCCTGGAGATGTGATGGGCAGAAGGATTGTGAAAGTGGTATTGATGAGGCTGGTTGCACTCCTGGTGAGTTAAAGTAATACTTTAATATGTATGCATCATCTCCCTTTAGGACTATAAAGGTCCTAGAGTGACTATTACAAATTGCATGTAAGGGGATGGCTTTTCCTGCCAACAAATTCATTCACTCTACATTTGCAGTGCTAAGCGGTGAATTTTAGAAAAAGAGAGGAAAGAAGGATTCTCCAGTTGGAGCTGGCTGGAGAATATAAAGTCAACTCTATGGAGAATTAAGTATTCTTTTACTACTGTAGCAGAATATAGTTAGTTTGGAACATGATTATCAGGGTTAATACCCAGATGATGTGGTAAGGACTTAAATAACAATGTTCAAACCTTCCTCTGTGGTAGCTCAGCGGCTTACTGCTGTGTCCTTCCTCCTGCAGAGTGTAGCCCTATAGACTAAGGCTAGTTTTTGCTGGGAAATAATAGATAGGCCTGGACATTTCTTTATTAATAGCATGTTGGTTTCACTGGACAGAGAGAGAATGATATACTATTTACTGTAACTGTTTTAAATTCAGTCCCTAAATGGCCATTGCCTTTTGTTAGGCCTTTCTCTACTGAATGAAAGAGCTCTTTAACAGTGTTTTCCCTCTGTGAAAACTCCTACACTGTGTAATCAAGCCATTTTTCAAACTGTCTTTCTGATAGACTGAACATATTTAGTTCTTTATGCTTCTTGTTGTCAAATATTTTCTTTTGAATGACTGCTTGATGCATTTTTGTGGCTCCCTTCAATATCCCAGCTGACTTTCCAACTTTTTATACAGACCACCAGAACTTAGGGAATATCAGTCTTAAAAGTCTGTGCAGAAGTAAAATCACCTTTCTAATACTGTTCTTATATAACTATTTGTCATTATTAAATTCTTTGTGTGCAAACAATCCCAAGCTATTAAGAAGGTATCTTACGCTCTGTGTAGTTGTTCATTCATCCATCAGTATTTCTGGTGTTGCATGTGGTATCAGCAATGTTATTTTTACTTCCAGATTACTGGTGAAAGGGTTGAATGATTACAGGCAAGCACAGATTGATGTTTCTTCGTTTGAAAACTGAGTTTTGGACTCTAATACCTAGCCAGTTCATAATCCACATTATATCTTTTTATTGAAGTTGCATAATGAAATATGTTTTATGTGAACATTTTGTGGTTCTGAATAAAACACTGTGGATAAATTTATTTCTTTGCAGTCAGCTTTATCACACAAAATCTTACCAAAGATTTTACTGTCTGAGCAACCTGTTCCAGTATTTAGCCACTGATTGTAAAAATATTTTTTCTTTGTGCTTTTTTATTTTTTCCTTTGTCACAACTTGTGCCCATTGCCTCTTCTCTTTCTGCTGTGCATTTCTAAGAGTTGGCCTCCAGCTTCACTGTATCACCCCATTAGATATTGGAAAATTGCAATAAAATCTCCCTCTAACCTTCTCCAGGTTAACCAAACCCATTCCCTCAGCCCCTCCTTGTATGTCATATGCTCCAGCACCATAATCATCATGCTGGACTTCCACTGGACCCTCTCCAGGTTGCAAATGCCTTTCCTGTACTGTCAGGGTGGCACAAAACTGGACATAGTATTTCAGATATGACCTAACAAGTACTAACTAGAGGAGAATAATCACTTCCCTCAACCTGCCGGCCTCACTCTTGCTAATGAAATGAATGCAAGAAATTGCAAGAAATAATGTAATGAAACCAGTGTGGGGTTTGTTATGTATGAAGCTCAGTATGAAGTTTCAATGCGACTCACTAATTCAATTAACCACAGATTAGACACAAAGCTTTTCAAAACATCTCCATTCCATATTGCACATGACTCCGAGGTCCAGCGGTAACAGTAACAGGTTACTGTGCTTGCGCTGAGCCTGTGCAGCATAGTTCCAGTTGGGTTGGCTCACATGGAAAAGGCATAGGTTGCCTTATGTTGCCTCCTGTTTCATGTGCAATTAAGTGTGTGTGCATGGACAATTCCTAAGTAATAAATTATTATGATGTGGTAAGTTGGTGATGTGCTTAGACCCCTGGTCTTGTGTCCTTTAAGCTAATGATGTTTTGGCAGTTTTCAAAAGTCTTTTATTTGTTTTCTGTATGAAACTCTCAGTGTTCTCTCTATAGCATATGCATGTTTTTTCCTTTGAATGGGAGGCTTGAATTAGAGACAAGTTCAGAAGATAATTGTAACTGTTATTGAAAAAATTATTCTTTTCCCAATATAAGTTAGTGAAATTAAAACAATTTTTACACTGGTGGCTGCCTATGCTAATTTAATGCTGCTGCTTACATCAGTAGTAGTTGTGTCATGGAGTCTTTTATTTATAATAAAAATCTACTTGAAATTGCTTTGAACTTCTTTTTTCCAAGGCTTTAGGTAGCCCCCAAAATGAATGTAAATATGTTCTGAGTGCCACATAATTTCAGCATAATGATGCTATTAATGGATTTAGAAATAGCTGAGTGTTTCTCTTCTGGATGTTTCAGCATCTCTAGTCTTGCTTATCTTCCACGTTTTTAGTGCACGTGCAGATTCTTAAAATGGAAATTTAATCCAACGACAAATCAACCATCTTCTGATGGTTGTTGGGTAACTCATGTGAAATGAATTAGTGACTTTCATCTAGTTCCTTATGACTGAGTGTTGTCCCCACATAGGCTGTCACTTCAGTGGGTGCACGTTGGCAATCTCTGCCGAGGGATCACTGCTGAGTCTGAATGTGGGATGGGCCACTCTGGCCAGAGGACCAGGCAGAAGGGCACTGACAGGTAGACTTGGAGCTTCCTGGGTGGGTGCAAACATCAGAAGCTTTCAGCCCTAAGATCTGTTCACTCAGCACCTTTCAGAGGCATTAAACTCTCTTTGAGGAAGAAACCGGAGGCACTGTTGAATGGCTGTAGTGGGACCATTGTCAGTGAGATTGCTTGTCAAATTAAGGTGTTTCCCTCATGGACGTGAACAAATGTGTTAGCTGTTTAAACTCGGAGAGCTTGTGGGGGATTTATAGCTATCCTCTCTTTTATCCAAATCTGATAAACCTCACTAAGCCTATCTACTGATACTCTGTTAACATTCCTATTTCTTCTCTGTTTAGAATCCTCCTTTATCTGTTTTCTCTTATATCAGCAGCAGACAGTATCCTGACCAAAAAAAAAAAAAAAGTCTGTTCCTAGGTTCAGACCTTTTCTTCTTCTCTCTCTCTTTTTTTTTTTTTTTTTTTTTTTTTTTTTTTTTTTAACCTCTGCACTCATGTTTTGTTCTCATTTTAAAAAGAAGCTTCAGCACTGTCACCTGCAGCCCCTTGGAGCAGAGCACCCTGTCATAACTAAGGCTGCACCTCTCACGGAGCTGACCAACTTGTCTATAAATAACACATCATTCTGGATAAATGTTTGGAAGGGAGTTTAGTTGTGCTCAGGATAATTTCTATGGTGAGAGCCTGCATGTGCAACAAACAAGTGGAAGACGAGTTGAAGATATTGTGAGTGGGCATCCAGAACAAAAACCCTAAGCTCTTTCTAAATCCATGTTAATAAGGCTATTACTTCAAGCTAACGTGACACTTTAAACATATTTTAACTGTGGATACCCCTATTTTCTGATAGCAATAACAGGCTCTTAGTATTGTAATTCTTCAAAAGAACTTAATATGGAGTTTATGAACATTACTTGAGCCTGCATTTCTGCATTGGTAATTTGTACCACTAACAATATCGTGCTGGTATCCTGATACAGGAGCAGGGCTTGGTTGTGCTGAGGCTGTGCAAGTGCCTGTCCCTATATCAAAATGTTCGCACTCCAAGTTAAGGGAGGATCCATTGCAGGAGAGTGCAGGAGAGGAAAACAATGGCTATGGTGGTAGAATCATCCAAAACTGTAAGAACCGTGCAAGTGTATTATGGTTCTTCCTTCTATGTCTGCTTCTGGCCTCCAACAACTTGCTTTTCAGATACTGTTCTGGATTTGATAATTCTTGGTGGATTTTTCTTCTCAGAATTATGTAGTTGCTTTTTGAATCAATGTGAAATTTATCCAGCATAGTCAGTGTAGGCACTGGCACAGCCAGCTGGAGGGAGAAAGCTGCTGTTCAGAAATTCAGGGGCAAAAGTATAGAATATGAATAAGAGAATCTTCTGTTTGGGTTGAGTTCTCCTTTGTGCTTTGTATCAGCCATGTCCTTGGTGCATCATCTTGCATGAATGGAAACAAACTGGTGCTCTACATCCTTCTCCTTTGCTTTTGGTCACCGTTGAATACTTGCTGTTTCAATCGGCACCCCGTGTGATCTGATAAAAGTTTGTCACAGCAATGCTTAGAATATCTTTCCTTCAAGGAAGGAGGGAATTTGCAGTCTTGCATGCTGTCCTTGTGTAACCCCCTTTAGACAAAAAGAGTTCAGCTGCAGTTAGCAAGCTCTGGACTTACCTGAGTGCAGGTATGATGAAAAAAAAATGCATCATCTCAAACAATGGATAAGTGAAAATAATTCCTCTGAGTTCCTCATCTCCCCCTGTACAATCCAGCCTTACAAAAAGCTAGCCTTAGGAGTAAGCAAAGCAGACTGTATTCATCTGAAATAAGGGTCTTGTTTGCCATGCCAGGAGTGAGAAAACAATTTGATAGATGAAATCCATTAAAATAAAAACTTCCATAGAGATGTGTAAAACAGCCTTTGCTGGCCTGTTAGGCCGGGTCTGGTACCAGTATTAGGAAAGCAGTTATTTTCCTAAGCAGTCCAGGCACTGACCCCATCATACTGGTTGGAAGCCATTATCGGTGGTAAGGCACTTTATTGTTGTTGTTGACCCATGAACAAAGAGAAAAAATGGTGTGATTTTCACCCTGTGGAAGAACTTCCCAAGGAAGCAATGGAAGCTGTGAATTACTTAACCTGCAGTAGTTAAAGCACCAGTGATAGGGATCCAGATTTGTGTCTGTACAGGCTGTAATTGCCCCAGGGATTAATTGCAGGTATTAATCCTTGCATGTAGGTAGCTAAGTGCCTGTCTGCCTAAATAATTTACTTCCAGCAGGTAGGCTTTAAGTCCACTAACTTCCAGTGCACAGACAACTTTTGAAAATGCAAATATCTGTCTTTTTAACATTAAAGAGTACATAAAAAGAAAAACCCTCTTATTTTTCAGTTCTTTGGAGCAGAAGTAATTTGTGTCTTTACAATATGAAGTGTGTTGCAGTCATAGGTCAGGTTTAGTCCTCTAAAATAGACATCAACAGTTAATAATGTAAGAGCAGTCTTGAATTTGCTGGCTTTGAGGTGCTGGCGTCCTCTTTCTTATTTCCCTGGTTGAGGTTTTCTACTCCCACTGTACCTAACCTTTGTCACAATTGATTGGACATGCTTAGGAACGTGTTTACTGAGACTAAAAGAGAAATTAAATATGAGAGACTGTAATTAAAGCGTCACAACTTGGGGTCAGTCTGGACTTTGCTAACTACTGCAGAACTTGTTAAATCTCTGCTAAGAGAGATATTAACCAGTGTTTTGTCAGCCACTCAGGAATGCAGCGAGCATTTCAGCATGGCTTTAGAATGGAAGAGCTACCATCCTGCAACAGTTGAAATGGGCATTGAACCCCTTTAATGCACACATCACTTGTTCTCCCTGACAGGACTGTGGGATGCTCAACAGAGAGAGCAAGGCTCTGACCCCACTCTTCTGATTGAGTTACTGGTTCTCACCTGGACCACTTCTTGCACCCAGTATGGAAATTGTCTTGCAGATGAGGAGTTGGAAGTGTACCATTTTCCCCTTTCCCAATAGTCAGATACAGTGAAATGACGTATTTGTTGATACATTGATAGCATAATAAGTTATTTTCCCATACCATGATTTATTCTGCTTAACTATAGGATAGAGACAGTGATGGGGGAACTTGTGCAGGTAACGGACATACTTGTACTGATCTCATGAAGTTGTCCAAGGGTGAGAGCCAGGAATTTCTGCAGGAGTCTCATGACAGTGACAGCCTCATTACCAAGAGCATCTTCTTTTGGACCCTGATCTTCTGCCTTTTCATTGCTGACCATATATCTCAGAATTAGTTCTGGATTTTCAGCCCTATGATATGATACGCCAGATTAAAAGTGAACAAACTGGGTAAAGTTTTTTAAATTAATAAGGGAAATAACAGTAAGCACAGTCTTGCTCAGCTGTAAGCCACATGTCCTTGCTATGGTAGCTCACATCCTTCATGTTTCCATAGCATATGTATCACTTACAAGATCCTTAGGGCAGGAGCTTTTTGCTTACTCTTTGCTGGCAAAGCTCCAGGCACATGCGTGGTTCTCCATAAAAAGCAGCAGTGCTTACAAGTGAGTGGTCCTTTTCCTGGAAGGTCCAAGTGCAGAAAACTTTCAGAGTCAACTCTTTGCAATGCGCTGCTCAATAGCCCTCATGTCACCTGAGAACCACTGGCAGAAGGCCAAATTTAAAGCCGGCTAAAGCTGGTCTGATTCCTCCAGCAGATCCACCTGGTGATGAGCCAGCTGAAGTGGGGAAATTACAAAGCTAGTTTAAAGCCACTGTCCTCCACACTGCTCCTGCACCTACACTCACATGAAGTGACCTTTGTATTGACAGTTAAATTGTTTTATCATCTTATATCATTGTCCTGTAGCAATAAGGAGTATCATGTCGTCTCAGCATCATTTTCTTCTTAATGTAGTAACAGGTACCAGTGTTTTGCATCTGAGTCACACTTGCGGTGCTACCTCTGGGGATTTGACCATACTGATTCTCTTCATTCCAAATCTCCACAGATCCTACTGAGAGCTTTTTACTTGGTGATAATGTAGCACTAATTTTATCTTCCTGATAATGCATGCAGCCTGATTAATGCATGCTTTTGTCAAAGTTATGAATTCTGTTCATTATCTTCATTAACACTCTAGGTGCACAGTGATGTACTGTTCCTCAGTCAGCTCAGAAGGAAATCAAAGGATCAGATTTTGGCATATCTTCTCCCTGAGAAACCCACAAATTTTAATGGGGTTAAAGTCCGTAGTATTGCATTCATGCTTGTAGAGGAAATACTTACTTAATATCACTATTGATGATTATTTCAGCATGTGATGAAAAGAGACATGGCTAGCCTGAAATTCCTGTCATTTTATAAAAGCTGTAACTTGAGTACACTTGCCGTGGTGGAGGAATCTACAGTTATTTCCAAGAATGGATAAAAAATTACTATAGATTTAACAAATGGAAGTCCTTCATAAATAAGATAAGGTAGTACAGCAATGATATCCTCTGGGCTTTACATGATGTTTAATTACTGGACAGCTGGAGGGATTAATGCTTGTGCATTATGCCCTGGCTCTCAGAAATTAAACATGTACAGCTGCCACTTTATCACTGCTTAAAGTATTAGAGCTCCTTCAAAAGCAGTAGTAATTGCAGAAAAATCCCCATTGTTATTTAGGAAAAATCTCAGCCCATAATTATGTTTGTCCTGAGTTCCTTCAGAACAAAACAGCAAGAAAAATGAGATTGGTAGTTACCTTTAATTGCACTCTTACAGGAAGAATGAAGGTAGTTGCATTTTGAATATATTGGATGCTTGTTGTAATTAAATGTAAAATACTGCATGAACTTAGGTTAGAGGTAAGATAGTCGTTGCGTAAGTCAAGAATTAAACCCTAAAGCCATGGACTAAGCTGTGCCAGGGCTCTACCTGCAGAATGTTAAGGCAAAATGGCTTTGTTTTCCCTACTGCTGTCTCTTGAGCTTAGGTTTTAAAAAAGAATAGACATATGTAATGTTCTGCAAATGGAGTTTCCCAGTACTGAGTGGTGCCTCGCTCACAACAGCAGGCTTTGTGGTGGCCTCTGCATGTTTGCCCTGTGCTGATCACTCAGTTGCAGATAAATTGTCCGTATCAGTATGTGCCATGAATAATTTATTCTTTAAAGCATAATAAACGAAAACACAGTATGAAAACAAGACAATTTAGAATTTGGTACTTCTACAATGTTTCCCTGAAGGTATGCTAGGGAAAAACAGTAGATGCAAAGAGCACACTGCAAGCACGCTCGTGCTCTCTCTCTCTCACACACACATCCTACATACCCAAATGATAATTTTTCACAAAGTTGTGGAAGAGTAGTATGAAAGAACTGGTTTTATACCAAGATTTGTGGATAATTAAAATGAAAGCCTAATGCTGCTGGACTGCATGTTACCTGTGCACCCACACAAAAGCTTTGTCTTGCTGCTCTTTCTGTGCTTTAGCTGGACAAGTTGCCTCTGATTCTTCTTTCCAATCTCACATGTCATACTGTCAGAGGAGCAAAAATTGGCATGTAGTTATGTTTATCTTCTGGGCAGTCTATCTTTCAACAGTTAGAGTACTTGGAGTCAAAATAGCCAAGAAATTGCATCTCTTATTGCCAAATATGATTGTATTTCATGTCCCTGAAGTGCTTTCTTCATAAGAATGGAGCTATAATTCTGAGTCTATTCATCCAAAAAGCAAGAATCTGTTTAGTTTTATTAAGGGAAATATTCTGTAGATGTCAGTGCCAACAATCATGTTACGATGGCAGATACGTGGGTAGGAATTCTATCCTTCAGTGGCCACGGGTACATATGCGTTACGCTAATTAACGAGTGCTTAACAGTTATGCTTCCTGAGCATATGATCTGAAGACTGAAGCAAAATCAGTTAGCTTGAACTCAGTACAGTCCTACGCAGGAGAGGACCATGTAATGTTTGATGCAAAACCAAAAAAAGCTGGTTTATGAGTCATGTTAATGGATAAAACAACATCTGAAAGTTATCTTAGTGGCTGAAATACACTGATTTCATACAGAGGAAGATATAATAGTTGGATTAACTTTGCTTATATTTTGCAAAGAAATTTGTTTATTTGATAAAATATAACAGGGAAGGTTTAGCTCACAGTAAAATACACTTCAATACACTTATTTTTTCCAACAAGTTTAAAATAATTGCTCATGTTGTACAATTGATTCTTCATCTCAGCCCAAATCCAGCAAAGTGCTGCTTTCTATTTCAGAGCTGTAGAAACTGAAGGGCAAATCCTAATGCCATAGAAATCTCACTACTATTAAAGTGAGTGCAGTTAGCACACAACCCTTACACTTTTAATTGCAGTGAGTGTCACTCAGTGCTTAAATTTTCCATTTGAGTAGAATATCTAAGACATTTTTTCTAAAAATTATTGCCATTCCTTTGTGGAATTGTGGGTACATTATGTGGGTAGGTTGTTTACACCAAATAATAGCTGTGCCCCCTAATATCACATAACTGAAAATAATTAGGGCTGGTTGTTTCCTGTAAAGTCTGTCAGTCTCTCCTCCTCCCAAAACCACCACAGTGGTCTTGTCTTTGTAGACTTGGTCAATATAGTATGTGCTTATATTCATAAGCTTGAATCTGGCTACAGCAAATTCTGCCAAGTGTCCGGTATCCTCAGTGCTTCTTTTCTAAGGTACTCCTCCCTTCAGATCAGTTGCCTTGCAAATTGTTTTATTTCAAAAGCATCTTTTTAATTGTTACTGAACCTACATTCAAACTCACTTTGGACCACTGTTCCTAGAGAAATGTGAGAGACAGTTGGGTAAACTAGGGGGTGAGATGTGTGAACTCTCAGTGTTTTTTGTTTTGTCTGCGCTCCAGAAGATTTAATAGTGCCATGTTCTAAATGAAATGAATATTTAAGTCTGATAGTGAAGCAAACTGCAATAAGAATTAGTATCTCCTCTTACAGAGAATTCCCATCAAGCAAAGTAAATTAGTGGAAGTGGAGATTTTATGGGGCAGTGACCTCATTGCTTGCAATGTGAGCACTGCTTTGTCCCTCGTTACTCAGCTGAGTTAAAACCTGTGAGCCCTCGGCTGCTGTAGCTACCAGATTATCATGCTGAAGCCAGGCTTTTCTCTCTGCCTTACCTGTTTGGCCCATTGGTTCAGAAATGTATCATGAGCGTGGCCAACGTGTGGCTTTTCTTTGTTCTGTTTTTCACAGATAGGCCTGTGCGGTGATTCCATCAACAAAGAATTCTACCTAAGAATTAAGATTTTTTTTTTTTTTTTCTTTCTCTACAATTGCTTTTGAGGTGTGCACAGTTTCCATGATGCTAGAGTAGCTGCACAAGCAGAGCAGTACCTGTAGCTTTGTAGTGTCAGTTGCCGCTCCCTTGTCTTACCCACATTCAATAAAGGTAAGTATTGTAGATTGTTACAAACCTCCAGGATTCCTTTTTTAGTTACGGCAGTGTAAAAGACTTGATTGATTCTGGTGGAATGGTTCAGTTTTCCAGCTGGTTAAATTGGTGCCATCCCTGTGCTTGGGAATGTGCGGGTAAGGAGGAGGCGACAGGCCAGTGAAATAGCTGTGGACTAACAGACATGGGTTTGAATTCCTTGCCTTTCCCAGTCAGAAAAAAAACGGAGCTTGCAAATTTTCTGAGAGCAAAACAAATCGTGCCATCATTTGCCAATGTGACTAAAGTGTAAGTTTTAAGATTCTGATGAAGTCTCTCTCCTGAGCTGGGTGTAAGAAACCAGACAGCGGTGGAGAAAACAGGCAGGTATAATAAGGCAGTTCATGTCTCTGTATTAGCAGATGCACACAGAGTGGAAGTCTGCCCAATGGGTGGAAGGTGAGATCTACAGAGTAGGCTTTTCCTGGCAAAGTGTCTGTGATTTAAACTCTGTAATGGCAAAATTAGCTCCTGGTCACATAGAAAGTCCTGTGCAGGCAGTCCTCATAACGACAGGGAGTCCTGCTGAATGTAGGAGGTCTGCGTATGCAGTAATGTGGGTTTTGTGTGTACTGTCACAGGATCGAGGGCCTGTTCAGTAATGCTCTATGCTGGTTGCTGGAAGAACATTTTTATATACATATATTCCTCAGAAATACATAATTTTGTGTGATAATATTAGAGCAGCTGTTAGTTTCATGGATATTATCAGATGTTTCTGAGGGATTTGCCAAATTGGTGTAATTTGTAAAATTGCCATTTTAATAAGCAAGTCATGTCTGAGGGAATAGGAGTGAGCTTGTCCTGTACAGGTTCCAACTTTCAGAGTCAGAAAAGAAACCCACTAAACACATCCCAGCATATTTTTTTCCATTTAAATTTTGGCTAGTACCAAACATATCCAATCTGATTCAGCTGATTGTAATCCAAAGAGTAATAATAATGTCTTTATCCCCATGAGATACCCATGGGGTGTCTTGGATTTTAGCAAAAAGCAGTACAGTATCAACCTTAGGCATTCTGACCATCTTTTTTTTTTTTTTTCCTCCCAAGCTGCTTTATTTTACCCATAAACCCTCTACAGTGGACTGACTTGTTCTTATTTTGAGGTCATTTTCAGTCATTTAACCTGTTAATAACTTCCTAATGCTTTGTTGGTATGAAGTAAATTTGAGGAAACTGCAAGTATGAGTTAGCAACCTTATTGCACATAAGTAAGATTAAAGACAGGGAAGAAATTCAGAGTGTGCGTACCTTTGTACATCAGCTGTTTCTCTCCATAAATTGTGGGCTCATATTTAATTCTATTTTCAGAAAATTAAAGCATTTTGAATGAATATATGATTCTCAGGAAATATGTTCTAAATTGATAAATACATTTTTGAACCAACTATTATTTATCAGCAGGGGCTTTGGCATCTGGTTGTTCCATTATAATTAACTAATACTATGCAAATACTGCTGCAGAGAATGGAAAAATAACTCATTTGTGTTTGAGGAGAGCAGCGTGGCAAAGGCAGTGAGTGCATGCAAATATTAATTTGCAAGAGTGCGTGAGATGGCTTCTTAGCTACATTACTGATTTGAACAATATCAGGAATTACTATTCCTTCTGCAGTCTTCATCTATATGGGCTTTTCGGTATCAATCACCATAGCAACAACCACTGTTAGTAGTGAGACTGCAATTCAGCTGCATTATTCCCTCCATGGGAGGCCTGTCATTTTTTCAGAGCAATTCGCTTCAAGGTCATCTTCATTTACCTCCATCTCTTTTGCTGTCCTTCCTGGAGGGCAGCTTTCCGTGGGAAACTTGTCCTTCTAGGCATGAATCAGTGCTTTAAAGATTGGCATTTGACTGCAGATCTGTATGAAATATTCAGATATTTGGTAAGCACACCAAATGTCTGCAGACAAAACAAATAACTTAGATATAATTAAGCCTGAACATAAATACTAGTTAAATAAAACTAACATGATGACAGCATTGGTAACTGGCCTGGGAGTTCCGACTTAATTTAGCCTGTCTGGACTCTGTGACCTTATCCATGGTCCAGCTCAGAGATTAATTTATGTGGGCTGTGGTAGCTGGGTTTACACTTTGTGCAGAATACCTGGGCAGATGGAGTTCAGGCATTCCACTCCTGCAGCCATGTGGAACTCGGATCCTAAACCTCACAGCTTAGGAGAGTTTCTGAAGCCCACTAACCTCTCCTGCCAGTGTTGAAGTGGTGATAAATCAACAGCAGGTCTCTTCCTCCCCATGCAAATGTTAGTATGTGCAAATCATCCTTTGCCTTCTTTAGAAGAGCCGTGATCAGATTTAAGCAAACAAGAAATTTTGAGCCACACTTTTTTTAAGTTGCTTTGGGGAGGGTGTCAGAAAAATGCAGTTTAATAATTCATCTTATTTTCTTGTCTTCAGCATCAGTAATTGCTGTTACCCACTTTACCACAAATTTTACCAAATAATTATCTTTCTTTAAGCCATTCATGTAATTTCAAGTAGAACTGACTTTTTTGAAGGAGAGAGAGGAATTAAATATCTGACTCTTACTGAAAAGCTAGAAAACCTTTAATTAAAGATTAGCAGTGGCAGCAGTTATAGTCCATTGTACGTAATTCCTAGCTCCTATTAATGATGGATATCCTGTTTATTTCATATTTTGAGTTTCATCCAGATTTGAGGATCCATGCTTGGTAGAGATGTGCATTGTAGAAACGTTATTATGTACAAATATATATTTTTTTAAATTACAGCTCTCAAAGAGTGCCCTGTATCTTTAGAGCATTCTACTTTTCTCTATGAATGCTTAAAAAGCATATGGTAGAATTATCTTAATTTTTTGGTGCAGCGCCTGATCTAAGATTGTCCCTGTTGCACCAGACTACTCACTAAAGCCTCTGGTTAAATCCTGGCTCCAGGCAAAAGAGAACCAGCCAGTACTGAAACACTAACTCCACAACTGTCATCTCTCTCAGTTTTGGGTTTTTTTTTTGTGTTTGTTTTTTTTGTTTGTTTTTGTTTTAAACTTCCTCTATCCAAAAACTGCTTCTGCTCCACTTTCATCAAAAGATGTGACAAGACTGCAGCTGGAAGCTGTGAGGCAAAAACTGTGACAGTTGTGCTCTATGTATTGGCATATAGTACACGGCAGAAATTAATGCAGAACACCTCTAGTATATATTGTCTGTAGGCCAAAGCACATGTACATTCATTTAGATGTGATACTGTGCTTCCTAAAACTGTGAAGAACCGTAACGGATTACAGTAGTCTACAAAAATGCTTTTGTAATTATGCTTGTTTACTGCTTTGAAGCCTGTTGGTTAAACACTTCTTGACAAACATTTCTAAGATTTCTACTAGGATCACTTCATATTTGAAGTAGGTTTTGCACCTTAGAGTATGACATTTATTAATTTCTTTGGCACTGAGGAAAGCAAGCTAATATTTGTTTCCTTTGTTTTGCACAAATAAGCTTACAATAGGACAGGTACCAAAACCAGACAATGCAAACAAATTGCTCAAGTCAAAGAAAAAAATACCCCAGTGATCATTTAATTACTATTTGCACATTTTCTATTGAAATGCTCTTGAGGCAGTGAAATGCTGTAGTGATGGGACTACCTAGGTACCCTGAAAGATTTATGAAAGAAGATGTGAATAAACTGTCCCTGAGACTTTACTTCCCCATCCTCACCTCCCTAGGTGCTACGTAAGATAATTTGTAGTGCTGCTTTTTATTAGGTTCTTCAAACCAGCACCAAACCATGCAGCACGGACCCCAAAGAGCACGAGCGTGCTGGCTCTTGTCTGGGTACAGAGGAATTGTAAGCAGCTTTTCTCCTCTGTTGCCTGTTGGTGCCAGAGCAAGTCCCCGAGTGGCTGGAAGCTGCAGACGTTGCTTTATCCTAGCATGCCCTGCGGATTTTAGCTGTCAGAGAGGATAACGGAAGAGTGAGAGGAATTGGGACAATATCTGCCTTCCCATGGCCAGCAGGAGAGCCAGCTGCACAGGGAGACGGAGGTCTCTGCTGGAGGCATGTGTGACCCAGAAGGATCTGTCCCATTTGAGCTGGCCTGAAGATGGTCATTAGGTCTCTAAGTGAAGAAAAGGACATTTTTATTTCTTGAGTTCACCAGGAGGTGCCTAGAGCAGCCTTCTGCAGTGAGGGACCATGTGCTCCCATTTGGCACTGCCACTGGCTGCTAGTGCACGCACTGCAGTGGCCCCTGTGTCAGCTCTGGTGGCTGTCCAGCAGCCTCCTTGTCATGGCACAGTGGTAGCAGCCCATCAGTCTTACTGGTTGTCCCAGCAGCGTATGGCTGCTGTAATTGCAGGCAGGAAGACCTGAGCACAAAGAGCTGCTCTTCTGCCTCCCAGGCCTTGTCCCAGTGTAGGTGATGCCCTGTCAGCGCTGGTGTCACTGCCCCTGGCTTTAGCTATGCCAGTGAGTTGCAGAGATTGATCCCTGCCTAAGGACTGCGGTGGTGGGAAGGGGGAGTTAGCAACAGCCAGACTGCTGTGCTTGTTCAGTGGAGGGAGAACTTGTAGTCTCTAGTGCTGTCATCACACTAAATTTAATTTTTTAAAAGAAATAAAATAATCATGACCATGCGATTTTTCTAGCTAGTAATTCACAAGGTTCACCGGGAAAGTCCTCATGAGAGGTTACAAAAGCTGAACTGCTTCTGTTTTCTGGCTGTGATTATCAGTAATTTTATATCTGTACTGGGATTTGTAGGTGCTGAGGAGGAGCTTTTGTGCAAACTTCCATTGTCTGTATCCCACACATACGTTTATCCGTCGCTAATTTGCCAATGCAGCAGATTTCTGAAGGGAAAGGCGTACAGACAGAAGGAGGGGTGGAGGTGGGACCAGGAAAACAACGAGGGGAAAAAAGATGTGCTCATTACAGTTGGGGGAAAGGAAATTAATGCACATTTGGAGTGTGCAAATCATTACAACCTTGCCCAAAAATTAGGCATCAAAGGACTATGCAAAATTTTGCTCACTGATCTGTTTCTGACGGTCATCAAAATAATGCCAGAAAGGCAATTTCTTTTTCTCAGCCTTGATCTGATACAGAAACTGTACATAGCCCTAGAAATATTCCTGTTTCTCACTTCCTTTTTTAAATAGATTGGTAAGATTATAACTGTTGCCTTAAATTTCCACTTGGCGGTTCTATATTACGCATAATCTGAAGAGAGCGTTAGGTTATACAGCTGTGTACTGATCAGTAGGGTTAATAGATTATTTTATTTCTAGTTATGGGATAAGGATAGAAAAGTATCAGTGAAGAAAAAGAGCAGAATTTCGGTGAAAACTGGAGCATTTTAATGGTTTCAATTCTGCCATGCAAAAGGGGGTTTTTTAGATGCTTCCCCACCAGACTGTGCTCGTATTTCAGATGCTTATGAGAGGCATTCATCTCCTAATATTAGTTGTCTGATCTCAGTTCCCTCTGTTTGGAGAGGAGAAATACTAGCCCCTCCAAGGGACAATTCTTATCCCAAGGTAGGTGGCAGGAGTTGCCTGTTGAGGGCTCCTCTCTATATCCAAAATACTCTACTGAGTACAGAAGGAGCCTCAGCAATCTGCCTGGACCAGGTGATACTTCAGTGTCTAACACTAGGTGCTCATTGGTGACCACACTCTGTTGCTTTTAATTATTGATGTCAAGTTGGGCACACAGCAGTGTGCAGCTGAGATTCTCTTTAACATTTATCCCTGTTGGAGGGAGCTTGGGTTGTAGCCAGTGCATGGTAGTATTGCACCAAGGCAGGCAAACCTCTTTTTCTTCTATTTAGGCAGATTGCTACTCTGGTAGACACAGTAACATCTGGAAAACCTGGGACTAAATGGGACAGAGCACAGGGCAGGAGGGGAGAAGCATATATATTGTCACACTCTGATGTAAAACTACAGGCCGCTTAGGCTAACAGGTAGAGCCCAGCAAGTTTGCAAGCTAGAATGTAAATAAGTATCCATGTACAAGTGAACATGTTCTTAACTGCTAGATAAATAGAGTGTCATTCCCAGGTATAAAACAGACATAATATTTCAGTAGAATACTACTTGAGTTCCTGTCGTTGGCTGAAAGCTGGGATATGACAACTCCTTTACAGAGATTCTGCTGCTTTCCAGATGCACTTGCCATTGCAGCAATTGGTACCATCTGAACTGTGTGGTTTATCACAGGGGCTCTGCAGATATGACAGTAAATAGTTTGCTTCTGAAGACAAAAAGACTGCCAAGTGCAACATGGAAAAAAAAGTTTATTGTAATTTATTTATATATATTTATTGTACTTGTAATTTAGCAAAGCCATAACTTTCCTGTAGATGACTGAAACTCTAGACGCAGAATTCTTTTTTAAGTAAATACCTAAAAGTACTTACGGAGAATTTCTTCCAGGGTGTTGGCTCCCCCACACCTTGATGATATAAAGTGACTCTGAACTGCACATTGTTGGAGTACCTGAAAGTTTAATTTGAGCAGGCTTCTCTGGTTCAGCTGTCCATTAGGCTTGTAGAGGAGAGTACTCCACTCAGCTTCCTATCTGACAAACGCCTCATTTGTATGTTAATGTTGAGTTGTGATTTCCAGAGAAGGCATTCAGTGTGTTGTAAAGGGCCTTACTGGCAGATTGCAGCTAAATTGATGCTCGACTTACTAAATATTTACCCTACACATCCCACTTAATATGTCCAAAACCAGGCACACTGTGAAATCCTGAAACCTGATTCTGTGCTTGTGAAAGTCAGGAAGCTGGTAATGTCAGCGCGAAGCAAATCGAAGCGCTGTGCAAGTCCACCGGCACACCTCCAGCCCGCCCTGCGATCTCCCCACTCTTTCCATGCCGTCACCCCATACACTGGGCTTGCCTGGCTGCTCTTGCCTCAACACCAGGGCAGCGCTGCAGGTGGCCCCCCACTTTTCCTACCTGCAGTTCTTGCAGCCCTGCTGTCCCTTCTTCTTCAGGGCTGCCCATTGCCCATAGAGAATGCATCCTATGGCACAGCTGGGGAGATGACCACTGCGTCTTCACCTGCTCCTTGCCATGTAGTTTACCATTGGGGAAAAATGTTTTGGGTTAGGACAGCCAAGGTAATGCTTTTGTGCCCTCGCTCTCCCCCTGTCTCAGACATTGCTAATGTGCTAAAGCTGGCACAGTGGTGAGGGGTAGGTTGGAGACCTCACAGCTCACCTGTTTGTTTTTATTCCCAAGCCTGTTCTCCCAATGAGTTCCAGTGCAGTAACAAGTCGTGCATCTCCATCATCTTCGTGTGTGACGGTGACAATGACTGCGGGGATGGCAGTGATGAAAGAAAATGCTCCCCTCTGACCTGCAACCCCAATGAGTTCCAGTGTAACAACAGCGTGTGCATCCCAGAGCTGTGGGTCTGCGATAACCAGATGGACTGTGAGGATCAGTCGGACGAGTCCATAGAGAAGTGTGGCTACGACGCCAAGGCCCTCAACACCTGCGCGGCTCATGAGTTCCAGTGCGGCAATGGTGAATGCATCCACCTGAATTGGAAGTGTGACGGGGACGAAGACTGCAAGGACAAGTCTGATGAGCAGGATTGCCGTGAGTGTCTGCAGTGGTAGGGCAGGGCTGAGGGCTCTCCTTTGTAGGGGAGAGGGGCCAGAAAGCTGCTGTGGGCTGTGTTTTAAGGCGTCTTTGATGTCTGTGCAGCAACTGTGTGCCTGACAAGGAGTGTTTGTGTCCCAAACGGCATGGCTGGGTGCCCAATCCAGCAGGGTCAGGTGTATTCCAGACTCCTTTTATGCTTTTTTCCTTGAGGATTCAGAGAGGAGGTGCAAGAGCTGTTGGATGGTACCATGTGTCACAAGAGATCTGTTTCACTAGAAAGACAAGGAACGGAAGATGGGAAAAATGTTGAAAGCCCTCAGGCTGCATGGTGAGGTCACAGCCTGGAGGTTAGAAGCCGCAATGCTAAAGGGAATATGTGATCAGCAGAAAAAAAAAAAATTAATTTTCTGCCTCTGAAGTTAGAGTATACTGAACAAGGCAGTCAAGAGCAGCACCTCTGAAGAATCCAGTTTGAAATGCACTTTGAACTTGGCTTGATAAAGGCATAGAGCTAATAAATAATGGATTTCTTTTCAGCTGGATTTATGCATTTAACATGGTGGTGTTGGTGTGCATGGTATTTTGAATGTTTCATCCATTTTTAGCCACTGAACTGCTCAAGCTGGTCACTCACCTGAGGGGAAAGAGAGAGAGACAAGAAAATAAGAGCAAAATGTTTTGCTAAAATATTCATAGTGACAAGATTGAAATAAAATAAAATATTTACATAGCTGTATATATTTAGCAGCTCTGACATTGGGCCACCTCTGGGGAAGAAGGCAGCAACCAGCTGCAGAAACCAGACATTTTTGCAAAGGTACCTAAGAAAATTTACCACTTCTGCCAGCACCATCTTTTCATACCCATGACAACACTGAGTCCAGGCTGGTGAGCTCAGAGCAGCTGTGTGGGAGAGCCCTTCAAGGAGCAGGGGATCAGACTCTCTCCTGGGCAGAGGCAGGCAGATGTAAATTCAGTGGCTTCTTTAGCAGGAGGAGGGGGATGTAGTAAGTCCTGGACACCACTGTTTACACTGCAGGAGAGCAGGGGGATGAGCCACAGGTAACCCTGGAGCTGCTGTGCCTTTAAAAGAGCCAAGGACTCTCTTTTAGAGAGAGAAAAGGTGAGAGCAGACTAGGAGAAGCCAAACATGTTTTGGTAGGAAGAGAGCAGCTTTGCTGGGTACGAGGATATCATCGCTGTCAACCCCCTTCCGAGTAGGGATGGATTAGCTAGGATGTCTTTTCCTTCATCTCCAAGAAGGTGATACAGGAGCTGAAGACCTCTTGGGCAGCAGGTACCCAGGCAGTACTTCCATGGTCTGAAGCGTCACAGGGACAGCAGGGTCAGGACACAAAGTTGGTTACCGACATCCGTTTCAGCATGAAATGACTGTAAGAAAGCCAGGCAGGAGCATGTCTGGTGGAGATGTGCACTGCTAGCTGGGACAGCCTGTGTTGTTTGGTGCCTGTTTTCATTCTGAGACCTCCTGCAGACAATCCTGCACTTGTATCCCCTCCGAATCAGGAGGCAGCGGCTAGGCCCACATTACAAACACAGGTGAAGAACCGGTGCCTGGCGCAGGGGACTCTCAGCAGAACTGATCTCTGTCCCACAGGTTGCATTCCCTGCAGTGATGGCAACCTGGCAGGATGGCTGAGTTTAGACAATTCAGGAGACAGAAAGGTAAACTCCCTTTCTATTTCCAAGTGGTAAAAGAGGGGAGCAGGTTACAGATGGCGTTTTCTGATGAAATGTCTCTAAAATTTCAATCCCTGTTGTTCAACTTGAAAGGAATTGTTTTAAGTCTTTTACAGGCCCCATTTACTTTGACACTCTGCTGGGTGAAAGGAGTGGGACTGTGCCCGTGTACCTTGCTGAAGCAGAAAAGGCACTCTGTTCCCCAGCTTCTTTCCTTGATCTGACAGACACCAGCAATATCCAGCTGAGCTCAAACTGCTGAGACATGAGGCCCAAAAGGAGCACGGCTCTGACAACATCCCTCAGCTACAGAGCAGCTTCGCCAAGTAGCACCTCCAGATACGCCAAGGGCAGCCTCTCTGGGGCAGAGGACGCAGCTGGACACCGCTGCAGCACAGCACAGTGCTGACAACCAGTGGAGGAAGGAGGAAATGTGGCAGAAGTGACTTGAGACAATTTTATCTCTGACTAGGGGACATTTAGCACTCGAGGTTTTTTTCCAGTAAGTGTCAGTACAGCACAGTGTGCAGCTTATCTACCCAGGAGAAACGAGCACGTTAGCTGCTTCTGCTGCTTTCAGTCCTGTGGGCTGGGAAACAGTGGGATTCAAAGCCCCATGTTTTAGCTACTGCAGTGCTCCTCTGTATGGAGTGCCTGGTTCTGCCCTTTACACCCGTGCAAACTAGGAGTCACCCCAGTGCCACAGAGGTACATAAGCTTGCTGCTGTTTACACTGTGGGGAGGGGAATCTCTAAGGTAGTACCCAGGAGAGGATTTGCGGCATCGTGTAGCTGACGGGTCGACTGCGTCAGTGACAAAACTGATGTTGCTTCCCCATCCTAAATGCAGCTGTTGCTTGGGTGCCTGCAGTAAGAAAGTGACTTTTGAGAGCTCGGAAAATCAGCATCACTGTTCATCTGTCGGACTGAAGAGTTTAGGGATTGACCTTGATTATTTCTTATTCCTCTCCAGAAATTCTCGGAGATCAGTATCGCATTGCACGCAGGGAGTTACAGGTGTATGACACTGCTCCATCCCCTTAGCAACAGGGATGGCACAAGTACCACTAGGTCTGACTTGATTAAAACTGCAGATATCGGCACTACATCTTCTCTTGCAAATGGGAGTCATATGGGGTTTGCATCGTATAAAATAGAGGGATGGGAGCTAATGTTTTAAAAAAAAAAAAAGTCATGAGGCCATCACCAGTCATTTGTTATAATCATTTTGGGGTGATAAACGAGTGGAGCAGAAATGAAGGGTGACAATTGGTGAACAGATTTTGGCAGCGAGACAGCAAATAAATAGGAGGGAATGAGCATTTCAGGAAAGCTGTGTGAGAACGTTGAGTGGTTGGGTTTTTTCCCCTAGCATATATATTCAAATATGTATATATATTTATAAAATTAACATTAGGTTAGATTTATTAGTCTCCAAATCTGGAATGGTTATATTTTAAAATGTCCTTTGCAACTTACATTAGGGTATCCAGAAGGGAGAATAAATAATGCTTACAACTGACAGCTAGAAAACAGATCCCTTGAGACCTGACCTCACACTTTTGTGCCTCTGTCTCCCCATCTATAAAATGGGATGGATGCATTTTGCAACTGCCGGCGTTTTCTTGAGATTAAGTTCATTTTGGGAGGAAGAAAAACCAGAAGACAGAAGAAACACAGGTTCAGACTTGGAATCTGGAATATATCTGCTGAATTTGAGCAATACGGCTTTGTGTCCAGTATTTGCAAATGGGAAGTGTGTCTGTTTGAGTGTGCATGTTAATTTAGCAGGGCTTTGGTAAACTGTTTCATGCTGGATTTACAAAGCAGACGAGATGGCTATAAAACTGCTGAGATTTCACTGATTTAAACCCTCCAAAATATCACAGCAATTTTCTGAACATCTTATGCAAATTAACTGCACAGCTCTTCCCTCTTCTTGGCATATTGCTCTGCTTTGGGAATGGCCCTGATGGCAACCTGCTGTCAACTCTGCCAGTGGTGCCGAGATGGGTTTGTGTCCCAGCTTCAGGGTAACAAACTTCCTGGCCCTTTCCCCTCAAACTTATGCTCTCCAGGCCAGGTATAAACATAGCGTTCTCTCTCCTGCTACTGAAAAACACACCAAAAAATAGAAATGCTGTATATGCATTTTAATATGTCTGTGATCAGTAAGAGTTGTTACTGTATCTGCTCTTTTAGATGTCTGTTAAGAGGCTCAGGGGCCATTCCTCAAAGGTCTGAACTTCCACAGCTCTTGTGAAGTGAGAAGTGAGCCAGGAAACCAAGCCCAGTCTCCAAACTTCTGTCTCTTCTTCTTGAAGCAAAAGCTTTGTGCAGTGATATTGTACAGTCCCACATCTGTGTGTTGCAGTCCCTGTAGCAACCGAGCTAAGAGCTGTGCTGTCATTTTTCTCTCAGTCTTGTGGTGTTTGTGCAACATTGTCTTTGCAGTTCCTGCAAAATTATCCTTAATTTTCATTTGTTTTAGGATTAGAAACCTTACTATTTTTAGCATCTAGCTATAACTGCTTTTTAGAAGAGCTTTGAAGATTATAGTTGAGGACAATTAGTAGGTTTTATAACGGCTGCCTTCCAAATCTGTAGCTGTTGTCATGCAGATCTACTTGATAAACTGGAGACCTGTTCCTGCTCCAGGAAAGACAAGACCACCATTGGTTTTAATTACATGTTACACTTTTGTGGGGGATTAATATTTATAGTACGAAATGGTGACCATCCTTTCCTGTCTCCACATACAGAAGTTGCTACAGAAAAGGTGAAGTAAACTGTTTTTTCATGTTGGGGATGAAGACAAGAAATAATTGTGGCAAGGGAATTTTCGGCTATAGAGTAGGAAAAGCTTTGCAGTGGCCAAGGTTTAGCTTGGAAGAGGTCAGGATTGCCTAGGGGGAAGGTGGTCTCTCCATCGTCAGGGCTTCTCCAGGCAGGTGGCTGTACATGGCAGGAACGGTTCAAGCAGAAGTACTTCTGCCTCCCTGCAGGAGCTCTTAGTGCCACTTCCAGATCTGTGGTCTGTGATTCTCCCAGACCACAGCTTTGTTTCTTCCTCTCCTTCATTTTTCTCCATTTAGAGCAGCAGTTCCCACATGCTTAGTTTGGAGATGCTGTCCCAGCTGTCCCACTGAGGTTTCCCATTTCTGTGTCTGAGTTTATTAGCTGAAACGTGGTGACACAGCTGGTCCCATAACTCTGCTTATTGCTTGCGATTTTTTTCTCGCTTTGCAGCTTTTTATGAATATAGTGCATATGGCTTTCCTCTCCAAGGAGCAGTGCTATTTCCAAACTTTCCTCATGTGAATACTGTGTATTTCTAAAGGCAGGATTTCTCCCTTCCCCCACCAGCCCTGCAGCTGTGGCTTTTCCTGTCTCTTGTGCCCTTCGCTGGCTGAAGATGCCCTAGAGCTAAGTCCAGTGAAGCAGTCATGAATCTGGATCCTGGATCCTGCATCCTGTGGGATGCAATCACCAATAATGTTGAGCCTTTGTGCAACTAATACTTTATGGTATCGATGCTGGCTCACTTCATGTCTGTGGCTCTTCTTGGGTTATCTGAAAGTAGTAATTTTTGTATTAGAACCAGTTTGTCAAATTGTCAAGGAAGGTCTGGCACGTAGCTCTTGCCTCCCATGTAGTAACATCAGTGCTGACCTCCTGTAGCTATTCAGAGGCAGTGATTTTCTGTCGTGTGATACCAGGACACAATCACCAAGATGGAAAGGCTAGAATCAAGAGCTCTCCAGGGTGTGCTGCCTTAATAGGATTTTAAGAAAACATCTGTAAAACGGTCCCCTCAGAAGTAAGCTGCATGACATGTCTCAGGAATGAGGAGCCTGTTTTGCCAGTGAACTACAGGCTGCAGCCCTTTGCTAGCTAGCCAGTGCCTGTACCCTTTGTCAGCACAAGTCTGATTCCAGCTAGGGAGGTCTCTCAAGTAGTGTAACCTTGAGGAAGGAAACGTGACTGCTTTTTAGTATGGTCAGTGCAGCTGTCTGTTTTATTTTTTTACCCAACTCTGCTGTTTATCAGGTCTGGTTTGAGTCTGTAATAATCTCACCTGGGCAAATGAGCTTCAGGCTTGAAACCTGGCCTGACACTGGCAATGCTTTTGGCCTGTAACCCCAATAAACACCAAGCCATAGTGCAGTGGAGCTCTTCTGCCTTCCAGTGGTCTGTTAGCTCATGGGCATTTAGTAACCCAAATGATCATGTCTGCGTTGCTAGCTTTGTCCCTAGTGTGACCACATTGGCTTTGGAAGAGAGAGTCAAT
The DNA here is from genome assembly GCF_900496995.4 of Aquila chrysaetos chrysaetos. Classification (NCBI taxonomy): domain Eukaryota; kingdom Metazoa; phylum Chordata; class Aves; order Accipitriformes; family Accipitridae; genus Aquila; species Aquila chrysaetos. The sequence continues at coordinate 36,529,492 of NC_044015.1, read as the reverse complement.
ACATGTGTCTTGCCTATGCCCTTAGCCTGAACATGTTTTGAAATACATCTTAAATGTAATTTTTTCTGAAGGAAGGCGAGTTGAGAAGGAGTTGCCTTTGCCTACCCAGTGCCACTCTGTACTGCTAGCTGGAAAGCAGCCTGGCCTCTTGCATAGACTGAAGACCCCGGAGGGGCTCCACTGCCGATAGTTTTGCTGCCTGCTTGCTTTCTTGTGTCTCACCCAAGAAGCTTCACTGCCTGCACTGATTCTATTTTGACTAGATCTGCTCGTACGGGCCTTGGGGCTCTTTTCCCAAGGACGTAGAGGTGATCTGGCATGGCAGAGGGGCACAGGAGGACAGTGGCTGAGGCAGCTGCTGTCTCTGTTCCTTTGGTAGAAGCAGCCGATGCTCTGTGACATTTGCTAACAGAGGGTGCAAAACTCCAGCAGTGTCAGAGATACATGACTAAAAGGTCCCCCACAAAATACTCAAGTTCTGTGCGGCTAATGCTTGAATGTGTTGTCTTAAAGCTCTGGTGACCTGCCGGCCAGATGAATTCCAGTGTGGCGATGGGACCTGTATCCACGGAGCAAAGCAGTGTGACAAGGTGCACGACTGTCCTGACAACAGTGACGAGGCAGGCTGCGTCCAAGGTAGGTACGGGCAGCTCTGCACTCCTTATGCTCCATGGTGTAAGCCTGCGAGAGCTGCGTGGCTATTGGAAAGGGAAGAGGCCTGTGCTGCTCCTCTGGGTCGTGGCAGGCTGCTTCCTGTAGAGAGTTTTAAGCCGTTCTGGCAGTGGGGTTGCTTGGGAGAGATGATTGTGCTGACCAGGCAGACTGCATGACTTGAAAAGTTCCTTGCATGATACTCAGGCTTAATGTTCATTTGCTTAATCCCATCCTACTTCTGCTAATGACACCCTCTTGAAGCTTTATATCAGGCTTTATGTTGTCAGGAGCCTCGTCTAACTTAGTTGCTTTCCTCTCTTGCCCGACATGACAGAGTCAGCATGTGAAAGTCCCAGCAAGTTTCAGTGTAAGAGTGGAGAGTGCATTGACGGAGGCAAAGTGTGCGATTCACATAGAGACTGCAGGGACTGGTCTGACGAGCCTGTGAAAGAATGTGGTACAGTACTTGCCTTCTACGTGTTGCTCCTGTTGTAACTGCTTCCCCTCTCCTCCATCTGGCGCTCACAGCTTTGAGTGTAACCACATGTAGCTGCTAATGCTATTTCTCACTCTGCTCCTCTTTCCTTGCCTTTATTCTCTCATCACCCTTCGTATGAATATAATTAGTAGCCTAGTCTGATCATCTGTAAGTTTGAACTGTGCCCTTCTCAGCTCAGCATTTATTCTTGGAGGGATGTACGAACTGAGCACGGGACTCGGAACCAGGAATTCCCCCTCTCCCCAGATACTAGTGTCCTCCACAGCACAGACCAGTTTATTTAGCCTCACTGCCTAAATTATCTTTGAATTGTAAGATGATGATACAATCATAAAAATTTAGCATTGGGAACATGCTTTGAAGGTGCAGCAATCACTGAGAGATTACTTCAGCCATTTCTGGGTTTTACATCTTGTTGCTGCTTCCCTTAGAAATGACAGCAGGTTGCTGCTGTCTCACTAGCTCTGGGCTAGTGAGAATGCACAAGCCACGAGAGCCAGGTCTGCATCGGGGCTGTCAGAGTCAGCAGAACGGGAAGCCCCGGCCAGAGAGCTGTGCCACTCTCCCTAGGGCAGCCAGTCTCTCACCTTTCCCAGCAGGCATTGTGGGCACCAGCCCCAATCTGGAGCATTAGTCAAACACGTTTGGTTTTTTTCCCAAGTGCAGAAATGTTTCAGACAGGCATCCCTTTCCGTGACATTGTGGAGCACTAGCAGCGTGGAGCTCAGTGCCTGCCTCTTAAATAACTCTCATTCAGGAAGAACTGTCAGTCTCTCCTCTGTATCAGACAAGAATTGTGTGTGCGTGCCTAGTGAGGATGCTCTTACCTTGTACTTTCCGTATGCCCGTGCTTTATTCCACACTAATCCACATCTCCCTGTCTTTCTGAGTGGCTGTTGCAATTTGTCTGTCTGTGGAGGTCTCCCAACAAATCTGGCAGCCCAGTTTGTCTTAGGAGACTGGGCAGTGGCACGGCACAGCTGGGCTTGGTGCTCAACTTTATGGAGGTGCCATGGCTGACTTGGTGCAGTCCCAGGCTAGCAGTGAAGTGTCATTTGAGTTAGGAAGCTGAGCAGAGAATAGCCCCCAAGGGAAACATGTTTCTTTAAGAGTGCAGAATGATGTGGATTGCTGTGAATGTAATGCCCACACACAAGTAATCCATGCAGAAGGCAGGAGGTGCAGGACATACTCCTCATCTTGGTGTGTCTGTCTAGCTGTGTGCTAGACAATGCAGTGCCCTCCGAGATTCCCCAAAAAAGCACAGCAGAAGAGAGAACATCATTTGTCTTTTAGGCAGGCAGTGAATATACTGCTGAAGTTTGGGTAATGGGCAGCAGCTGCCCAGCAGAAAGAGAACAGGCTAATGTCTCTGCCTGGCTCCTCCTCAGCTCCTACTGAGAAGTGCAGCCAGTGAACTAGCACTTGGTTTACGGTGTCTAAATCCATTCCACAGAGCACCTCTGAAACCACGGGAATCATCTGAGTGAGGGTTTGCTTGTTAGTCGAAACAGCCTTTGTAGTATTTTGCAGAGAGCAGTTGTGCATGTTTATGACCTAATTTGCTAGAGGCCTACGTAAGTGTAGGAATAGTTGATATCCAGTAATAAACATCATTGAACAGTGACAACACACAATGTGACTCTGTGGACACCTTCTTGGAGCCTAGTGAACTTCCTCTATTAATAATGTATTGATATCTATATGTGCGTGTGTCTTTGATAGGAAGGTGAAAGCATCCCAGAGCTGAGATGGGGTTCCTTCTGGCATGGTATCTTCCTAGTCTTACTGACTTAATTGGCTTGTGGTTGTTTTCATTTTCTTCCAAGAGCACTGGTTTAATGGCTCTGCTGTACTGCTCACCTGCAGTGTGCAAGGAAGCAAGAAGTAGAAGATAAATGAAAAATTTGCCTTTAAATTGCATTATAGATTGAAGCAAATCAGTTTTGCTTGTTCTAGTGAGCCCACTATCCCTGAAATCCCACAGCTTCTGTTCAGCAGTCTTACTTAGGGAGAGGACTTTCTCTTCACCTTGTGTAGGTTAATTACAACAACAAGAAATGTTGTTTCTGACAGGAAACCAGCTTTCCTCAACCTCTCATTCAGTTCTAGTTACAAGGATCCATTTAGTCTGTTTTCCATTTCAGCACTTGAAAGCAGGATCAGAGAGGTGGCCTTGGATTAGACGGGGACTCGGGAGAGGATGGGGGCCGATGGGCTGATGCAGGCTGCCAGCAGAGACTGTTGTGTGGGACGTCCCTGTGGGAGGACTGTATCCCAGTGCTAATGGAGTATCTCTGCAGACTGCACTTTGGTATTTTCTGGAATTTTCACATAGATCGTTCCTTGGAGCGAGATGGGAAAATAGTACAGTATTTCAAAATAGCTGGCCCCTGGGAGATGAGACTCCCCCAGCATGAATTATTAAAGCTCAGAGACTGTTCAGAAAAGTCAACATGAACTCGTGCATGGGGAAGAAGGAGTCTCCTGGAGACAGCCCTTAGGTCCCTTGGAAGTTTCTCACATGTGGCAAAGCATGCTCAAAGCAGGAGCTCTCTGATGGGATGAGATGCAGAGATTCACATACACTGTATCCCCAGGGCTCCCTCTTCATTTAGCCACTAGCTTTCAGTCCAAATGATCCTACAGCGTTGGTTTGGAATAATAAAGAGCAAAAAAGTGATATGGTGGTGGCTTCCTATGTAAAGTCATTCATGCTCTATGGGGCCAGCTCCTGGCTACCGAAAGCTGATAGATATAGGGAAATTTCTGAGGATGTCTCTTAATTTTATTCAGTCTTACAACTAAAAGCCCTCCTTTGTCATAGATAATCTGTATATCCCTTCCAGGTATTAATGAATGCTCTATGAACAACGGTGGTTGCTCACACATATGCAAAGACTTGAAGATTGGTTATGAATGTGAATGCCCACCCGGATACAAGCTTCTGGATAAAAAAACGTGTGGAGGTAATTTACATGCAAACAGCAGTCCCTTGTGTTTCACCATAGAGAGACGTGATTATATTCACTTCAGCGTTGCTCCATCACAGATGGTTTGATTTCAAGTTATTGATGGGTTTCAAACACTCCTTTCAGACATAGATGAATGTGAGAATCCAGACGCTTGTAGCCAGATCTGCATTAATTACAAGGGGGACTACAAATGCGAGTGCTACGAGGGATATGAGATGGACACCCTATCCAAGAACTGCAAAGCTGTAGGTAAGACGATGCCACAGGCACTTAAACTCTGCTTGCTCAACATCACAACTCTGAAATGAAAACATCCTTGCAGGGCTGAGGCTGGGGGGACAGAAACAAAAGGAAGCTAGCAAAGCAAGCAAGCAAAGACGTTTCATATTGAGCAGCACAGAACTGCTGCAGTGATAGCAGATGCGTCTCTAGGCAAGAACTAGTGATCATGCAGATCAGAATATTTTAAGAGTGTACAGAGCAAGATTACAGTCACTAGTTGGCTGTTTGAAGCTGAAACTAGAAAAGAAAGTCTCTTGACAGGTGTTATTGAAAACAGTGCAGCAAAAACATTTAGTGGTAATAGTATTAAAAGGAAGAAAACATCCCAATTAAAGCACAGTAGGTTAGCCACCTCTCCATCCTTCCAGCCTCTTACACAAATACCAACATGAACAGCAGCAGTTTGCTCGACCTTATTGCAAAAATGAATGTTAATGTCAGAGGGATAGAATGTTGAATTGTGCAAGACTGAGCATTAGCCATGCTGTGGGTTTCTTTAATGGAAATAGTGGCTCTCTTGGGGAAAGGTGAGTTACCTGCAATGCAAAATTGCTTCTCTAGTGTTAACCTGCACATCAGTGTGGCCTCTTTCTTCCATAAGTGTGGCCACTTATGCACAGTGTCCTGCTGTCCTCATAGTCTGTTAGTCTCACACCTGCAGTGAGGTAGAACTGACCCAAATCCTGGAACGCTGATCTGCTTGTTGGTTAGAAAATTCTGTTGTGCCCAACAGCCTGTGCTGGGAGCCCTGCAGCATGACGTATTCCAGAGCTAGAACTTTGTCCCAGCTCTTCCCTTTCAGTATCATGTTCCTCAGTCCCCTTTTGTCCTTCACAGTGGAAGGACACTCTTTGCTAGGATCTTCTACAGGCCACTGTTGGAGACAAACCAGTCTAACCTGCTAAAGCTCGTTCTGAGACTCCCATCCTGTCCCTACCTCAAACAGGGAGGCACAAAAAGAGCGAACTAAAGCTTTAGCTTTTTGACTTGCAGCTTATTTTAGTGACACTTAAGAACACAGAGAATCACATGCTCTGCTACTTGCAGAGGGCAAGGATGTGTACCTCCTGGTCTGAGCCTAGAGACGTAGGTGTCTGCCTCCTACGGTAGGAAACTGGCCTCCATGCGTGTTTATAACCTTGGAGGCTAAGGTGCTGGCTGTGGTCTTCTAAGCAAAATAACTGCTGGGTTTCTATGTGTCCTGCTCTCCTGTCTTTTGGAAAATTCAGGTCAACTTTACGCTTCTTGAGAGGCTGTGGCCTGGGCTGGCCTGAGATCACTACTGCAGTAGCAATATCACCAGCACCCAGGCTGCAAGCTCTGGCCCCACAAAAAAAGAGATGTGAACTGCCAGAGCCCAAGTGTCTGGGTGGACTGTGTGAGTTCTGCATGTACATGACAGTCTAAAATTCCTCCCTGGCAACTAGTCCTGGCTTTGCTGGATTCAATGTGGCTCTATCATGCCTCAAGTCTGGCTGCCTCCCTTCCCTCCAGCCAGCCCAGAGGGCTGTCTCTTCCTTGTCCTGGCTATGAGTCACCAAAATCTAGCCCATGTAGTTTTTATCTAAAATGTAGAATTGAAAGTGAGGACATTCCCCAGAGTTTTGCTTGTGGCTTAGCAGAATGGGCAGACCGAGAGCCAGTGTGCATCTAGTGACCACAGAGGTGCTGCGTTCCTCCACGTCTGCGTGTGATAGCTCTGTCTCTGGAAGCTGTTTACACTTGCTGCTGGTGTGGTATAAAGCTTCCTCACAAAGCAGTAAGTATCAGTGACTGGTAGTTCTGTTGTTGTTGTCTGAGAAATGAAAGCTAAATCCAGCTCTTGGGTCAGCTGCTAAAATGATAAATGCACTGATTTTCTGTGGTAGGGAAGAGCCCATACCTGATCTTCACCAATCGCCATGAGGTCCGTAAGATAGACCTGGTGAAAAGGGATTACTCTCGCATCATCCCCATGCTGAAGAATGTCGTGGCACTGGACGTGGAGGTGTCAACAAACAGAATATATTGGTGTGATTTGTTCTATCGAAAAATCTACAGGTAAGGGGCAAGAGAAGATATGTGTTCTGGTACCTTTGGAAAGCTATGGTTCAATCTGTACCCCTTAAGGACAATCTGCAGAGAACTATGCAGGGTATAGTGAACCTGAGGGCTTTTCTTCCCTTACTGGATTATCTGTTGTGGCCCAGACTTTGTAAGCTTTTTTAGGAATTGATAAAGAAATCAAGGGCTCGTGCAGTTATCTGGTTTGATACTACAGGAAGGCTTTTTGTCAATAATAGATCCCGCTGCATTTGTGCAATTACACCTAGACTCTTGTTTACTGCATCATAATGCTAAGCGATGCTGCACGAGACTGCTGCTGTGCTGTGTGCTTGCTGTACGTGAAACCACAAAGGACCTACCATCTGAAAGCACAAAGGCAGCAAATGGTGGGAGCAAGGAGGTAGCAACACAGATACTAGCTGCCCACTGTAGTCTCTGGTAGACTGGATTTAAATTCACAGCACTTGACCACAGTACGCATTCGGTAATTCTCATTCTCTCTCCTCCTTCAGTTGTTTTTATGGCATCCATCACAGCATTATGTACTAGGGCTTGTGAGTGTGCCTAGTCGAAAATGCATTTAATTTATGCGCTGAAAATCCCCCAAGTATATTCTGATTTGCATAGCTATTGCACCCTATTGCAGCTTCTACAGTGATTTGTTCTGGATTTTAGCTAATGATCAGGCAAAGGTTGGTTGGTTTTGGTGTGTGGGAGCCAAGCCAGGGTTTCTGCAGGCTGTGGTAGCTCCCATGCCATTGGCAGGGAAATTTGCCCAGGCTGTGCTGAGTATTAAGCACTGAAGTAACCAGGCAGGTATGCTGAGCAGGCCTGTGGGGCTCTGAAAATGGGGAGATGGTTCAGAAGCAAGCTGGCTGCTTTCACTGTGTCTGATTCTGTAGGCACAAGCAAGGGTGGGTAAGGGCTTCGTATTCACACCCAGAGAATTATTCAAGACACACTGCTGCTTCTGCAGCGCTCTGACAGTGCATGTCCTGGGGCACTGGGGGCCACTGAACAACGTTCATACCCTGAACATGGCTATACCAAGCCTTTTTCCAAACAGCAGAATGTTTCTCTTTCTTACTCCTGCTTGCATAAGTTTCATTCTAAGTCCCACCTTTTCTGCAGAGCAAGCTGTGCAATTATAACTTCTTAACAATTAATGTTCCTGTTTAAGATACTGCTACTATCACTAATATCAAACACTTCTAAACAAAAGGCCACCATGTCCTTTCAGCAGAGAGCAGGACTCCACCTGCAGGAGTCCTCTGGGGAAAAGCAGTCTATAGTTGAGAGGCTATCGCAAGGTGGAAACTATGGTACGAGAGGTATTTGCTGGCAAGAGATCCCATCTTTCTTAATGCTTACCTCACTTGCCCTTCCAGATCCTCTCCTATCGAGGTGATGTCCCCTTTGGGGTGTCAGAAGATCTTGTACACTATTTAGTTACTGGGACAATTGAAATGTCACCTGTATTTCAGCCCTCCCATTCTGAAAGCTGCAGGAGCCTCTCTTGGCTTCCCCACCAGTGCAGCGAGTCACATTGAGGGTACAATGCAGCAGCTCACCGCAGTGGTGGACGGGAAGTATTGAACATGACTGTTTCATTGGGGACGAATTAATTCACCTGGAGTCGTGTGGTTAGAACATGTAGTGCTTGTCAGACAGAAACGGCAGAGTCTTGGGAACATTGTCAGATGCCCTGCAGAACCTCGATGATACCATTCATTTGGTGTTGGGTCAGAGAGACACCAAAACCATTCCTTGTAGTGAAGATGCAGTGGTGTGCAGGCTGACTCTGCATAGCCATTCCAGCCTGGGCCGCAGACCATAAAACAGTGTCAAGTATTCCTGGTTTTAGACATTTGTTTCCAAGTCTCTAATCTGATACTTGAGAGCTCAGCTCCTGTATGACTTATCTTCTCGTTCTATGACCAAAGGCAGGATGGCCAGTGAACAGGAGATTGAAACCATCCTGCAGTTTCAAATGGTCGGGGAGCGGGGCGGAAACTTTTTGCTGTTTTGTAACTTAAAATTTTAAGATGTACCAAGTTATTCTAAGAGCCAGACCAAGCTCTTAGAAACACTGATGCAAACTCAGAATAACTCCATTTCAGTTCACTCAGTGCAATTGATATTGGTGCAGGGGCAACAGAGCAGAATCAGCCTGTGTGCTTGCAGGAGCAATGTTGAGTTACTTATGAAACATCCATGTGGAGTTTGCTGCCTTTCATTAGTGTTTTGAAAGATTTCGAGGCTGCCACTGATGTTTAGTGAACATTTTCTTTGTATCTAACGAGATCACTTGCTAAATTAGTACAGCTCCATGAATTCCTGTGATGAATCATAATTAGTTACACAGGTCCTAACTCTGCAATACAGTTAAGCATGTTTATTTGCATGCTAAGTTCAACTCTGCTCAGCAGAGCACTGGAGATTGTATTTCCAATGTCCGTATATCCCATGAATGGATGCTATTGAAGTTGACATGCCTGAAGTAAAATGTTTTGCTGAATCGTGCAGTTATAGCAGGAAGCAGGTAGAAAAATAAAATGACAGTTCCCTGTTCTGGAAATGCTTGCCATCCAGATATAGGGAAATAAGAAGGAGTTGTAGGAGAAAGCAGAAGGTTGCACCATGCAGCCATAAGGGTTTCTATGTCGATCGTGCTGCCACGTGTACTTTCTTTCCGTGGGGTTGCAGTGGTGCTACGTGGCCTTCAGCTGTCGGAGGTCCAACCCCACGCACACGTGCACGGCCCTCTCTATGCTGTGTGTCAGTCCAGTGATGAGTCCTGTCTTTGCAGTGCCTACATAGACAAAGCAAGTGACACAGCTGAGCAGGTGATTTTGATAGACAGCCAGCTGAACTCTCCTGAAGGACTGGCAATAGACTGGGTTCATAAGAATATCTACTGGACGGATTCTGGAAACAAGACCATCTCAGTGGCCACTGCAGATGGAAGCAGGAGGAGGACACTTTTCAACAGTGACCTCAGTGAGCCAAGAGCCATTGCTGTTGATCCCACACGGAGGTAGGTGTAAGGACCACAAGCACTCCCTTTGCCAACAGAGCGAAGTCTCTTTCTCTAGTCTTCTTTCTGCCTCTCTTACAAACTTGTGGATGGTTCTCATCAAGAGTTCAGATGCCCTTTAAGATAGATAGATCCACTGAACTTAAATGGGACTGCTGAGATGGTTCAACTAACTCTTCGCAAGGCCACTGCTGTTAAAGAAAGTTCTGAAAATAATGGTCAGGTCATGTGTTTGATGGGCTTGAGCTGGTCCAGACACATAGGTTGTGCTGGGAAATGAAGTAGTCTGTCTGCGGTGTATGGGCTGCTTGGATAAGTGAAGTCCTCATACCTAGCAGACACACCGGGAGATAGTTTGCGTGGGGTTACTATGGTGAGATTTTGCATTCTCGTGCAAGTCTTGCAGCAGAGGACCCTGTGGGACAGTATGTGGCTCCACTAGGTCCATTATCAGAATTAACTGAAGTGGCTGAGGGGCTTTGCTATAATAAGGAGAGAACAGGGCACCTCCTACTCCGACGAGCAGTGGAGATTTCTTACACTAGAGTCCAATTTACTGTTTTCTTGCATCTGCCTCTTTCAGGTTCATGTACTGGTCTGACTGGGGAGACAAAGCTAAGATCGAGAAAGCTGGCCTGAATGGCATGGGGCGGCAAGTGCTGGTGACTGACAACATTGAGTGGCCAAATGGCATCACACTTGGTAAGTGCCCAGGTTAGAGCTACAGCATCCACTGTGGCTGATGTAAATTTATTTTTATTGTTAAATAGGAAAACAAAACTCTAAACGCACAAAGGCACCTCACACACAAATCCTGGAAATACTTACTGCTCACCAACACGAGCGATTTTATTTCAGAGGAAGCATAGGCAGTAAGTCTTGCCACAGTTAGAACCTCATACTACAGGAGCTTTTAGGTTGCTTTTAGGTGTGCCTTAAGGCAAAGGGAAGTTTCGGGGGAGGATGCAGAGCTGCAACAACCCTTTGGAAGTCCAGGAAGCATCAGAGAGTCCTTGGTGCTAGTGTCTCTGGACTTGGACCTGTCTTGGAAGCAGTGTCAAGATACTTCATTGGACTGATTAATGCACGGTACGTCAACGAAAGAGACACAGCCTACAGAGCCTGTTCCCCATCGACATGCCTGCCTAGCTGCTCTGGGTGGGGGTGGAGAGATGGAACCCATCTTGGCCTGTATCCTGCTGGCACACAGACGGCTGTGGTCGTTCTTGCAGCCACACCAAGTTGCAGGAGTGGAAAGGAGGTTTCCTGCTCCCTCGGGGCAGCAGGGGACAGCCTCCTCTGGAGTTACAGCCGTATGTGTTGAACGCCATGCAGATGTGAAGTTCTCTGCTTGGTTTTATATTTGAAAATTCTGGCCATGACAAGGACGTAGGAGAAAATGCTGCTACCATTGCATAGGGCTGAAGTGCTACTGCTGTGAACAAATAATGTTATCCTTTAGTAATTAAGAAATTAATTAATGACTTGTTTAATTACAGAACTTGTTTTGTGTTGGCACTCATCCATTTGCATTCTGTTTAGTGAATCTCATCCAAAATGAGTGAATTTGCTCCAGGAAGAGAAATGCAGTGCTTAGCATTCTAAATAACATTGAATCCTTCCCTCCCACTCTTACCTGCACCCTCCCCAAAACCTGGCTGGCTGCGGTAGGAGTGTCCCCACCACCAACATTCCCCCAGCCTGCTGCACAAGAAGGGTTTCTGGACCCAGGATTCTTCTTCACTGAAAATGCGTAAATCGCACAGCTCCTTCAGAGAGGCGTTTCATTTTAATCACAGTTGTTGTTCTCCAGCAAGAGGCTAAGGACTGAATAGCCTTGAGATGGATGAAGCTTCTCACTCGGGCACTGATGGAGTGACTCTGGGAAGCCCAAACTGCTGCTGGCCTGCTCCTCCTGGTAACAAAAGAACCTCATTGTACAAAGCTGTCAGTCAGGCATTACACACTCACACACACACACACCAGAATGTTACTCCTTTTTAATCTTATTTATAGGGTCTTATCCCAGCATATCTGGGCACTGATTCAAAATCAGAACTAGTGTTAAAAAAAAAAAAAAGGCCCAATAATAAAGAGATTAGTCATGCTGCCAGCAGGAAAAACATGCTGGGAAAGAGAAAAAGAGTTGCAGGAGATGTGTGTAATTTTGCTTCATTGTGTTTCACTTCTCAGATTTGCTGAATCAGCGTCTCTACTGGGTAGACTCCAAATTGCATTCACTGTCCTGCATTGACTTCAATGGCAGCAACAGAAAAGTTCTGATCTCTTCTGTTGACGATCTGAGCCATCCTTTTGGCTTAGCAGTGTTTGAGGTAAGAGTCGAAAACGGATGCAGAACAGACTGGAGACTGCAAGAGGTCTCAGAGCTCTTCTTGATTAAAAGCTCTGCCTTTTGCATAGCACAGAAAGCTCAGCAAGGGTGTTCGCTGCTATAGAAACCGATTAACCTGGTGTGGGTGCAGCGGGGAAAATTGTTTTCTAAAGCCCTTAATCAGGAGCAATGCGTTGTCTCATGCTTTTCCTTAATGTAATATCAGTGCATCCGTGAGGCGTAGGTGGTGCCCACCATAATACCTCCCACAGAATTGGAACATGGGGAATGGCTTTTCCTTGATTTGAATTGAGCCAACTGTCCATACAAAGGCCAAAACTATTAGCAAGGGAAGGGAGAAGCCACTTACTGTGATCAGCAGGTGGGACAACCATTCACTCAGTGACACTGCAACATGGCTCTCGTCTTTTGAAAGTCAGACTTTGAGGGGAGCTGCGTGGGCTCAGAGCAGCCCCTGGGCCTGCAGTGGAACACTCTGCTGCTTGCAGCAGCTTTGTTTCACACCATTTTTGCATACCTGTGTTGCATTTTCTCGTGCCAGCAGAACCCTCAGGGGAGGATGGCCCCTTAAATTTTGCTGCATTGGCTAGTTGTTTCTGTTGTCCATCCCAGCATCTGCAGAAGTATCCTCAGAAATGTTTTCACCTCCCTCGGGAGTCGCAAGGCTTCAGCTGGGAGTATCTGTGCTGGCAAGGCACTGGCAGGGCTCCCCCTGCAGTCACTGTGCTCCAGTGCCTTGCTGAGGTTGGGGACTTAGCATTAAAAAGGTGTTTGTTCACCTAGTTGTGAAAGGGTCAGATAACTCTCTTTCAGGCTGAACTGCTCCAGTTACGAGACGCAAACCCTGCCACACATTAGAGAAACTCCCCTGTCCCCAAAATTACAGCTCTGATGCTACAAAGACATAAGCCTGTTTTCACAAAGACTTCCAACTCCTACTTAAGTATGTTCCATTGAAAAGCCAGTTAGTCTTGTAAATTCAGTATTCTTGTACCATTAGTGTCACACCGTAGCCTCACTAAAAGCAGTGCAGTAATTAATTAAATAGTACAGTGTGGACCCTCAAATGTCATCAGGGAAGAACTAAGACCTGCTGAGATGTGCAGAAATTACTACATAAATGGGCATCCGCATTTCTGCCATCAGTTTATACAGAGCTATCCAGTGGCAGGGCCCAGGGCTAACAGCTTCCTTGCAGTTTGTAACTCGTGCTTAAGATCTAAAGCATGTGTTCGAAACTGCGTTCCCCATCCTCTCTCAGGAGTACTCCAGGGGGATGGAAGACATAATTCAGATCCCTGCTTTGCCTGGGTGGAAGCAGCGAGACAATCCAGCTCTTCCGCTCTTCCTCCCCTGTTAGAGGATTGACAAGTATCACTAGCCTGGGGCACTGAAGTCTTTTCTCTTGTAGCTCAGCTCCTTTCTGAGATTATTTAAATGATTATGGGAACAAAAGCTTCAACTTTGGCACCTCACTCTAGGTAAGCTATAGCAGAGAAAGGTGTCTGGTTGGCTCCCTGTCAAGGTGTGTGTCAGCCTCTTTTCATTTCATTTAACTAGGTTGGCTTTTGACTCAGCAAAATGCTCTTCCTTAAAACCCTTATTCCTCCTGTCCAATGTGCGTGATATCTAGGCATCTAAGTTTGGGCACAGGTTTCCCCAAGACATTGCTGCTCTTCAGTTTTATCCTCATCAGTAGTGTTTGGCAGGATCTCTTGGGTTATTTAACCTCTGTACACCCTTCCTTATCTGAATGGCTGGTTAGAATAACAGACAACCCTTTTGCTTTTGATAATTTGCCCTTGTTCTCCAGCAATGTGGCTTTCCTTACTGAAATACATGTGTGTGTTAGCAGGCAGCAGCACACATAGCTGACCGAGCAACTAAATACTGTTTGATAACTGCAATTCCTGTGTACCTCCTTGACCAGTTATTTTGCATCTTCAATCATAGTATGACATGTAAAAGATATTAATAAAAAAGAGAAATAGATACTCATGTTCCAGGTGTGCTCTAGTCACTGGCCTCTTCATAGATACCCGTTTAATGCAGGTCTTATCTTTGGAAAGGAGAAAAAAAATCAGCCGAGAGAACCAAAGTTTCTACTACAGTCCTTTGGTTCTGCTCATGATTCACCCTGTCTTTTTAAAAAAAAAAAAAAAAAAAGTTCAGAAACAGAATGGATGCAACTCTTCTGTACTCAACCAAATTTCTGCTCCCTCATCTCAGTCTTGTAGCTACTCAAAATTACTAAGCACTTGATAAATACGTAGGATTGCTGTGCTTTTGAACATTAGAAATGACCAAAAAAAAAAAAAAAAAAAAAAAGGCAAAAAGCTGCAGATAGAAGTAGCACGAACAAAAAGGTGCCCCAAGGTAGGAACACAGTGCATTGACTTTGTGACTACTGGAGTATAATCCAACTTGAGTTGGATTTGAGCAGGGCCAGGTCAGAAATCCTGTGCATTTCCTGCAGGACAGAGTATTCTGGACTGACCTGGAGAATGAAGCAATCTTCAGCGCAAACAGGCTGAATGGCTTGGACATCTCCGTTTTGGCAGAAAATCTCAATAATCCTCATGACATCGTGGTATTTCATGAACTAAAGCAGCCCAAAGGTAAGACGTGTCCTCAGGGTATCACGGCCCTAAATCAGGTTTATTTGAGCTAGTAAATGAAATGCTTCCTGATGGTTCTTGATGAGAGAGAAGGCACAGGTAATAATGTGAAATCAATGCCTAATGTTTGAAGTTCCTGCATAATTAATTCAGCTGCATTTATTGAAAAGTCTGCAATTTGTTAATAGCTGCTTAATTAGCATCTTTGATAACAGTGAGTTACTGTCGTCACTGCGCTGCTTGCCATTCATTATATATTTGGGCAGGTTTTATAGTAGTGTGTTTCACTCCAAACTGTAAAGATGCTTCAGCAGCCCAATTAATTGAGGTAGGGAGTGGAAGGGAGTTTTCTTAGAGGACCTGATCCTTCTTTGCCAAGAACAAGAAATAAATAATTAGAAAAATAACTTGTCTTCTTCCATCCTTGAACAGCTCCAGATTCCTGTGAGCTCAGCCCCCAACCAAACGGAGGCTGTGAGTATTTGTGTCTTCCTGCACCTCAGATCTCTCCCCATTCTCCCAAGTATACGTGTGCCTGTCCTGACAATATGTGGCTGGGTCCTGACATGAAAAAATGCCACAAAGGTAAATACAATCACATCACTGTTTCGCTATTCCAACAAAATCATACTTACAGTAAATATATTTCCTGATGGTGGAACACACTAGCTTTTGTATTCCGCTACTTGCTGCCTTCTGAACACAGCATTGTGTGTCCTTTGTTGAAAGCACAACCAGAAAAAGATACAGCAGGAAGATGAAAAAAGGGATAAGGCCCAGCACTAAAAGTGTGAATGGTCAGTAAATCGTTAAAATTTGCCATGTTATTGCCTTATAGATAGTAGATCTGGATAGGCCACAGCCATTGCTGATAATATCCTGAAGAGATGAGTGGTTTTAATGTAGTTTTCCCTAACGTGCAAATAGTTCCTGGTACAAATTCAGTATCTTCTGAGGTACTGAAAAAACCCGCAAGTTTTTGAACTTCTTAATTACCTTCCACCCAGAGTGCTTTATTACTATTAATAAATTAAGTTTGACTTCAGGAAATAATTTCTGTAGCTTTAGGCAGAGAACTATCGATAGTCTAACTGCCTGGTAAATAGAACTGGAATTTGGTTTCTGCTTCTAATCCATAAACATAACAGTCCCCAGATTTATATCACCATTTGTGATTTGCTTTGTGTACTTACTTTAACCTAATTTCATTGTTGCTCTTGCTTTTCAGATCTTCCAACTACTTCAACTACTGTACTGGTTTCTACAACCGGAGCATCCCGTACTGCTGGTACCACCACCATCGCAACTGTACTTGGCAGCGCCAATACCACCACGGAAGTCGTCCCCAAAGCTGTATCAGAAGCGACGATTACCACCCCAAGTTTTCATTTACCTTCTACCACATCCATCCTGATAGATTCTGAGATGACCACTGGAAACAGCAATTTATCACAGCACTGTAAGAGAATGAGATTCCTCTTTTCTTTTTCTATATATACCATATCACAAACACTCATGCGCTGGTGGGAGACCTGACTTAACATCTGAGTTATAAACAGGTCAGATGCAGGCACATCCTGTTGCATAGTGGGAGACATCAGGTACTCTTTCCGCAGACATCTGTGTATGATTGCTGATGTGATTCTAGTCGCTCGGGCTGTTAAGGAACTTGTATCAGGTTTTCATCCAACACACATGAAACAGGCTCTAGAGATGATGCCCTGAGAGTTCATACTAGTCCTTGCCCTGTGCCTAATACTAGTTCATCCCAGCTTCAGTGCTGTTTGTAGTGCTGCATGCCGTAATATGGATGATTCTACAGGCGCTTCACCTATTTTAACTGTTTAATTATTGTGTGATCCAGCGCAAGTTGTGGGTGAAAAATGCCTCCTGTCCAGCTCTAGCCCTACTGGATGTTTGGAATTACAACAGCCCAAGACAAGCTGTATCTGTTTCGCATGGCTGTGCTTTGCATGTTAATGTGGCCTGATCCATGACATATGTTTGAAGTTTTGCAGTACATACCAGCAAAGTATCCCAATGGAGAGCACTAATTAGGCTCTCCTCAAGTTCACCCTGCATAATGAGTGAGTAATGAAACACCAACCTACCATCTCAGTGCTAAGGTAAAGCAGAAAATCTGAACTGCTTTTCCAAAAAAAAAAAAAAAAAAAATCATTCCAGTCCAGAGAGAAGACTTTACTCTTCAGGACTGTCATTCAAGACCTCAAACAGATCTACATTGCTTTAAAAACAGTAAAATACTCCCCCCCCCAAATGATTCACTGAGCAGAATGGGCAGTTTCCATTGCATCTGGAAACCAAAAAAACCCATCCCTGTTTGACTAGGGTGCCTAGTTGTAGGAATAGTGATACAGAGCACGCTGTACTGCATGTGGGAAAGCCAAATCCAATTTCTGAAATTCAGTCTTGTAAGTTCTTTTTGTGCAAATTTCTTTCAAATGCAATAATTAACTTTTTCATAAGCCATGGAAGCAAGGTGCTTTAATTGTCCACATTTGACATAGTCTGGCTTATTATTAAGTAACTATGTAATAGAACAACCTGCCACAGGGAAGTATTTAAAAGGATAAATTGCCTTTTAAGTTCCATGAATTGGTGTATCAAAAGACAAACTACAGTTAGTTCCTTCTCTCTCAGTTCCTGATATTTTAGCAAAAATAAATTTTCTGTGATGATCCCCTATTATAACAGCTTAGAGCAAACTTTTTTAAGTATATAACTTGAAATGCATATTGACTTTTTTTAAATTATTTTTCCCTATAATTGGTTTTTTTTTTCGCTTGTGTCATGGTTTAACCCCAGCCAGCAACTAAGCACCATGCAGCTGCTCACTCGCTCCCCCTGCTTCCCCCAGTGGGATGGGGGAGACAATCAGAAAGAAAAGTAAAACTCGTGGGTTGAGATAAGAACAGTTTAATAGAACAGAAAAGAAGAAACTAATAATAACAACAAAAACACTAATAAAATTACAATAGTAATAATAGAAGCATTGGAATTACAAGTGATGCACAATTCAATTACTCACCACCTGCCAACTGATGCCCTGGTAGTCCCTGAGTGGTGATCCCCTCCCCCCTTCCCCCCAGTTTATATACTGGGCATGACATCACATCGTATGGAATATCCCTTTGGCCAGTTTGGGTCAGGTGCCCTGGCTGTGTCCCCTCCCAACTTCTTGTGCCCCTCCAGCCTTCTCGCTGGCTGGGCAGGAGAAGCTGAAAAGTCCTTGACTTTAGACTAAACACTACTTAGCAACAACTGAAAACATCAGTGTTATCAACATTAGTCTCATACCAAACTCAAAAACAAAGCTGTGCAGATGGCTTTGAACTACATTCTTTTTCTGACAGCTCAATAAATCATTAATTGTGTCAGTACTAGAAACTGTTCTACTGTGGATTTGTAAGAGCACTATTCACCATCCCCTGATCCTGAGTTTTTCAAAACTGGCCTCTATTTTGTGCTTGAAAATTAGAGGCACAAGTACAGTCACTTACTCATTTTTGGTTAGAGCTTCTCTATCTGGTAACACTGTACCGAGCACTGCCCTTAACTGGCCACACTCTCCTGGTGTGTAGTTTGCAGTCCTGTGAGGGCAGTAGCACTTCCTGGCCAGGCTGTTCATCATTCCTAAGAAGAAACAACTCAGCCCAGACTTGTTTGTATATGCTTTTTATATTCTCTGTAATAATTTTATTACAAAACTTTTTGTAAACTCTTTGATTACAAAAGCTTTCTGATGGGCAGAACAATGTGGTTACTAACACAAAACATTCTTTAGATGTGGCTTTAAAACCAGCAAATGAGTTAAATGATGAGAATGACTTCTGTAATTACAGATGCAAATAATGACCAAGGCTTTGATTCAACTGTGACAGCAGCTGTTATTGGAATTGTCATTCCTGTCGGTAAGCTGATTTGATTTAACCTTTGAAGGAGATCATACCAAAATGCTAGTGTAAATACACTCTTCCGATTTTCAGGGTTGAGGGTGGGAAAGAGTACAGAAACTGTTGAAATGGGGGAAAAGTAGCCTGGCTTTGAGAAAATTGTACAAGGATGGATATCTACATGGGAACATCCCAGCAGATTCGTGCCTGGCTAACAGCCCTTTCCTTCCCCTTTCCTCAGTGGTCATTGGCTTGCTGTGCATGGGAGGATACCTCATCTGGAGAAACTGGAAACGGAAGAATACTAAAAGTATGAATTTTGATAATCCAGTGTATAGGAAGACAACGGAAGAGGAAGATGAAGACGAAATCCACATTGGGCGGACTGCCCAAATTGGACATGTCTACCCAGCAGTAAGTATCTGAGGAAACTGCTGACAGAGAAGATTGATTTTGTTGAGAGTTTAGATACAGAATTATCTCCAGCCGATTAATGTTGGTTATTTGCCATATAGTGACAAAACCCAGAACTTCTTTAATAATCATTGAATGGGCAGAAGCCTAAACTTCTAGGCAGCTCATGCAGTTGTCTTAGAATATAGTTGTCTATGTAATAAGATATTCTGCTCAAATGAAGAGTAATTGTCCTAATCAATATACCTAGTAAACTAGCAAGTGTAAAGCTAGCTACCTCAAGAGCTCAACATGTGACAGCTGATTAATTATCCTCTACTGGATTCCATTATATCTGTGCTTAGACCACTACCAAGTGTCTAAACTATCTTAAGGATAACTTGAGTTTCTCTACAAACTAGGGAGAATATCTTCTCTGTACTATAACAGTGTAAAGAAGAGTCAGATTCATCACAAGGAGGAGTGAGTGAGGCTCTGTAAGACTTTAAGGAAATTTGCCTTGGCAAGATTAAGCTTTACAAAAGGCACTCATTTTGATAACAAGTTCTGTGTATGCAGAAGAGAGAGAACCTGTTCTGCATGGCTGTTTGTCTGTAAAGGAGCCTCCTTCAAAGCAGCAGCCCTGGCACAATGAAGCAGTGGCAGTTTTAACTGCATTGTATTTTTAGAAGAGAGCATATAAAGATCTGTAAGTAATGAGTGAAGGCAATACAGCTTCTATAGGCAGGCAAGCACATAGGTAATGCCCTATATTATCTAAAGATCCTGCTAAAGATCACACCAGAGAAGGTGTCATCCCTTACAAGGAACTTTATCCAACACACAAGTGAAGTAAACTTTCCAACACCTCTTTAGTAACACTTGAGCGAGCACCCCCATTTGGGGGAAAAAAATCAGTACATAAAATAGATTTGTCACCAATACACTAGGGACAACAATGAGATTTTCAACAAGAAATACAAGTTAGCAACAGTATCACAAGTCACAAATTTTCTCAAGTATGGGGTTTGTTTTTTTTCTATCACAGCGTGTAGCATTAAGCTTAGAAGATGACGGGTTGCCATGAGGATGAAGTTGCTGCTCCAAACAACACACTGAACAAATTTGCTTTGGATCACAGAACCTGCTTCTTCTCGATCGTTATTTATGTTGCAGAAGGGTAACCACAAAGTTATAATGAACTGCAAACATCCAAAGGATGTGAGAGTTTTGTATGTATAATCTTTTATACACATTTTAACTTGTTGCACTACCCATTTGTGATAGTGAATAAGCGACAGCTGAGCTACTAACTCAATGTACATAACCAGCCAGGCTGAAGGTTCAGTAGCTATTGCTTTATTTTAAGACTATATTTATAGATATTTTGTAAATATGTTGAATATGCTTTGTGGCTATCCATCAACATAAGTAAAACAAATTCTGTACAGGCAGTTTAGAAATATTTATTAACAAAATCTGGATTATAAGATCTGTTCTGTAAATATAGTAGAGGGGTGAGAGTATTTATTTTTTGTATGTTTGGCTTGCTGTGCATAGATTATCTGTGTATATATCTATCTAGTCTAGATAGATATATAGGCATATAAATATATACATATATATAAAAATATATACATATATTTTAAAACTACTAGCCTACATTTATGAAAATTAGGGCTAACTGAATTTTTACAGGATGTTTGAGAAGTTTGCTTTGAAATCTAAAGACACTAAGTGAGAAAGAGCTGTTGGGTAAGATAGCTGACAAATGAAGCACTCCCTTAACAAACAGCGCTCCTGTTTTCCGAACTGGCTCGTAAGGGTTGCTTTTAAATTTTCTAGTCTGTCCAGAAAGATTCATCTGCAGTGCTTTTAACTGAAGAGCTATCGCTTACAGCATTTCAGTCAGGAGAAACTCCTACAGCGCCCAGTTTTTTTGTGTTGTATTGTTGCTTTTTACAGCTTGGTACAAATTTGATTTAGGTTTTTTGTTTGTTTCTAAATGTAAATCTAAATGCTTTTCCTCACTGGGAATCTTGCACCTCTCAAGTTAGCTTAGAATTAGTAGAAACAAAGATTTAGCCACATATTTCCATATACCCAAAGTGAGCACTCTCACCTAGCTCATCAGGAAAAAAAAAAAAAAACAGCACAATAACAAAAGTTAATTCCTTCCCTCCTTGCCCTTTTGCCCTACTGATACTGATTAAGAGTCCAAATTAGGGGATGCTGTGGGGCAGTGTCTTAATTCAGCATGTGTAGAATTCTTTTAAGTGCAGCAATTATCTTCCAAATTACTGCCAGTGGAACAACCTGTACCATGGTAGATCTCCCATACCACAGAGCACTAGGCAAGGAGGTTAAAAATTCACAGCCTTATCGATACTTTTGGCTGGGTCATCCTGCACCTTGCAGAAAGAACAGTGGGTTTTCTCATCATCTCATTCTAGAAGTTTCCCAGGGAATTCTATGGGAAGTGAATAGACTTACCTAGCACCTCCCTGAACTGTACCAAAACCTAGAGAAATCTTCCTCATTTTCTCCGTCAGTCCAAGCTTTTGTATTCAAGTGAGTAGAAGAAACTCAGCCTGAATAGGTTTGGGGCTTTTTTTTTTTTTTTCCCTTTCTTCCTTTTGTGTTTGTTTTTCTTTCTTTTAGAATAAATTCACAGTGTAATATGAGCTGGAAGTTGATTCTTGACTAAGAAAAGGAAGAAAGTGTCTGAAGACCTAGTATGCATTACAAACGTAATACATACTCTCAAAATATTTCATGGCCTGCATAGACAATATATAAATAATGAAGCATCCTTCTATTTACATTCTAGATTTTAAGGCAGTAAAAAAAATGATTGAGAGATCCAATTATTGTTTTAAGGTATGAAGCTCTGTTTGTACAAATCCATGCACTGTGTGCATGAAGAAAAAAAAAAACTGAGAAGGCTGTATGTGGCAACACTGTAACTAACAGACAAATGTAAATATATTTGAAAGTTCTACAGTTTTGATACTTTTTTAAGAACACATACACACAAACAAACCTGTACAAACCATGTATAAAAGGCTGCAGTTTTTTTTCAAACCATTGTAAATGAACTCAATGTGCAGTGCTGATTTCAACCTTTACAGATTTATAACTACTGAGAAGTCAGACACCAAATTTGTTTTTTAAGAAATTAATTATTTTAAATAATGGTTCACATTGTTAGGATGATGTTTAACATAGTAATCATTTCTGATCTCTGTCTTGTCATATTGAAGTTCTGTTAGAGTAAGTTCTTGCTTGGTGCCTTTTGTGTTTCAGTTTTTACGTTGCAGACAAAAGGACCGGGGTGGGGGAGGGAACTGCTCTGTGTAACACTTGCTGTACTTACATCAATAAGGATTACTGAAAACCAAATGAACACATTTGTAAAACAGTGCACTGTTTCTATAGAAAGATTAAATTTTTTTATCTGGGACTACTGAACTAATTACTTTATAGTGCCTAAAATACTGTCCTTGAGCTGGGACTATATCATATTTTGGTCTGACTTTTTCTTAACTCTTAATTGTACAAACCCAGAGCGGGACTTGGGAACGCTATTGTATAATTCAGCTGTTCAGCTGCAGCTTTGCAATAGTAACACTGAAAACAGTTCATATTCTACATGTAAATGAACAGACCATTTTGTTCTGAATTGTCTTCCTCTGCCACTTTGGTTTTGGTCCTCTTCCAGTCACATAGAAAACAGTACCTGGTTCATTATTTCCTTGAGCTGAACAATTATATCACTGATGTAACTAAAATAAGCAAGTAAAACTTCCAGTGGTACAAGTACACTGGTCCTTACCCATTGGAGAAAATGCCATCTCAGAAGTGAATGGTGCATACAACAAAACTGGTGTAGTTTTTAACCCAAACTATTACATGTTAGAGTATTCAATGACTAGTTGCAAACTACTCAACTTCTTCGCACAGCTTTTGGTAAAAGCATATCTACAGAAGCTGAAAAACTTGGTACAGCCAAATATGCGCTCTTTTGCAATTCTGAAAAAAAGACAAATATGCTATT
Source organism: Aquila chrysaetos chrysaetos (assembly GCF_900496995.4). Taxonomy (NCBI): domain Eukaryota; kingdom Metazoa; phylum Chordata; class Aves; order Accipitriformes; family Accipitridae; genus Aquila; species Aquila chrysaetos. Next base: position 36,506,664 of record NC_044015.1, on the reverse strand, counting down.
CTTGGAATCACAACAGGCAGTCTTAACTGTTTTTTGTTGTTTGTGTGTTTTAAAAACATACAATCAATCTCTTCTATGGAAACAAAGCTGAAATGAGATCCACTGTACTAGAAGTAAAATGATAGCTTTAGTTGGAGACACAAGTGAGTCAGAACTAAACGTGCAGCTAGCTTGCTCGCTCTTCCCCTTCTCTTGTAAAAATGAAATCCTAGGTAAGAAACAAGGATACTATGAACAAGGAGGGATGACTGGAAGCATTTTCCAAAATGGATGGGCGGTTGCGGTCCTGTATGAACTTACGTATGATATTTCCCTGCGCAGAGAGAAACTTGAGCAGGCAGTCAAATGTTTGAAAGGCTTTTCTCCTTTTAGGTATCGCTGTATGTCCCATTTGGTCTGTCTTTGTGGGAAATCTACTGCATAACTTAACTTAAAATTCAAGTTATCAGCCAGGGGAATAAAGTAGCCATGAACACTAATGTCCATTGATATGTACCTCTTGAAAACCGAGACAACCCAAACTGTGTGTCAAATGACCACTCATTTTCCTACCCCAGGTAATTTGCAGGAGATACTCAAAGAAGCATTAGAAATCAGAGCCCTGAAGACAATACAACCTTTCACTGTCACATGTTGTCATAAAGACTTTTGAAGCAGAGGATTATTGAAAGTAACTTTCAGTCAATTTTTGTCCCTAAAGGAAAGCTGACAAGCAGCTAACAAACAGTTCTTCAGGCACAAACAGTTATTATCAAGCTAATATGGACTTATGTACTGGTAAATATTGGTGGTTTAGTTTTCTATTTAACTGAAAATAGGTTTTTCTCATTTCAAAATATTTCTCCACTTCAGTTAAATATTTTATCAGAATAACATGGTAGCAAATAGGAAAACTGACGACAACAACAACAACAACAACAAATCTCCCCAGGTGTAAAGAGAGAGGACAGCACAAATGGCAAGAAGTGAAAGAGCTTCATAAGTGAGTCCCAGTCCTATCTGGGGCATTGAGGTATGCCTGCCAAAACAACTTCCCCCCCATTTTTTTGACTCTATGTTGTATTAGCAATAAAATTCTTTTTTTTTTTCCCCACTTTTTATACATAGTAGCTGTAAAGTATAAGATAATCCATACTAACACTGTGTTGCCTACTTTCATACACTTACTCACATAAATGCCTTTAGTGTCTATATAACGTATGTAACTTGGTTACCTTTCTGCCTTCTGCAGGAGTACCTGTGCATCATTTCCTCACACTGAGTTTGTTCTCCATCAAATCAGTCCTTTAACTTTGTGAAACAGTTTTAAATCTGTCTTCCTAATTTACATCCTTGCCTTCAAGGAGGGAGCTATAGCCATGGTCTGTTGTGAGCTTTGTCACTGCTTCAGTGCAGGAGTTTCTGGAGTAGTGCCAATTTCAGTTGTCTCCTAAACACACAGTGTCACCATTGGAAGGATTCAAAGGCAGAAAGATAGCAACAGAGACAGTGAATTTAGATGTGGGACACAGAAGCCACCTTTTAGATTCAAGCCACAATCCATTTGCACATTAACATGCTGGGTGCTCAGTGACCAGCTCAAAACACTAATTAACAAAACACCCACACTCACACACTCCCTTGCTCTTACTTTGCAGGTCCTGGTGCCCTCTGTTCAAACAGCTCTAACAGGAGCACTGTTTGTAAGAGTTTGCACTGACCAGGGATGCCCTGGAAACAGCACACTGGTTCATGAAGGTATCGGTACAGTCCCAAGGGACAGCTTAACAGAGTTGTTTTAAGTCATAGTTTGAGGGTTGTTGTGGATTGTCCTGATGACATAAATGGGGGCTGCAGCTTTGCAGCTGTGTGTTTCTGCAACAACTTGCAAACAATCATTCCCATGGAACAGCAGCAAGCATGTCCTAAACAAGACTCTCATTTCATGATGAGGTGAAATGTGGTAAACCTGGGATGAACCAGAGCTCTCAAAGTCTGTGCCAGGGACAGGACTGTCTGAGCTCGTGCACATGAAGAGTGAGACTGAACCCTACTCTGCTACAAGGAGCTGGAGAAAAGGCTTACACAGGTCATCCTAGTCACAGGGCAAAAATACGCAGGGCCATGCGTTTAAGTAATCTGAAGTCCCTGTAAGAGAAAATGGGGGGCTGACTTTCTTCAGGGTAGTGACTACCCTGAAGAAAGACCTAACTAACTGCCTCTTCTCAGCTAGATTAAATGTGCCTGGCAAATAGTTCACAAAGCTCCTTGCACCTTGATCAGTAGGAAACGAACTGAGCTAGTGCACGTTGTTTGACTCGTATGGCTACCAGCACAGACTTCCCAGCCAAGACGCAAGTGTCACAGAACCAAATTTACACAGATAGATAAAGATGAACTTGTGGCTTTTGCTATCACAGCAGCAGACACAAAAGATTAGCTTCACAAAAGATTGCCTCACAACAGTGTCCCCAGAAGTGAGGCCATCTGCATCAGGACACTGAACTTTGATTTCTCATACCAACAGTGGGAGCATCTACCAGAAGAAACCAACAAGCACCAGTTAAGGCTATGTTCTTGGCTCTTCCAGGGGGTTAGTAATGCTGACTTGTATCTGTACCTATGCATCAACAAGCAGAATGAGAATTAACATGATTTAAAAAATAATGATCTTTTTCAAATTATTTATTTGCAGCATTCAAATTTCACTATGTACCTCAGTGGGAGAACATTTTCTTAAGGGATTAGCCGCAGCTGCCTGCTAAGTTCTTCACACTAGTAAGGAAACTATTGTAACCTTATCCGTCATTATAAGGCAGCCATCTTAGCAGGGAGCTAAAAGTTATGACAGCGTAACAAGCCAATCTCCCCAATATTTTGATAGGCCCTAGCCTGGTTACAAGGATGGCTTACGCAGGATTACAGCAAAGAGAAGGCTGAACTGATACCGAGTTGGGTTTTTGGGGGTTTTTTTTGGACTTCACATCAGTTCAGTTCTTCAGTCCTTGCCTACAGGCTACAAAGTCAGGTGGAAGAGTAGAGGTTATAACTACAGTTCTTGGCCAGGTACAACTCAGGCCAAATAACAAAGACATTTCACATTACCCTCTTCAGGATTTTATCTGCTGAATCTGCCAATCAAGGAATTAATTAGTTCCAACTGTAGTAATTTATTTTCATGCATATATTCCCCCACTGGGACTCTAGCTGAAAGCACATACATTCATTTAATTCAAGCCATGACACATAAAGAATAACAGAAAGCCTTATGACCAAACATTCAAGAAAAAGCCCTGAATCTACATATTTTGCTAGTAAGGCACAGACCTAAATAAGATCTAAGCAAAGAGAACACCTTGCAATAATGCTTAGAAGATAAACAATATTTGGAAAGTAAATTTAGGTCTAAGTTTTGATGACAGTAATTTTCTTACAAAGGCTAAGTTGACTTTTAGACTTCCTGTAATAATGAAAAACTGACATGACATTATTGGAAATATACATTAAATTATTATTAGCAATATCTGAAATGTGTGCCACATTTAAAAGCCTGACCTCATAAACTGACTTCATATTACTTTGATGCTAAAGGCATCTGTGGCAATAAAAGTCATGAAGAAGTTAATAATAAAAACTTTTTCAAACACATCAGAGGCTGGAAGCCTGCAGAAGAGCAGGTGAGGTTAACAGAATCTGTTGCTGTAGAGGAAACCCATGGTGAATATGTGGTTTTAATTTCGCATACAACCTTGATCTCCCTCTCTTAAAAAAGGCCTAATGCAGCTAGAAAATACACCAAGAAAGTCAACAAGGATAATTGAGGAAGAGTTTACATTTTTCAAAGCTTCAACTCAGAAGGACACAACTGAGAGGATGTACAATACCTATATATAAAATCATCAATGGTGCAGAGAAAGCACAAGGACATAGTTATTTTTCTAAGTATCCATTACTAGCTACTATCAGATGGGAGATGGGGTAAATGGAATTCATCTGATCAATATGACAGTCCTCATGATCAGATGAGTGATTTCTCATATTTGCTTTTCTTTCTTTTTTAATAATTGCCTTATTTTTACTATAGAACATGGAAATTTTTTTAGAAAATACAGTAACTGCAGCTTATCAGACATACTGTCCATATGAACAAAGCAGTTCATGGACATCAAAGGCAGCTCTGGTTCCATGCAGAGCCACGCCAGACAACTGCACACCTTTCCTTCCTTTATTCCTTAATATTTACAGGAGAAGGAAAACCTTCGCGGTTTACCTCTTTCAGGCAGCACCTGACCAAAAGCCTTTATCTCTGGGCTGCCATGAAGGTCACAGTAGCGCTTGCACACCCTGTGCCTGCCTTTCTGTTCCTCTCAATTGCCTCCTGTGATTCTTTTGGAGCACCTTTCTCCATTAAATACCTAATATCCCTTGTTTAAAAGGCAATATTCAGTAGAATCGCTTTGACCAGATAATATTGTTAATCATACCCTTATAAGCTGAATGAGAAAGATACTCTGGTTGGGATGTTTAACATCCACTCTTCCTTTAACAACAGAACTGTGAAACTGCAAAAGAAATCACAGCAGTCTTCAAAACAGAAGCATCATCACCCAAAAAGACACATGCACAGTTGCTCGGGCACTGAAACTGACAGTGCTTAACAAACAAACAGTTTTTAAAAAAGAAAAAAAAACATTAATAATTTCAAAATAGATAGTTTAGGAGGTTTTGTTGTTCACACAGGCCTTTTTATTATCAATATTAGAATCTTAACAGAGCAAAAGGGAACTGCAAAATTTTAACCGCAATGGACTTGCGAAAAAAAGAACGTCTATTTACTAAAAGGAATAAAAAAAAGACAGATACTAACAGTCTATGCAATCTCAACATTACAAAACATGATTGAGTATGAACAGCAGAGATCTTAAAGAACTGTGTAAAATTATTTTAATTTCCAAAACTGACAGATAAACATGAGCTTCCAAGATCTCTATCACTGTACCATAAATACAAGCATTGTAAGAACAAGAAATTTTAAGTAGTTCAGCTAGCTGAAGGAGTTCATTCTGAGAATAAGTTTATTCTCTCAACCGTATGAGATGCCTCAACAGACTGTCATTTACGAGCACTGGTCTTTTTGCAGGAAAAGCCAAATTTCAAATCCTTTTGCCCTTTTGGGGTTAAGTAGATGTGAGCTCCATCCCAGTATGGTGAGGCATGAACTCTCTGAACTACATCTCCCTGTGTTTCTTCCTTTTTCTTTTTTTGTTGGTGATGTAAGAACTACCCTTTAACAACTATCAATACGGACTCTGATCACAAACGCCTACTTTGTCTCTTGCAGACTGAGACAAAACCATAGGGCTTTGGCACACAATCCCAAACAACAGTTAAGGCTGTTCCTTTGCCTTAGCTATCACTCTTTACCCAGGACATAACTACAAATGAACAGTGATATCTTAAGCATTACAACTTACATGGACAACCACCAAATACAGAACATTTTGGTTTTTTCTTCAGTCATGTCACCAGTTTACAGAAGCTCATATAACTTCAATATATAAGGCACTAAAACAATTAAATTAGAGATGGTATGATATTCAAAGTATGATCACTGTGTAGATTCAGACTTGAAGTAGTACACATATACACAAATAATGATGCACGCCAAGCCTGCTTTATACACAACCTAAGATAAGACACACAGGCCCATCTGTAGACCCAGATAAATTAACTGAGAAGCTGTGACAGAAGCACCTCCTGATGCTGCTGCATTTGTTTATAGCATGTTACTCTGGACTTTCAGCTACACTACTCCTGGAATTAGCTACAGTTATGGTTTCCCATAGCAACAAGCTATATGGGACTAATTGTTCTGGAAAAAACAGCTGAATGGGAACTATACCTCCCCACAGTGAGCTCACCCAAGTGTTTCCTTGGTTTGCAGGAAACTGAAACAAGGGTCCTCCATGTGCACCTGAAATACAGCTTTAATTTAGTCAAAATGCACTCCTGTTCACAGCAGCAGGTGTTTTACCATACCCATGCTGTTTCAGACCCTGCAGACAAGCCTGATCAAATCAAGGAAGAATGGACTAAACCCACTAAACTTCCCCCCAGATTCCCCTATCATCACTGATTTAGGAAGAAATGAACACAGGTAAATCTATGTCTCTGCAACAGGATAAGACAGGATATTAACCTTCACAAGCAGTTACATTTTAAGAATTAATAAACAAACATCTTTAAAATAAAGTGAAACAATGCATCGTTTGAAGAACAATACCAGGACGGTCCCAGGTACTTAGACCACAGAAGTGCTAGAAGGCTGTAACAAGTACACAGGTCATCAGTTATGACCTTATCTTAACATTAACCATTATTTGTCCAAGTACCAAGGATCACATAGCATGTAAATGCAGCCTATACACACACCAATAAGCATTTAAGATTTGTTAGGAATAGTCAAAACTTCCCACAAGCAACCCCATAGGAACACATTCTCTTAAACTCCTCACACCAGCCTAAAACAAACAAATCCAGCCTGGATGGACTTGCACATTAAATTCTCAGTACGTAACCATTCAAAACAACAAGGCAACAATTTCTGGTTTCCCATTGTGCCTTCAAAGCACAAATCAAATGGTTTCATTTGGGATCCACTGCACAGGTGGGAAGACTATCTTGAATTAACTGAAGGGGGAAAAAAGCATCAACTGCCAAGAAAGATAAGAAAGGTGACAAAACCAAGACTGCAGTGGCTGGCATATGGAAAGCAAAAGATACATATCCAAAATAAATCATGCATAAAATAATACAAGCTGTAGTTTCATCGAGGATTTTAGTAAGTCTTGTGGACAGGAACTGTGCTTACAAAATCACTATCATTCAGTTCACTTCCCCTGCACAGTGATCATGCAGACTGGTTCTGGATTGATTGCACCTTAAATTGTGACTGCACAGCAAACTACTACAGGTAATATGAACAAGTACGTGCAAATCTCTAGTACCTCACTTCAGGGCTGGCATTACATTTGTTGAGAGTTTTCACCTTACAGAGCAGATGCATATTTGGCAAATCCACTACCCAGAACTGAACAGGGCAGGGATGGGCCAGAGGAGCAAACTGGAGCTTTCTGAAGGGAGTACAGACAGCAAAGTGTCAAACACCCGCTCACATCTTGGCCAAAACACAAATACATAATAGTATATATATTTATCTGATGCACAGTTATCTCCCTCTTTCCTGAGGGACCCATGCACTGTTTGCGCTACCTATACAGCAGCCTACAAAAGGCTCAATTTAATCCTAAGTACTGGAGCAGAGCCTTCCAATTAGCAGGTATACAGAAGCCTTTTAATTTCAATTAGTCAATTCAAGGCAAAATCCTAACAAAGACAACACAATTTGTAGTGTCAATAGCCATTAGCGCTATGAAGGTTACAAAATACCCCGAGCTTTGATTTAGTATCTCCCCTTTAGAGCACACTCTACCTTCATAACAAGAATAAGGCCAAAGAGGAGTAACCTGCAGCTGCTCCTGCACACCAGGAGTCTGCAGCCATGTATTATTTTGATTAACATTTTCTCCTTTGAGAAAAATCAACACACAGTGCTATCAGAATATTTATGTCATCAGATCCAATGAATATCAAATAAGATGCCAGATTATGTTCATACAGTACTAGCTGCTGTCTTTACTGTAGAGACTCAGCAACATGGTTTCCCACTGTCTGTGGAAAAAGATTCTAGGTATCTCTTTCTGTTTTCGGCTACAGAGACAGAGAAGCTCTGACCCCAGTAAGCTATCCTTTCTGAATTGGGCAGAAATTTTGCTGGTTGAGACTGATCTTATGTAATGTCAGTTTTGTCTACTTACCCCTACCTCTGCAGCAGCAGGACTCAAGCAGCTCCTCTACCAACATTTTTAAAAAGAAAGGAAATAAAAACCATCTAAATTATAATCAAAGTATAAATAAAGTTTGCTTCCACAGAGGACAAGAGGAACTGATATGGAAAGAGCACGAAATGTGAGTGGTCTGAGACCAATTAGAAAGAAGCAATTAGAAAGAACCAAAGGGCACCTGGGCTGGAACTCTGGGAGGGGAATGACCACAGCTGACACTTATTCAGAAGATTTGATAATCCTCTAACAAAGAATTTTAACCTCCAAGTGCATACACACAGGTGCTGCAGACAGAAGAAATGCAAGCAACTGTAAGAGAAAAAATACACAGGATAACTTTTTATATGCGAATTCATGTCAGCCTTTGGCACCTGATCATTAGTACTAGTACTTAGTACAAAGCAAAAATATTTGGCAGTTTGAAAATTGTGCTCACATATAATTATTGTGCTGGCATTCACTATATTCAACAAGACTATGCAAAGAACTGCACAGTAATTTCTGATAAAAAGACAGGCAACTCCTCAAGCCACTACTTTACGCTACTATGACAACACAGGAAGAACAAAGATGATTGCTTGCTTTTCTACCACTACCCTAAAATTAAGCCTTTCCCCACTGACACTCATTTGGCTAACACCTCTGATTTGATGAGCATACTGAAATAAGTCTTTTTTAGATCCTCTTTAATAATCTCAAAGACTGCTGGAGTAAAACTGAAGTCAGACAAATGGTCAATGATGAGCTGGCTGTAAAGAAAATACTATTTCCCCAGTAGAAGAGTCACATTATAAATTTCACATCAGACCTCAGAGGTTTTTAAACATTTTGGTTTGATTTTCTTTCTTGCTCCATGCAAAAAACATTGCCTGAGTCAAAGACCAATTGCTTTGTATTTAGCCTTCTTTACTCAGTACTTTCTTTTTACAATTCATGTCATAAAATCTCCACCCTAAACCATAAGTCTTCACCTCACACAGCTTTCAAGGTACTCGGCAAAAAATGCAGATGGTTCTTTATTATATGCAAAACCACTATCCCCCTGTAGTCTTTAAAAGCACATAAAACTATGAATTAATGATTTGCAATGTAAACCTAAGCATTTCAGGATTCTGACTAATGCAGAAAATAATGTTCAACATACAATTTGTTGAGCTCTGTTAAGGACGATGCGCTGTTAGTACTTACGGGTATCTTATGATTTAATCCTTTCACTCTAATGACCAAACCATGCTCTCCAGCCACCAGTTTGTACTCCAGTTTAGCAATATCAGCTCCATATGCTGGTTCTGACAGATAGGATGCTTACAAAAGTGTCTAGAAGCACCACACTACATGAATGAAAAACAATGTTACAGTGGGAATCAACTATCAAAGAAACAAACATTCAAGACAGTAGTTCTAAGAACAAGTTGTTCAGGCTAAGATCTTGAAACACCTAGTTAGGTACTACTTTTTTCCTTCAGAGGATATACAAGGATGTCTTCTAGTTTTTCTGCCATAAGACTTAGAAATTTTGTATGCCAGAGGAAAAGAAAAAAAAGGCATCAGCATATGATTACCTGCAGCATACTCCAGAGTATACAAGAGTAACACCTACCTTGAATAAAGAATTAACTTTAAAGGACTACATTAACGCTCAGTAAAATGTGTTTGCTGTATATTAACAACGCTAAAAAAATGCGTTAGAGGTAGCTGCAGAGAAGACACTTGGAAGATTCATAGCTTTATCTGAAATGGAAGTGGCCATGATAAAGTCAAAACACATATAAATGCATTTTAACACTTTAAGGAATCTTTCATGACAGTTAAAAATTGTCAAATACCCCAGAGTATTAAAATCAAGCATTTCTATTAAAAATTCAAAACCTGTACTGTTAAGGCCTGGTCAAATACAGGCTTTTAAAGATATTTCAAATAAATTATTCTCTCTTTCATAAAGCTCTTTAGTGATCTTACAATATAACTACTATCCAATTTTTTACAACAGAGAGTCTTGATCAAAGGTTAGCGGGCACACTACATGCAGAAGACTATGAAATACACACACACTTTGCTGCTCTGTATCAGTGTCTTCCATGGCTACATACTAGAGATCTCTCAGTTTGTTGAATGTGCTGCCCATGGTTGATGGCCCATTCCAGCAGAGGCTTTGATAGCTTTCTGTTCTAGCAGATTATTCTGATTACCATAAGGGTTTTAAGTTACTTTCATATTGAGCCAGCTGCACTAACACCTAGTATGCATTTCCCTTCTCCTGCAAAAATACGCCATCTCCTACCTCCTCAAAAGATAACCACCAAGATATAGAGAAAATTAAATTAAAGAAAGGAAGTCTTAATTTTAACCTGCACTGAATATTTTAATTGGCATTACTTTATCAAAGACTTAATCTTCTGTCTTGGTCCACAAGGCAGATTACAGAGAGATATTCTTACCTCTCTGCAGACCTGTGAAGAAATCAAGTGGAAATGTATATAAGCTGGGCAGGGTGGGGAAGGGGGGAGAGAGAGGAAGAGGAGAGGGGAGAAGAAAGAGGGGAGAGAAAAGAGGAGAACTGCAGAAACAGTTGGCTTCAATTCCAGTATGCAAATACTTTTCCTCTAGACTGTTGTTTTTTCACCAACTTGCATACTTTGAACTACATTTAAAACTAAAGAGAACTTGGAATTGTAGTCACTTTGCATTAAGAATGGAAAAAGCCACCCTTCTGGTGAAGAAAGATTTAATGTTTATTCGGTTTGTAAACTGCTCAAGACTGGCATAAAGTTGTCATGACCCGCTCAGAAGAGAAGGGTGAGTGACTCAGATTTGCGAATCCCCAGCAGCGTGGACTAAGGTGAGACAACTCTCAAGGCCCGTATACAAACATTTATTAGATTCCCACAGTGATTAACATATGTCTTAAACTGTGTTTTCCGATACTTGGTTAGGTATATAACAAATTATGGCAAGCAGTAAGGTACACCTTGCGTTATTTAACAACTCTAAGAGAAAAGAGAAATGGGGGGGGAAGGGGAAGAGAGATAAAGAGATCACCGGTCCCGGTTCCAGCGTTGGTCCAGCCAACGGGGGGTCTCTGGTTCATAAGAGCGCTCTTCTAAGGATTCCCTTGTTACGGAGGCTCACACAATCAAATCCAACAGGTGTTAAAAATCAGATTTATTCTTCAGTAAAAAAAAGTTAGTTAAAATTCCAATAACATTAGTAAACCACAGGCTCAATGATGTAAGGGGAATTAGTACTACACAGCCTACTTAAGAATTCTTCAGATTTAAAAATGATGACTCAAAATGCACATATCATTTACCTAAAAGATGAGGGCTCTCAACCTGGAGGAGTTACCCAGGGCGGCATCCCGACCCAAGGGGAGTCTCTGACTGCAGACCTGCTGCTCCGAGGAGGACTGACTCAAAATGTCCTCCGGCAGGGCCCCGTTTATACCCTTGTTGAATCTGATCTGTGGTCATTTTAATCCCCATTGGCAAAAAGATCAACACTTCTGTGTACCTGACACGTGTTGGACTGGTCAGTTCAATTTTCAACCTGCGGCCTATAGGGTTTGGTTTTTTTTTTTTCCTCTCCTCCCTGCCCAGAGAAGTTTCGTTTCCTCTCGGGGCAGGTGTACCTGCCACATCCCTCCCCAGTGGCACCTATCTTCCCCCTTTATGTTCACCGTATCAGTACGACCCGTCCTACTGGCACGGTGGCAGTTTCGTTTCAGGTTCTGCCCCCGCCACCCCCAGGTGACATGTAGCATGATTTGGGTTGAGACACGAGCGCTATAGTCACATAGGTTTAGCGCGATCTCCATAATCTTCATTAGCATATGCAAAGGTGTCAACTTTAATATGCATTTCACGGGTAATGAGGCAAAGGTCATTCATCAGACACAATGGCCCCGAAAACAGAGCGCTAACAAGCTTCACAAGTTGCACCAGAGCAGAACCGTCCTGTCTCCACAGGGCTTCCTCCTCCAGCCCCATCCCGTGCTATTCCTCCTGCATGGGTCAAGTGTCAGCCTTATCAGTTCACTGAGCACAAGGCCTGCATTATCCAGACTCCACATTATCCAGCCCGTGACTATGGTTTCGTTTCAGGGTACTTGCCAGTGTTTGAGACGTTTCTTGGAAAGGCTCGGAGGGCCTCTGCCCCCCTCCCCGCTTCTCTTTACCAAGTTTTGTCTCTCCCCATTGTTGATGCTTCCCTCAAGCTGCTTCTCTCAATCTTTGTTTCGAGAATTTACAAGTCTCTCCTACAACACCCCATGGCTCAAACACTCCAAGTTCTTCTTCGACCATTGTGATCCTGTGGTGGTGCATTTCTTCCTTCTCTCTGGGCTGATCTACAAACTCGGGAAGTCTCACTAGGCCTTAGCATAAGTGTAATGAGTTGGGTGGTTAAGCGTCCCTTGACCATACCAGGAACTCTTGCATGGCTAAGACAGGGAGCTACGCTGACCGTACCAAGGACTCCTGTTGCCGAGCGGAGGCTGGGGACAGGAGTAGAGATAATTAGTCATTTCCTGACAACCTTGGGACATATCTCAGTCCTCTCCTGACAGCCTTGGAGCATCCCGTATCTGAATCTTAAGCCATTCTCTGGCAGCCTTGGAGCCTTCCTTATCTGCATCGTAACTCATGTGAAACAGTACGAGCACTACTGGAATCCCAGTAATTTGCTGATGACTAAAGCCAATCACCTCCTGAACCTATCAACAGCAGTACTAAGTGCAACCTTTTGAGCTCTCCTGGACCGCAGCGGGCTGTGACCAGCATCTCCCTCTGAGTGGGACACCTCTCAGAGCTCACAAACTTTTCAGTTTGTGAAGATCAGAGGTCTGTCGCCAAAAACCGACAAGACTTGGGCTGATACTCTTCGCTCCTCGAGGCTCAACCCTTTGCCCGTTGAGAAAGATGCCAAAGCATTTGATGTGAATATTTTCACTGAACTCGAGGGGAATTTTTAACAGGTATACCTCTTTTACATGCTTATGTATATCTCTTAGTGTCTTTGTGCTTGTGTGTGTGTGTACTAACCTGAATATTCTATAGCAAGTATATTACAAATATTGCTTTTCAAATCTATACTTAAATTACTGTCGTGAACATCATTCAACTGTGAATGGATCTCAGGCTGCTATTATACTCATATTCCCTTTGGATATAAACTGCTGACCAAGTCTGGGACTAGGAGTTGATCCACCTGCACCTAGACTCCAACAGGAGTTTAGAAAGCAAGGGGGGTCTTCTCTGAACCTTGTGACTCAATGGGAGGGTCTCCCTACCTTTTTACATTCCCGATCCCTGTACAAATCATGAGAAATCAATTCTAACTTGATTTTCCTTTGTATGTTTCTCTTTTACCCTATTGCATCTTCGGTTTCTGTGTACATAATTTTAGTTTGATTCCAACTTAATTTTCCTCTGTACGTTTCATCCATGTATAAGTAATAGAGTGAACCTTGCCATCAAATTCTGTCAAGTCGTGCTTTTATAAATTCCAATTAAATCATTTTTGCTAATACCCTTGAAGGTGATTCTTTAAGTGATCCAAACCACTCCATTTCACAACAGATCCGTACACAGCGAACAGGTACAGAGGAAAGAGACTACAGAGGGCAAGAAATCATACATCTAACTGCTGCAAGGCCTAGCATTAAAAACAAGAATCCACACAATACCGTAAGACCAATATTTACAAGCCATCTTCCCCACCCCATGAGTCCAAGAGACTTCAACATTGATGCAATCCATGATCCGGGGCTAAGCCCATCAAATCAATCTGCTGGCTGCATTGCTTGAAATAGTTCTCCAGTCTTGTCGGCGACCTCCTTCATCTTTGCGCGTGCTTCCTCTATAGTGGTGGAGGCATTGTAGATGGTGATACAACATTCCCCTTTTGTCAAATTTAACATTCCACATACTCCATGTTCTTTCAACAGTAGCATATCTAAGGCTAATTGATTTTGCAGGGTCATCTTTGACACTTGTTGGACTTGTACATTCATTTCCCCAAAAGCATACCTTGTCCAATTACTTAGGACATGTACTTGCCAAGTCAAATTATCTAGGGCATATCGATGTTTGTCAATAACCTCACTTGGCGCAAAAAATGCCTCCATTTTTAACGCAAACGTTTGTCCAAATGTATAGTAATCGGGTATTTGTATTCCTGCAATCCCTTCCCTTACATCTGCCAGGCTACCAAGATCTCTCTGTATCCTGTTGCGGCGAGGTGTAAAATGAAACACTCTAGACGGACACATGGAGGGGAAGCCAACAGAACACTGCAATCCGGCCATTTCATACATATTTAACTGGGAATACAATTTCCCATCTGAACACGCCCACACCATCCCTCGCGGGGCTGAATATCTTGACTGGAAGCAATCAAATGGGTCATCTCGAGGTACCTCCTGTTGCTTTCCATCTGGACTCCAGACCTTCCGATGATCTGGTCCATGCGTGACTGGAATGCCACAGGAGAGTGCTATTTTGGGATCTTTAAAGGAGCCATTACACCGGTCATCCTGATTCCGATAACCGTAGTTGGGGTAACCCCAACAGGTACACATGTCTCGAATAAATGTTCTCAGTTCTGGAATATACCAAGTTTCTAATGGGTCACCTGCTCCAGTAGAACAGTTTAATATTCGGGAACAATTCAACAAGGACCCATTATTGTCTGGAGCAGTGCTCCTATGTTTTCGTCTGTTCCAACACAGGGTTTCCCCAGTGGGGAGCTCAACTTGGCTATACATACAACCTTGAACCCCAGCCTCCCACTCAATCTTTGTCCCATCAGGGAGGTTAGAAACAGAAGACAAAGGATGGCTGGGGTTAAACAGTCGTTTCAGAGACCAGGCCCATTCATATCTAGTACGGTCAACAAGATCAGTTTCCCCCGGTTTGTCAGGGATGTGTATACACCAATCCGTGTCCCAATGCACATTATACTCGTGTTCAAAGTAACCACCTTCAGAGGGGGAATCCCACCATGGTACTATGGTGCAAGGAACAGGAACAGAGGTGGCATTCTTTAGTTCCATACTAGCATTATTGGTTAAGGACCAATAACAAGTTTGGTTCCATAAATCTTCCCAAGTAGAATTGCTCGGGAGTTGATACAAAGCACTCGGGTGTTCAATCCACGTCCCATTACTCTTCCATGGTTGGCCCTCCTTCTGGTCAAGAAAAGGGGACTCAATTATTCCCCATGTGGCGTTTCCCTCTGTTTGGTTAAGACTGTTTAACTCATTTTTCAGTATTTTTGTAAGATTTAGACTAATCATTGTAAATTTGAACCCTTCTGATGCGGAACTGGGGAGGGCGATACATACCCCCTGGTCCGTATGGTTCCAAATATGCATAAACCCTTGTATCAACTCCCATGCCAAGTTGGGTTGGTTATTCAAATTTCCAGTTGACTGAGACAGGATTATATATTCACAAAGTAAGAATACAAATTTCTCCCACACCATCTTTCCTTAGTAAAGAACAAAAACAGGCCTAATAAAATCAGACAAACAATGCAAGGAATAACCCACTCAACAATTGAAAACTTAAGTCCCACGACGGTTGTTTATAATCTGTAAAACATATATAAAACAGAAAATAATTAAAAAGATGGGACGATCCTTCTAGTGTGGATCCGATGGTCCTTCCCATGAGCATCAGTGGCTGTCCACGCATATAAGTTGATGGGAGTTTTCAGGGTTAGGGGTACTGTTCCAATAGAGCGCAAATTCACTAGAACGGGTTGCCCAGGGCAGTGAAGGGGATTCACAGGATCTTTGGCTTGCTTCTCCCCAGGAAGTATAGACAGAGCCCTGGGACAGAAGGCTGTGAGCCATGGGCAACCATTAATTCCCCACCAGCTGTTTACTCTTGTTACTGTGTCTGGCACCCGTTGTGGCCATCCCGGTTTCATGGAGTTTTAGGGCCCACTTTAGAACGCTGTTGGTACACTCCACAATCCCATTCACTTGGTGGTAGTATGGGGTATGGAAAACCCACTAGATTACTTTGTCCCAAGCCTACTCCTGAAACACCCCAGCAGTAAAGTGGCTTCCGTTGTCTGATTGGATCAATTTGGGTTTAGGCAAGCAGCTAAACCATTGTTTTAACCCCTTCACCATACTTGCCTTTGTTGCTCAAGATACAGCTTCTGCTTGGGTTAGGCCTGACACTATTTCAACTCCCACCAATACATAGCATTTTCCCTCAGAAACCTGGAAAGGACCAATATAATCCACCTGCCAGGTGTCCCATAGTCCCTTATTGTCCCTTAGGTGTAGGAGTTGGTCCTTAAGAGGGTTGTGTTCTCCTAGCCCAGTACGGCATAGACCACACACTGAAATAATGGTATTGTACAATTTCCTGGTTACAGACCATACCCTACTTACTGCCTCTTTGAACGAATCTTTGCTCCCTGAGTGGCCTCGTTTTACATGCAACCATTCCAATTAAGTGTTCCCATTTTTCCTCTTCACCCTCTAGAGTGAACCTTGCTAAGAGGGTCAGCGAATCCACCTGATCATTCAAAAGGTAAGCTGGATGGTCTCCT
Organism: Aquila chrysaetos chrysaetos; assembly: GCF_900496995.4. Lineage (NCBI taxonomy): Eukaryota > Metazoa > Chordata > Aves > Accipitriformes > Accipitridae > Aquila > Aquila chrysaetos. The sequence continues at coordinate 36,490,213 of NC_044015.1, read as the reverse complement.
ATCTGGTGCACAGCAATCCATCCTACTAAAAAGGATTTCCATTTGGCTATGTTCAGGATTTCCTCCCATTTTTCTTGTTGCCACACCAGTACCCGATTGACCTCCCATTGATTTTGTTCTCAACATGAGAGCCATTCCGTACATCCCTTAAACACAGTGTATGAATACATGTAAATAAACACTGGTTCTTTAGCCTCGGCCTCTTTAGTAATTATGCTCCATACAGCAACTACTTCTCCTACCAGAGCGCTTCCCTCACCTTCTGCCATGATTTGGTTCCCTGAATCAACACGCAGGGCTACCGCTCAGTATTTCCATACCTGTCCCTCTCTCCTAGAGGACGTGTCAGTAAACCATACGTTCTTCAGGTGGGGTTCAAATAGAGGAGCAGGTTTTATGCATGAGGGAGGAGGTTCTGTGTCTGGGTGGTCAGAGGGTGGAGCTTGTATTTGGAGCACTTTGGGTGTTCCCTCTTCTACCTGTCGTGTGTGGCAATAGCGATCTAACTGCACATACCACTTCCTTACTCTTTCTCCTGCGCAACCCCCATGGGGGGGCAGTTCCAGCCAGTACTGGTTTCAAGACCTTAAAAGGTTCTCGTAGAATGATTGATTGCTGCTGTATGATTCTTTCAGCTTCCTGTAGAGCTAGGCTAACCACAAAGAGACCCTTCCCCCAAAACTGAGTAACGTTCTTCTGCATCTTTGAAACTGTGCGAGTGAAACCCTACAGGACAGGTCGAACCCTCCAGTCCGCATTGCCGCATATCTATGGATAGTCCGTGAATTGCAAAATCTCACTTGACATGGAGTGGCTCTGCCAGGTGTATTGGCCCTAAAGCCTGATATACCCCAGCCTCAAAAATTAACAACTGTAAGGCTTCTTCGTGGATGGGGGTCCAGTCCCAAGTAGCGCTTCTGCATGTTAAATCATAGAGGAGACAGGCTATGCCAGAAAAATCGGGAATGTGTTTCCTCCAAAATACTAGCATAGCAAGCCTAGGGCGTGTTGCAGTTTCTTCTTATTTTCAGGCATTTTTACCTGCTCGAGGATAGTTAAAGTTTCAGGAGGAATACACACCATTCCTCCCCTCCACCAGATACCCAGGAACTTTACCTCGCAAGATGGGAGTTGTACTTTTTCGGCTGGAATTTGGAGCCCTAAATTTTCTAGGTGGGTGATTATCTCTGTCTGGGTCTGTCCCACTGTGGTGGCGTCAGGGCCACCAATCAGTACATCATCAATATATTGATATACTTTAACCCCCTCTCCAGGAGTAATTTGGGCCAGTTCTTGTGCCAGCACATAGTAATGGTTGGCGAGTGGCAATATCCCTGGGGGAGACATGTAAAAGTGAATTCCACGCCTTCCCATGTGAAGGCAAAACGATCTCTCTCTGCTTCCTGCAAGGGGACCATAAAAAAACGTATCTTTCACGTCAATGGTTGCCAAAATTTGGTGGGCTTACTCCTGTATGGTCACAATCAATTCAGCTATGTTAGGCACTGCAGCTGTCAAGGGGCCTGTGTTGGCATCTAGATGCCGGTGGTCAATTGTCAGCTACCACTTCTCATTGGGTTTACAGACTGGCCACACTGGGGAATTATAAGGTGAGCGTGCGGGGACTATTGTCCCTTCCTCTTGTAGTTCAGCTATCACTGAGGAGATCTCTTCCCTTGCTCCCCGGGGGAGGGCGTAGGGTTTTACATTAACAAATTTGGAGGGGGGAAGTGCAGGCACTTGCTGTAAAAGTCTCATACAGGCAGTAGGGAGCCCAAATTTCCACTCCCTTCCTTTTGAATCCACCCAGGCTCATTCCTTTAATAGATCGAGTCCCAAGATATTCATGAGGAAAGTTCCCAAAATCATGATAGCCTCTACTGCAGTTTCATTTCCAGGTAACGCATTTAACTCAAACTGTTGGCTGTGGCTTAGAGTTTCCAAAAACATCGGTAACCCAAATCTGGTTTTTATTGGCAGTTATGCCATTGCAATCAGCAACATCCGCTCAGAGTGCTGAGACTTGAGTGCCAGCATCCATTAAAATGTAATTGGGGTTCTAAAAGGGCCAAGGGGAAAGGTAATCAACAGGTCTACCTTACTATTTTCTGCGAGCCTTCTTAGGTGGACCCACTGGGCGTCCCCCAGCTCACTAACTGGGTACAGCACGTCCAGTTTCCCAACTCGAGATCAATCAAGTCCTTTTCAGGGGCAGTAGGTGTTTGAGGGACAGTTACTGCCATCTTGTTAGATTTTGGTTCCACCCCACCTTTCCCCCAGGAGTGCTGCTCCGTCCTGAGGGGTAATCTCCTCTGCTCTTTCCAGGCTTGAGTAAGTTTCTCTAGGGCTATGGTGGGCAGGCCATCCACTAAGCCCCAGGGAACCCCCTTCTCAATTCCTTCAGCTCACAACAGATTTCTTTTTGAGTGTAGATTTCGGGGCGGGGGTGGGGGTGGTGTCTCCCCTTGCTCTATTCCACGCACAGAGGGTTTAGATTTACCCGTTCCCCCTGTGAGGCCCATCCTTCAGCCATACTTAATCAACTCTTGTGCCACTTCCCCCCAGGTCATAGCTCCCCCCTGCTGGTTCCATCTTCCTCCCCTTGGGGCTAATGTGTCCCGCAAACGGTCCTGGAGTTGGACTGCATACAGTTTTAAAGAGTCAGGCAAGCCCCAGATCAGGGGAGTCATCCTGTTGGGGTTGGCATTTAATAGCATGGGGGAGGGTTGTTGAGGTACTAAATGCCTGCCATGCATCAACTGGAGACAAGCAGTCTTTTGCAAACTTTCGGTTAAGTGGTTTATAGTTGGGGTCTCAATACACATTGGGTCCCCTCATTCCATGGGATCTAACGCCCCTGCCCAATATGCAACTCGTTGGGTTAAGGAACACGGTTCTCTCGGGTCTTCGGTGGTGAAAAATAGCCTGAGCACCCCAATAACCCTGTCCCTCCTCTTCTGACAATAAAACCCGGTCTCTGCTGGTCAGTGATACCCTCCATACATATTCAGTCTCGGTTTCTTGAGCTAGTCTAGTATATTCTTCCTGGATTTTTGATAGTTTGGTCGCTGAATACGGTACCATTCGGATGGTGACTTGCAGGGCTCCTCCCACCTGACTGTTACCAGTAGTCTCGGTCTTAATTAGAGGTCTCAACATTGCCTCCTCATTTTTGGGGTAAAAACTTTCTCGGCTCATCTCTAACTCCTTTGTCGGATACAAGGCTCTAGTGGCCAATTTTGCCAGACTTGTAAATCCCGGTTCACTAGCCAGGATAGAGTTAAGATCCATTTAGTCACAGTTTCTTGTTCATTCTCCTCTGGTTCAGACCGTAGGATTTTGTCTCGGTCCAGGGCATCTGACAGAGCTGCGTGGAGTCGCTGAGTGGTGTTACGCTCAGCGGCTAATTGGCTTTGCAAAATTTCAGTTTGCTCTTGCAAGGACTTGACTGTTTTGGTAACATCACGTTCCTCAGCCAATTGATCCCGTAGAACTTTTACCTGATCTTGCAAGGATCTGATTGTCTCCCCTTCTGCTTGCCCAGTCAAGTCTCTATCCTTTTGGGCTGCGGTCAGTGCTGCCCCTAATACTGCACACACTATAGCTTTTCCTTTACCTGACCACAACCCTTGCTCCTTCACAAGGTTAGTGATACAACTTGCCACTACTTCTGGATTATGACAATTGTCGTGGGTCCAGACCACTCCCGGTGGAGTAGGAGACGCCTCATACTCCTTCAATTTCTCAAGAATCAGGGAGCAGTCAAGCACCGACATTTCCCAGGCAGTTGTGGCTTGCTAACACTTGAACCTCTCCCGCCTTATAGCTGAGAGGTCACTTCCCTGTTCTCCCTGACCATGTTCGTCAGATGGAGAATCGGTATCCCTTAGCACCTTCCAACACGGAGGGGATCCTGTCCATGACACCAATTTAATGTCACGACCCAATCAGAAGAGGAGGGTGAGTGACTCGGATTCGCAAATCCCCAGCAGTGTGGTCCGTATACAAACACTTATTAGATTCCCACAGTGATTAATATATGTCTTAAACTAGTTTTTCCAATACTTGGTTAGGTATATAACAAATTATGGCAAGCAGTAAGGTACGCGTTGTGTTACTTAACAACTCTAAGAGAAAAGAGAAGGGGCGGGGGGGGTGAGAGAGAGATAAAGAGATCACCGGTCCTGGTTGCAGTGTTGGTCCAGCCAACGGGGGGTCTCTGGTTCATAAGAGTGCTCTTCTAAGGATTCCCTCCCCAGTGGCACCTATCTTCCCCCTTTATGTTCACCGTATCAGTACGACCCGTCCTACTGGCACGGTGGCAGTTTCGTTTCAGGTTCTGCCCCCGTCACCCCCAGGTGACACGTAGCATGATTTGGGTTGAGACACGAGCGCTATAGTCACATAGGTTTAGCGCGATCTCCATAATCTTCATTAGCATATGCAAAGGTGTCAACTTTAATATGCATTTCGCGGGTAACGAGGCAAAGGTCATTCATCAGACACAATGGCCCCGAAAACAGAGCGCTAACAAGCTTCACAAGTTGCACCAGAGCAGAACCGTCCTGTCTCCACAGGGCTTCCTCCTCCAGCCCCATCCCGTGCTATTCCTCCTGCATGGGTCAAGTGTCAGCCTTATCAGTTCACTGAGCACAAGGCCTGCATTATCCAGACTCCACATTATCCAGCCCGTGACTATGGTTTCGTTTCAGGGTACTTGCCAGTGTTTGAGACGTTTCTTGGAAAGGCTCGGAGGGCCTCTGCCCCCCTCCCCCCTTCTCTTTACCAAGTTTTGTCTCTCCCCATTGTTGATGCTTCCCTCAAGCTGCTTCTCTCAATCTTTGTTTCGTCTCCTACAGATGTCTTTATCTGTTTCCATTATCTTTATAGGTGTTAGTATTACCCCTCTACGTCAAAAGCAATAAAAAGACCTCTAAAACAATAACAAAAAATCCTTTTACAGTATATAAATGCTACACCAAAAAGCTTCTCAATAAGATGAAAAAAGTGTGAAGGTTTGAGGAGACTGAAGGGTTGCAAGGTTTTGGGTTGGGGTTTCTGACTTTGTTGGTTTGGTTTTGTTTAACTACTACCAGTCTTGCAATCCCCAAACTGGTTCCTTCCTCCCAGATGCTTTCACTCCTGAGATGCCCTCATATTTTCTTAGTTAGATCTCTACTAGAAATCAAGGGGGGATTATTTTAAAAAAAAAATGTGGAAATAGAGTGAGTTGTTGTTTAGAAAGGCTTTCAGTTCTTGGAGCAGCTTCATGTTGAGAAGTCAAAGGTCAATGAAACAATAAGAATGCCAATACTCGGTCGCTGTCTTCTACTGACACTTCATTTTGAGACAGATAATGCAATTCACTCCCCTAAGGAAAGATACCAGAGTAGGAATCTCTTTGAGCTCTTGCACAGTGAATAAAACATGAAAGAAATCTACGTGAATCTAAATGGTGTATCAGGCTAGCACAGCCAAGATATTCAAGTTTCTATAACCCAAATAAAACAAAGATATAATCATGTGCAGGCACCTCTGATATACTAGACTGCATGACAACGTACCCAGTTAGAGCTGCGTTCACTTGGGACAAGTGAAGTTAAGAGGGGAAAAAAAAAGAAAAGAGAAAGAAATGCAAGAAGAAAAAAATAAGGAAAAAAAAAGAAATAAAAAAAAAAAGAACCTCAGCTTCAGCAGAAATAATGCAGTTTTAATGGACCATGGAATATCAGGTACCCACTAAGAAGATGACCTTTTCTCCAGTGCTGAAATAACAAAGCCATAGAACACAAATGGTGATAAACCAACTTCAACTCTACAAAATCAATTTATGTGAGAATAAAAGAACAAAAGACATGACCTTTTCTTTACTATTAAATAAACCAAATCCATTCTACTGAAGTCTTCTTTTTGAACATAATTTATTGCCTGACCTTTTTTTATTCCACTGCAGGATGCAAAGTGATTGGGCAAGCATTTAAGCTCTTTTGTTCTTCCTAAATCAGAGTTTTGTGCCACCATAGAGGGGAAAACGTGCACACCTTTCCTAACCTCAACACGGGAGCTTCTGTAGGTACCGTCAGAGAGCTGTAGCATCTCCCTCAAAGTTGGGTCAAAGACCACACAGGCTAGCAAGCCACAAAGGCTGGTGCTGAAATAAGAATAGGTATTTGGGCTAAGGGCCCAGAGGCCAAAAGCAGGGAAGGCTGGGATATGACCGGCCATCCAAACCAGCCCTGTATCTCCTCAGGGTCCTAAAACACACAAGTATCAGTTCACGGCCCATACAATGAAGATCATTAAAAGTAAAGTATGTTTATGGGATATTATATCTCTTATGTCAACATTGAGATACTGGACCTAATACTGATACCATTTTGTATGCTATTCTCAAAGAATCAGAAGCACAAAGTATATTTCCTGAAATTATCTTTTTCTGTGGTATTACCACAAGATGAGGTCTTGATCACTTATTGGATTCTCTATACAAAAGTGTTTTATTAACAGCATGAAATAAAAATATAATGTAAATTAATAATAATTACATAATTAATGTAATGATAGTCTAAGCATCATTTTACCTGTAATTTTTCTCTTGTGGGGACAGTGCCCAAGTAATGTTCAACAGATGGATGTTGCTGACAGGGATAACTGCAAAATAGGTTTATTCATTGAAAATAGAAATGTGTTATTATTTCCAATCCTTTTAATCCCAAGAGCCATCTGTGGGCAAGATATTTTATTCAATGTAGGAAAAAACATATGCATATGCACAAATACATAAAAATATATGCATTAATTCATTAAGCTGCTATCCACCACTCTGTTAAACCGTTGTCAATAAGGTACTGCTTATGCACCATCCTCACGGTTTAACAGGGTAGACTTATAGTCAAAGTAATCCTGACTGACTGGAAATCAAGAATAATTTTCTGAGAGAGGGTCAAATCACTTTATTATGAGATCTACATGCAGAGAAATAACTCCCTCGCTTCTGGAAGGGGATTAGTTATTACAATCAGTATCACCATTTTCATTTTGGTTTGGGTTTCCATCCTCCTGTTTTCTTTTTTAATCACTGAAAAATTGCCAGCGACATGAAACAGAACCAATCTGATGGCTCCTAGGGGCAGTAGAGCAGTTATGCACAACAAAAGAATACTCTTGGAAAAGATGACCAAGAACTCTTTGAGGTCAGGGAAAGTGGGCAGGAGAATAGCAGGACTTAGAATTGTATCTCCTAGCTATAAAATAATAGTGCTCAAAACCCAGAATCTGAAACTATATGCCCCCATGCGGTATGGAACAGTCTGTTGCCAAAAAAATTAGAGAAGGTGGAGGGAATAAATACTGGTATTTATTTAATACTGGTATTTATATAAACACAGATGAAGGATAAAAAGCCTTAGTGAGCAAAGATGCACAAGAGGGCCTGTGACACTGCTAATTTCAGGGCACACCTATCTATTGCTTCTAATAGCTATGAGACCCCTGAACAAAAGTCGCAGGGTACTGTGAAAGGGTACGTTTACTGATAAAGCAGTCTTTTTCGATAAAGAAGAAAAAGGTTGCCATGGCAACTCTGAATGAATTCAGCACATCACCTGCCCATAAAGTCTATCTGCAAGGGCTGCCTTGAACGTTGAGGGTTTGCCTGCTTCTTGCTAGGGTTCCCTGAAAATTATATGAAGGTTTTACAAATAAGGATTGTACAGGAAACGGATGGTACTTTTGCATCCACCAAATCAAAGACTGTCAAAGGTACAATTATCTATGTAAAAGGAAAGCAATGTATTTTTCTTGACCTAAGTTTTCAAATGGCTGTAGAGATTGGAAAATCTGATGCATGCAGGGGACAAGTAAGGCCTGGCAGTTTTCTGTGAGAAGACAGGACATGCCAGAGTTCTCTACCTTTTTGCTAATGAAGCCTTATGTTTGGATCTCCTGATCTACTAGACTAGTTTCCTTCTTTATAGAATAAGGGAAAAGCGAAGAACTAAGTACTAGAATCAAAGATGTTGGAAGAACATGAGTTGTTTAGAGGAGATGACAAGCATGAGAAAAAAGGAAATGCAAAAACAATTAAAGAGTATGCAGAAACACAGGTTAAAATGTTAGAAAGAAATAAAATTCAATTCAGCTTCTCGTCAAAGCATAACAGAATATGAGGTCCACTCAGAGCAGCATAAGCATGTCTCTAAAGGTAAAATTTAAAAGTTTCTGTTATATATGCACTGCCCCAGGTCTCTCACCTCTGTAAAGTTTGTGAAATTCTGGTGTGTCAACAGGCTCTGCAGATGATCAAAACTTGGATTTGGTAAACCACTTCAAATAAAAGAAAAAAAAAAAATTAGCACAATGTTTACTGAAGACAAAGCAAGGCCACATGGAAGCAAGTAAAAGTTGCTTAGTAGCCCAGGTCTGAAGTATCATCTTGAGCAGCTCAACAAAACTAAGAGGTCCTTTCAAGTGACATGGACCAGAACCTGGACATTCTAATTAAAGAGCTAAAATGTTCAACAAACTTTTGATTACTTCCACAGACATACAGCCCTTTTGTAGACATAACCCACCCCTATAGGAAGGTCACAGACTAAAGGTTAAAGAAATACCTTTGCTTCCTGCCACTTGGGGAACCTTCAAACAGTTTGGCAGATCTGTTTTAACAAAATCGGCTTCCACAGAAATACATGAAAAGAATACAGCACTTGGCTAATTTCTAAATGAAGAGCTTGAAACATGCAGTGACATAAGACACCTCTTTCTTATGTATTACCAACATTTTGGGGGAACTACTTAGAGGACAATTCACAAAGGCTGACTTCAGTCAAGATGTGCCAGATTCCTTCTGCATCTCAGAAGAAACCACTGGAGACAAGCTTCCCCATATCAGCCCTCATAAATATCTCTGTAAAACTTTAAAGTGACAATTAACACACACCTATATTTAAATAAGAGCAAATAATATTTTGTGTAAGTTGAAGCCACAGTCCTACCATGAAAAAAACTCAATTTAAGTAAGTAATATTTATTTTCTTAAATTATTTGTGGAAATAAACTATAATGAGGTGGATTCAACTGTACCGCGCCTCTGTTACTCTTCAAGGCTAGCAGTTCTAATATGCCAGACTACACACCAACTTTTAGCATTGCCAAGCCAAACAGGTTAGAACCAGACAGACTGGTATGGGGCCTGAATTTTCAAATGAGAAAGTAAATTACATGAGAAACTTGCATTTGCCACAAAAACAATCTATAGAAAAAGCAGAGAATCAAAATCAATCAAAATCAAAAAGCTTCATTAAAATTCACAAAAAGATTGACATGAGAGATAGTTGATCTTGTCTGAGGACGGGGGGATGAACATGGCAACTATGACATTCCCTTCCAGTCCTGTTTTCTATTAATTTCCATTAATCTTTCTCCTTTTCAGACACTCATTTATACATCTGAGTCTATGCTAGGCTTAGGATTTTTTTTCTTCTAATACAGGTGTCAACACACCACATTTTTGTTTACTTAGTCATCTTCAGAGAGTATTGTCTTGTAAGCAAGAATGTGGGTTTGCAAAGATTGTCTTTCAGTCAACAGCTGGTAACAGCAGCATAGCACAGCAGGGAAAACCTTACCTCAGAGAGTAGTAACTTGGCACCGAAACGGTAGATGTTACTTCTTAACAGAGCTGTATTTTTAACCAAGTAGATAAAACTTATCCACATCACAATTTCAATATATAAAATGGGATGTCTTTTCAAAATAGCATATTACAATGCATAGCTTGGTATTAACACAGAAACTCACAGTCAGTTTGTCTCTAATAGCCACAATGGACTGTCAACTCACCTATGTTTTGATACTAATTACCTTTCACACAACGCAGAGGCATAGAAATTAACATTCTTCAAAACTAGAATCCAATTCTCTTCCCAGCAACGAAAGAAGTAACACAGGTATAAGTAACACAGGATCTATGTGCAAAGTCAAGATTCACACCATGGAACACATTAAATGCTGTCAAATATATCTTAAAGAAACACTAGGAATTTATCAACTTCCAAAGATTATATTGTCTTAATGTAGTCAGTGAAAGTAGTTTCTTTGATATGGGAATCAGTAAGAACTAAAGCCTCTGTAGATACAAGGAAAAGCAATTGCATAAAATTCCGCATGTTTACAACATAGTTTCACAAGTTACAGACATGGAAGATATCAGAAAAGAACCTGACTTATTCAGCATCTGTGAAAAAAATTCTGTCACCCAATTCTCCAAAGTGTTCAACATTTCTAGTGAAGAGAAGAAAATAGCAGAAATACAACTATTTCAATGGCATAAGCAGGTTTTCAGAAAAACACAAACACTTCATAAATCTTGCAACCTTAAAACTAAGTTAAATTAGGGATCCAAACCAGGTTGATTTATTAGAGCTTTCCACCAGCTTTTACTTACATGAGAAAAAAACCCCAAACAAATAGAAATATTCAGAGCATGTTTATCTGATTTCTCCTGTTTCGCCAAGTCCCATAGATACCTGCTCCCCACAGGTCAGAAGTGAAAATCATGTAAATTTTGCTCCTCTTAACAACAACAAAAAAACCCCACAAAAACCTTATAAACCAGTATCAGTATCAAGATTTGACATGCACATTGTTATACTACAGTCCTTCTATCATATCTAAAATAATAATGCTAAAAATGTGTATTTATAGAGATACTTTCTTCAGACAGAACAATTACTGTTTGTATATGCTTTTAAGCAGAATGAAAAGAACTACAATCCACACATTTCTGTCTTTCACAAATACGACCTTAAGCCAATGCATTCAAGCATAGCATGCCTTTTGATTATAAATGTGTCAAGATAACCCAAACAACACTGTGGTAGCAATACACTATCTATTGTAATGCCATCAAACATGACATTTATTTGAAGAAGACAAAAAAACTAACACACACATAGCAAAAAACATTTTTATCTCACCCAGAATATGCATTCATCATAAAATATGTTAGAATTAGTATACAGAACTCAAAGACAGTTGACACCTCCCATATGAATTTAAATGCCGGTTCTCAGGATAACTCACATTCCGGTTTGCTCTTCCCTCCAACACAGTAATTTAAACAACAATGCATTAAGCACTGATATTCCTGAAAAGCCTTATAAAAAAATTTACACAATTACAGTAGAGTCATTCTCTCACAAAAAAACCCTCTGAACTTGAAGTCAAACCAGACAGTACTTAAGAGGAACATACAAAGTTTATACTTGGTATTACCTTTAGATTGGACAACCAAATTCATATAATAAGCAGGGTAATAGTTCCGCCAAAAATCCTTCAATCTGGTATAAATATGAATGTTACTTTTTTTAGGCTAATATTTTAATTTCTTTGCACTACCTATAAACGTTACGAAAGCAATGGGTTAGCTATTTCTGTATCAGTAGGACTCTTCTACTGATGGGCCAACTTTTAGATATTTTATAGAATGGAAATACATAAAGAATGCAGAATGCAACTGTGAATATTCAAGCCCAAAAATATGAAAAACAATTAATCCTTTCTCACATTTATATAGTTAATACCAAGAGTCTGCCTAAACCCAGGAAACTATGGCCAAGAAATCAGTAATTTTTAAGCACCTACTTTAATTATAAACAGCCCTTTGAGATTCCAAAAGAACAGTCTTTTCTTGAATTAATACACTTTGGATACTATCTATAGCCAGTTAAATTGTGAGAGGACTGGAGAAAAACTCAAAAATTTTACCAGAAAGGTGCCCTAAGTGACAGAATGATAGACAGGTAGGTTTATTGTCATGGGAAACATATGGGGACCTTTGATTCAATAGCCCAAGCTACTAAGCCCAGCAGGACAGACATGACTTTGTCCCAGTCATTTAGACAGAACTTACCCCAGAAAAACTCTCTCATCAGGCCCCCAGGTCTGGCAAGGCTTCCTAGTGGTAGCTCCCATCTGTTTCCATCAGAGGGTTTTGCTAGCTGGTACTCTGTTAGTTTTAAAGAATTAGAAGCGATCAGTTAAGCGATCAGTTTCAAGACAATATTCCTATAAAAGGACAATACTACTTAAACACAGATTCACTCTGTACACAGAGTGGCACTGGAAGTGCTTCTTACTGGATAGACAGAACAGCAATGAACCGCATCAGCTTCCTGTAAGTGCTAGAAGTGGACAGACAGTAACAGAATAAGGTGATATAACCACATTAGATCTTTTTTACATGGAAAAACTCAGGAAGAAGAAATGGCATAAAAAGACATGTGTTTGATCCTTAAACACTGCGAGAGACTGCAGCTCCAGTTTACTTTTAACAGGAAAAAAGGATTCCTGGCATTTCCTGCAAAACACTGAGCCTCTTCTTATGCATACACTCAGGACTAATACGCAGAATAGTCTAAGTACTGAATTTTTTTTCATTCACAGAAGTTGAGGTCTTTCTCACTGTAACTCCTCTAGCGGGAATATGGCACCCAGAGAGAACATTAGGAAGCTGTAAACCAGAGGAGTCTGTGAGGCTTACAGAAAGTCATTTAATTGGATTAGTTTAACATCAGTCTTAGTTAAAACACGACCAAGTGTAGTATGTGAATATCTTTTACATGTGCCAGTCACTTAACCACGAGAAGCTAAGCTGAATTGAACTAGACATAAATCCAGGCAAAGTGCATATACTAACTTCCTCATGCAGGCCAGCTTTCCATTACAGTTCTGACTTTGCCTCCTAGCATGTGAGCTGTGAACAGAAGAGACTCGTGTGTGTTCTGAAGTCAACTATATCTTCTAGTCAAACCCAGCCAGATTTAATATTTCCAGTATTCCTACCCTTAATGTAAATGCAAGAAGAAGTGATTTAACATTTATTTTAAAATTTACTCTTAAACCTCTCTTCATATAGTGAAACTTAAAAAAACCCAAACCTTTACAGTTTCTGTAGTGAACATCTTTAACCTAATGTTATTTCAGTTCACCAAACTTCTGTCTTGTTTCATTAACACCTTCTAAGGTGCTTCTGTGGAGTTTACTTCAAAATGAACCATAATTCTGATTTGCGAATAGAAAAAACTCTAACTTCAAAAGATGTCTTCACTTTTCTAATGACATCTGGCAGAACTCTGGAGATGTTGTTCTATTAACTTCTAACTACAGGTAAGGATTAAATTTACTCCAAGTAAGCACAGTACAACATAGCATGTCACATCACACACAACAAACTCCAATAGAAATGCAATGAGAGCACTGCCATATTAGACTTAAGAAAAAGTGCTCTAGTTCATCATTTAGCTGAGTTGTACATATTTACTTTTTAATCTTTACTCATAAGTAGATTTCTCCACACTACTAATCATTGTCCCTCAACATCCTCCAATTCCCTTGGGAAAAGAACGTAAGAAAAGCTGTCTAACTGAGGCAGAGGAGAAGGAGCCTGACCTATTACCACACAGTGAATGACACTAAGAGTCCATTGTCTGTTCAAGAGTGAGCCTTAAATATTTCACCTCCCTCTACCTATGTTTTTATTTCCTTCCCTCACTCTTGGTGAGTCTATAATAAATTATTCTTTCTTTTCTGTGTGCCCGGTGAATAGTATCTTTAGGTCCAAGCAAATAGTAATTTAAGTTAAGCGAGACAAAGATGCAATTTCTTTGCTCCATTATTTTAATCCAATGAAGTACTAAAATAGATTCAAAGTAGCTATTTAACCCTAATTTATGAGTGCCTAGATTTAAGCATTCATATTTTTCCAGAAAATTACTGTATTGCCTCTCACTGCAATAATTTGTCTTAAAAGAAATCAACCACCAATCCCAACATTTCTTGCTTTTGACTGTACTAGTGAAAGCTCAGAGCTCCTACATAGTCAGAAGAGGAAGCTAGATCACAAAGCATACAAGGCTCCTGAAAAACAAACTAAGAGCCAAATCTGACCTATCAATGAGTGGTTTAGTCAGTTTACGTATGAACGATGCCCAGATGTGGACACCTAGGGCTTTCCCCCATACAGAATTAACTGAGATCAAAAGGTTTGATTATTTATGCGAAACCATACCAAAGACTATGTTATTTCCATGGACAGATTAGATCTGGAAGCAGTTCAGCTATTTCCACTCAGTTCGTAATAGTAAATATTGCCAGACTTAACCTTGCTGTAACTCTAAAATAAGCAGAGGGAGCTTCATTAATCCTGCACTAACTGCCTACACCTGGAATGTGCCACAGCACCACCTAAATGAAATCAAGTTCATCAGTGTAAAATCCATTTTCAATACTAACACAGTACAAAATGTCCTCCCCCATTCAGTGTCCTCAATAAAAAGCGTCCCTTCTAGTGATCAGCACAAGAGATACCACATTTCTAAATTTTTCTTTCAGAAGGGAATATTTTACAAAAGGGCATGTCTCTGGCTATTTCCTTTCTCTCAGCAGTTCTCCAAAGAGCAAAAAGGCAGATACTACCACCAGTCCCTTTACTCTCGAACTTCAGGCCACCAGCGTGAGGTAACTTCACAGGGTAACTCAACAAACCAGTACCAGTGAGAAGGAGGCACAGGGGTGCACTGGCTGTGTGGGGGCCAAACCCAGCCCAGGGAACAGCTCGGCTGGCTTACTGCCTTTGTCCAAGGGAGGCACAAAACTGCTTCAAATTCTAACGCCCTAACACTGAATGTGACCACCTGGACTCATAATAAAAGTCTAGCCGCAACTCATTTTTCTTTTGTTACTACTACGTCTAAATATTACAAGAAAGTAACGAGTGAATAATGTTCATTTTCCGCCTAGAAAAAAGTCACACGTTTTTGGGCAAGGCATGCAGCATGTCCTTCACTGACTGAATCGAGTGGTCCTGACGGACAAGTCAACACTTGTGTGGACTCTGGTCCGTTCTGTGTTTCAGCGACGGCACCCAAGCCATCGCCACCACAGCTGAGGTGTGGTGAAAGGGGGGTGACAATCAAGCACCGGTCTAACTTTTTTTTTTTTCTGCCAAACACTGCAAATATCGCTACGAGAAAACAGCTCGTACCCCTGGGGAGCCACCCGCAGAAGGCCCGAGCCTCTGCCCTGGGGCAGGCGGTCGGCGCGGGGGTGAAGGGGGGTGGGGAGGCGGCGCCCCTCACCTGTACCGCTCGCTCGGGGACTCGCCGATGTCCGGGCCGCCCCGCTTGAGCTTTGGCTGAGGGCCTGCCCTTCTCCCGCCGCGGACGGAGGGAGCGGGAGCCCAGCCCAGCCCAGCCCAGCCCTCACGGGCCCGGCTGCAGCCACCGGCGCCCGCCAGGGGGCGGCCGCAACCGCCGCCGTCGCTGCTCCGGCTGGCGGCGGTCGGCGCTGCCGCCCCAGCGGAGCGGGGAGGGAGGGAGAGAGCTCCGCCCCGCCGTGACGCGCTTCGCCCGCGCCGCTGCGTTGCAAGCCGGGAGGTTGGCGGCGGGACCATGGCGAGCGATTTCTACCTCCGCTACTACGTGGGGCACAAGGGCAAGTTCGGCCACGAGTTCCTCGAGTTCGAGTTCCGGCCCGACGGTGAGGGGCAGGGGAGTGGGCGGCGGCACCGGGCGGGGACCGCGCTCTCCGCTCCCGGGAGGGAGGGCGGGCGGGCGCGGGGCCGGGCCGGGGGTTTAACGTCCCTCCTGTCTTCGCCAGGGAAGCTGCGTTACGCCAACAACAGCAACTACAAGAACGACGTCATGATCCGAAAGGAGGTAAGGGGGGGGGGGCAACCGGTGGGTTCCTAACGGGGCGGGGGTGCGCCCCTCGGTCGGCCTGCGCCGGAGGCGCAGGCCGACCGAGGGGCGCACCCCCGCCCCGTGGCCTCGGAGATGGGCGAAGCAGAGCGGTCGTGGGCCGGTGGGTAGCGCCGGGGGTCGTTTTCTGACGCCGGGATGTCGTTCGTAGGCGTACGTGCACAAGAGCGTGATGGAGGAGCTGAAGAGAATAATCGACGACAGCGAAATCACAAAAGAAGACGATGCGCTGTGGCCTCCTCCCGACAGAGTCGGTCGGCAGGTCGGTGTACGGCGTCTTTTCTGGTTGTTGCTTTAATTTTTACACTAGAAGCATAGCTGAACTTTTATTTTCGAGTCGGTAGTCTTTCTAGCCAAGAGGGAAACAAATGCTGTTCTAAAACCTGAGCAGCGCCTAAATGGCAATTTAGTCGTGAGAGTTAATAATGAGTCACAGACCTGCTGCATTCAATACCTTTGTAATAAAAATGGAAAAGCCATCATCTCGGTACTTAAGTATTTCTGTAACTAATGCCATAAAGCAGCAGTTTGACTTCCTGTAGTCTTTCATCTTTCAGGAGCTTGAAATAGTAATCGGTGACGAGCACATCTCCTTTACGACGTCAAAAATCGGTTCACTCATTGATGTAAACCAATCCAAGTACGTACTCTGCTTTTTTATGTTGCTGTTGTTTTTATGTAACAAACTATATTAGAACTTGCTGATCACTAGGTACTTGTATTTCCTATTGTTTCAGAAGTACAGATCAGTTCCTGGGGGCACAGCTGCTCTGCGTTCCAGCGTAATGTACCAAATGCTTTTAGACTGTGGCATTACGCGCTGTATTTTCAAACTCACTGAGCAGCTAACCTTACTGTAGGAACCCCTGTTAGGCGTATTCAGAGCCTGAACTGAACTGTCATTGGCCTGTCCACACCAATGTCTCTGGGAGAACCAAGATTTCTGTATTTCACCTAAGCTGAAAAGACTGGGTATCATGTTTTTTAAATCCAAAGTGATGTTTCTACTTGCTTTCATGATAAAAATGCATATTTTGTTAAGACTTTAAACTTGCAAACTTGGGAGTACAGAATGTTTTATCAATCAACATAGAATGAAACAAATCTGTTAACGTCTAGGGTGACCTCTGAAAAGTCTCCCTATAGGCTTCAGAAGTATTTTTAATAGGTAAGTTCTATAAACTACTCTCTTAAAACATCAATCTAACTTTTTTTTTTTCCCTTGCTTCTGTTGTGCGCTGCAGGGATCCAGAAGGCTTGAGAGTGTTCTACTACCTGGTCCAGGACCTTAAGTGTCTAGTCTTCAGTCTTATTGGACTACACTTCAAGATTAAGCCAATTTAAATCAAACTCAAGTTTGCATTGTGATGTCTGTGCGGGTTGGGGGGAGTAGGGGATGCTGTTTGAATTCCTCACTATTTCTGGCCTAAAGCTTTTATGTATGTTAGAAATTTTTTTTACAAACTGTCAGTGACTGTCTTAATAAAATGGTGATATCTGTATTTTTAATTTATAAGTTCTGGTGAGAAACTGACTTCCTAACACTTCTTTTATCACAGTATATTCAGGGTATGTTACTTCACTTGTATCACACAAAGCTTTATTTCACCTCTCTCTCTATGCAGCAGTAGAAAATAGAACTAAGTCTGGCTCTGTGAAATGAAACACTTGCCAGCTGTCAAGATAAACTTTTGTTCCTATCCCGAGTTGGATATTCTGTTGGCCAGCTCAAATATGCAAAATAACTGATGCCCAGACTCTGCATATGATAACCAGTTCTAGCAAAGACACATGTCAACTGCATAACAACCTGCTCCTGTGGTTACCTGTTTGCCTTCAGAGCAGTAGACAACAGGCCACCCGCGAGCCATCCAGGATCTTCACCGATACTCCCATCCAGCTTTGGAAAAACTGAAATTAAAAGCAGTGTAGAGTGTATTTAGTTAAGTTCTAGACTAGCAGATCTGTTGTGCAGAATTGATTAAGCGACTTAGAGGACCAAAGATGTCTCAACTTTAAAGTGGTAATTTTTGTAAAGCACTGTGGGAGACCCCCCACAGTGGTCTGAGGGTCCCCGCAGTCTCCGAGGGTGTTCCCCACGGCAGCTCTGCCAAACCGCACCCTTACTTTCTCCAGCACCTCTTTCTGTTTTTCCTAAATAAGCAGCCGCTGCGATTAAAAAAAGATTGTGGTTAAGTGCCTTTTTAAAACGACGTGAAAACGTCTAACCCGTTACCTGTGCCAGCACCTCCTGCTTTCCCTCCTCTCCCCACAGGCACCCTCTGCCCTTCCCTCCTGCGCCCTGCCCCGCTTCCCCGCCACCCCCGTTCCGTTTTCCTCCCCTGAAGCGGCCGCCCCGCTCCCCGGGGCCCAGCCCGCCGCGCCTCCCGCCCGGGGCCGCTCCGGCGGACGGCGGGGCGGTGACAGGCCGCGCCGGCGGGCGCCATCTTGGCCGAAGGCAGCTTCGGCTTCGCGTCGGCTTCAGCCCGGCAGAGAGCACCGGCAGGCGGCCGCCGGCTTGGCTGAGGGCGGGAAGAAAAAAACAAAACAAAACAAAACACCCACAACTAAAACCGCGCAGGAGCGGCTTGAAGCCCGCAGCTGCTCCCGCGAGAGGCGGGACGGGGTTGAGGGAGGGCCGTCAGGCCGAGCTGCCGGGCACCCTGCGAGGCCATGGGGGTAGGTAGGAGCCGCGACCGGGCCGCACTGAAGCGAGCCGAGCCGAGCCGAGCTGACGGCCTCTCTCGCTGCCTCTTGCCTTGCAGAGGATCGGGCTGCAGCTGCGCGCCACGCTGGAGAACATCACCCGGCTGCGGGCCGAGGGGGAGGACTTCCGCTGGTACCTCAAGGTGCGGCGGGCGGGGGCGGCGGCCGCGGGGCCTTGGGGAGCCGGGAAAGGCCGTTCCCGGTGTTCTGAGCCCGTTAGGCTGCCCGGCGGGGCAGCTGGCTGGTGAATGTCGCATCACTTAGCTTAAGCAGTGGTTGTGGGGGTTTTTTCCACACAGTGCGAGCAGGCTGCTACCGGAGCAACGAATGGGATGGTATAAGTACATAGATAGGTATGCGTTAGTACATGCATGACGTTAGACGTTCGCAATAAGGAAGAGTCTGAAGTTCACAGTGTTGCTCAGTGCCTCCATTGGTGAGGAGGTTGGTAATCCAATATCCAGTGGCAGGTAACCCAGGTGGACGGCGAGATGCGCTGTTCCCATCTTCCGCCTCGTGACCGTGCTTCGTAACGCGTTTTCCACCCAACACGCCGAAGGGCAGACCCTCTGCAGCGGGCATACCCGCCAGGTCGAGTCAGCTCACGGGCCTGGCGGGATAGATGGCAACCCATACCTGCCTCCGGCTCCTCTCAGCTGTGAGGCAGCGAGCATTGTGAATCCGGAGGGCTCACATCAGCTCCTTCGGCTTTTTAATCCCTGATTATTGTCGGCTTTAAAATTCTCTGGTTTATGTTTGTTTTTCAGCTGAAATGTGGGAACTGTGGTGAAGTTTCTGAAAAATGGCAGTATCTGCGATTGATGGTATGTTTCCCTGTTGTAACCTGCATCAGAACAAAAATGAGAAAACAAACCTGTCTCTTACATGCAAGGGATATTACCATCAGGGATGTGACAACTTACACTTTAGATGAGGTAGTATTTTAATAGCTAAATGCATTCAGGAAATGCTGTCATATTCCATATTAAAAAAAAAATTGGCGACTGTTAATTGAAATATGCCATTGGAATGGTGACTGTTGGTGACCAAGTATTTACGTCTGCTTTGAAAAGCCGCCTTTCTGTAAAAATATGATTTGAAAACAAATCTTTAAGTGATATCAGAATCAGGTTGTGCTTATAGCATATTTCTCTGCTGCTGATGGAATCTTTTTGGAGAAGTTTAGGTAATTCAAGGTGTTAAGGATGCTAAATTAGTAGTTGGAAACTGAAAAAGCAGGATAAAATTTGTCAGGGATAAGAGAAGGTCCTGTTCTTAGGAATAATCATCCCTTTGCATATTACTGAGTGTTAAGAGTGTATTTTGAGGAATTAATGGAACATACCTATATGGACAAGACATAACTATCCATTATTCACTATTTTAAGTCTAGAACACAACTATTCTTTGCTAATCACAGCTTTCTGAATTATAGATTCCTTTAGTTTAAAAAAAAAAAAAGCCTTCTCGCTGCAATATTTTTAAAAAGTTAAAGACCATTGTTATAAAAACTACTTTACCATTGCAGAGGTTTCCAGTGGCTCAGCTAGAGTGCAGTTAAAAATGATGTCTCTATTGTCATGGTTTTTAGGACAGTGCTCCCCTAAAAGGAGGCAGAGGAAGCGCCACTATGGTGCAGAAATGCAAGCTGTGCTCCAGGGAGAACTCAATTGGTATGTGCTTAGAAATTCAAGAGGCATCATCCATTTTACACTTTTTCTTCTAAGTTTATTTTTTAGTCCCCATTTTTGCTTGACACTGTTTGTAAAGAGGATTCACCAGGGATTTTTTCCCTTGTACACTGGTGCTCGAGTTCACAAACAAGTACATACTTGTCATCATGCTCATGAAGGAGACAGCAAAGCCTCCTGGTGACTTCAGGTTTCTGCATGAACAAAACTCATATCTGTAATGTCATTTTACAAAAGCGTGGGTTGTTTTTTTTTTTTTTGCATTGGTAGGGTAACAAAATGGTGTAATGTAAACTTCTAAGGAGAATTGAGAAAAACTGAATTCTACCTTTTGAGGGCCAGCTGCAGGAACTGCTTGGTTACTTTGTTTCTTTTACTTAGTATAAGGAAATTTCTTTGAAGTAAGCAGCTGGTGCTTGATTTGTGCTGAATAAAATTGAAGACATAATGCCACTCACTTTTACACTTCTGATGTATTATTTTTTTTTTAGATATTTTAAGTCAGACAATCAAGCCTTACAATGTAAGTTTGTTTTCTCTTTTATATAACAAGATAAATAAACATTAATAATATTTTGAGGTTTTGCTTCATCATCACATTCCTCTTTCAAGAATACAAAAAGCTGGTATTCTCCCCTGACAGAAGATTGTCTCTTGTAGACTCCTGCACAGTGTCTCAAGTGTAGAGTAATCTGGTACATTTCATAAGCAAATGACAAAACTGTATCACTCAAATTAGAAGTGATTACATAATACCCATATTAGTTTCCTTTTGAAGGCTTCCTTGTGGCAGACCAAGAAATTCTAGTTAATTACCACCTATTAAATGAGCCCTAGGATTTTGCTGTCACTTGGGACATCAGAGTTGATAGTACTGCCTTTAAAGCAATTCATCCTAGACTAATGCTTGTCACCGTCTTTCTCTATTAGATGAAAACTAATGGTATTCTGACTCAATTATAGGCTGAAGACAGCGAAAAATTCAAAACGATAGTGGAGTTTGAATGCCGAGGTCTGGAACCGGTTGACTTTCAACCACAGGCAAGTTCTTATTTATGATTTGTTCCTCAGTTTTTAAGAGTACCTCTCACAGAATCTAGAGTAATAAAATACACACTATTTGAAATGGTACTGCTCTTCCTGGAACGTCCTAGACCTCCCCAGTTTTCCATCCTCTCCACAGTTCTTTCTTTTACTTCACTTGACTCAAAAAAAAAAACCAAAACAAAACAAAACAAAAGCAGCAACCCACAAGTAGCTAACACTAACAACTCCGGTATTCTTTGTGCCAGTAAAATCTAAAATTAAACACGGCTTGGACTTATATTCAAATTGCCTTACAGGTCACTCAGCACTGCTCATTTAAATTCATTGGAAATGTCTTCATTGCTCAGGTTATTGCAGAAGAGAGTCTTTCCCGAAGGGGAATTGTGAAACTGCGTAATTAGCCACATTCAGGAAAGCGCCATTTTGCTTTTTGGTATGTTAGAGAGAAATGAATATTGGCATTTTCCCATTTGAAACTTGATTAGACAAAGACTGAAGAGCGACACCACTTAAAGACTGTTGCAAAGCACACCTCAAGGTTCAGAGTTAAAGGATTTCTTCAGGGCCAAGCTAGTCTTCAGTGATTCATTTGCTTGTGCATGGTCATGCTGTATGCAAGCTAACTCCCTACTATATTTAACCTATTATTCCAGTCGGATTAGGTGTAAATAGATTGACAAATATAAACCTGTCTTATCCTTCCCTCAGACTGTGACACTGTGCTAAGAAACAGACCAAAAAAGCTGATCCTACAAAGAATTTGGTATAAATAAAATCACCACTACAGTGTGCTGCAGGAAGTCTTCTTTTACTTACTTATTTAAGCAAAGCCCATCTTTTTGAGGAACAGAATGGTTATTGGTTTATTCCTGTTTGAAAGCTTTGCAGCCAGACCTAGGAACTTGCACTTCATGAAAAATCTATGAGAAGACTACAAAATGTAGATGTTTATAGCTCTGCATCCTAGCCGTCGATTTTATTTTTATCTGCAGAACAAAGACATCACAGCTGTAATAAAGCTTTTAATTTAATATTATTAAAGTGTGGTCTGTGCACTCTGTTGGACAGTACACTTGAATCCCTGTGCAGGTATTTCAGTGAATTTTCTGATGCCTAGATAAGTAAATATATAGACTTCTGCAGTTCCAAACAATTCTATAAACTGCTTTATATTTGACATGATCCAAGCCAGCCTGGCTTCTCCACAACCTTAGGTCTGGCTTTTGATTAGCACCAAACAGGACTGGCCATAGCATTACTGTATTTTTTTTGTGGTTTTTGATGGACATAATGCAACCACACCTGAAGTCAATTTAGAGTGGCTTAATACTTTGATGTCTTTTTAAAATTTATAGTAGTTTTCTCAAAAAAATCATTTGAGTCTGAAAGAGGAGAAAGTATCCTTTGATTCTCTGATATAAACCCTCTTCCTACCTAGTAGCAGCAACAAATTCAAACTAGGTACTTGTGTGTTCTAATAATGGGCAGGGACAACTCTTCTCCCCCCAATTACTTATCTTTCTTGTTTAATGTGCTTAAGTAGATACATCTACTGCAAATCTGATGCATAATTTTTGGTTTTACTAGAGGATAGTTCAGCTCCTTTCATGTCCTTGTCCCTCAAGGGAATGCCTCAACTAAAAAATTGAGATTTCTTTATGCAGTTTCTCCTAAACCTTCTTAAGCTTCTTTGCTTTGTGGCACAATAGTTTCATTGGTAACAAAAGTGTGACAATTCACTGCGTTGTAAAGTCAGTAGGCATTTTTCCTTTTTCAGCGTGTATGCTTTAGCTGTTGGTCCTTCGCTAGTCAGCAGAGGGCAGACAAGTCACTGCCCGTCCCAGCTCCCTTCTGCAGCTATTAAACGAGTCTCTGCTCTGACGCCAAACCTGTAACAATGCAAGTCCCGCTGAGTGTCTAGTACAGAAGCTTGTAATTCCAGTCACATGGCGTCTTGTTCCTTGGCGGGCTGGTAGATATCTCTAGGTGGCAAAAGCAGGGCTTCTTTTATTTTTCTAGTGTTTGTTCTATACTGCAGCTCTGCGTTTTTGTCCCATGATGCTGATCTTCCTCTCCACCCCTAGCAGTTCCCTCGAGATGGGCTTCTGACAATTATATAAAGGCCATATTCGCACTGTGCCTTGCAGATAGCTCTTCTGTTGTTACGTCTGCCATGCTCCATGGTTTATTTAACTCCCAAGTGCTTAACCTTCCGTTCAAATCCCGAAATATTTTAAAATCATGTGGCTTACTTCATACATTCTTACACAGTTAAATGTCTGACTGGCACTAGTGGGGATTTCTTTCTCAAAAATGCAAGTGTAGATCCCTTGCAGAAAACCAGGAAGAAGCTACCTTTGCTTTTTAGCCACTTCTTAATAAAATTCTGTAGTTAGAAATGGCAGCGTAAGAAACCTTCCTGTATGCTACAGAGGTGGCTGAGATTCTTAAATTTACTTTTAAAACTAATAAAACTTAATTTACAGCTTGATAACTGTGAACCCTAAAATGAGAGAGCTGTTGCTATAGAATATAAAACAGAACACCTTGTTCTTGTGCTATACCCCACTATTTCCTTCCTAGTGCTATCCTTTCCTTCAGCTCTTTAGAAACAGCAAGTGAAGAACTCTCCCCTTTGAAATGTTTGGGTATACAAATCTGTTCAGTCAGCCAGCTGATCTTCCTTTCATGTAAAGCTTGCTAGTCACTTCTGTACCTAAATCCAATACAGGCTGCTCCTTCTCCAGAGTGTCTTGGATTCTGATGATATTTAAGCCAAAACTGTTAACTCTCTTCCACATTTTCTTTCTATTGTTTTCTTGCAGTGTAAGTTTATTATGAAGCTCTTTTATACATAATGCCTGTATGGATTCTGAACACAAAGTAAAGCTATTAGTAGTTAGATACTGCTACATAAACTCTGAAACTCAGGTTTAACATTATCTAGAATACTTGGAAATACCTTTTTGGCAGGAAAAACAGAGGAGCAGTGTTCCCTCACTTTACTCTATGGTTGCTTAGATTGAATTTTCCCAATTGACAAGCAGGGTCACAACCTTATACTGACCCTTAACGAGGAAGAGCTTGACCATTCTTTCTACCTAATTTAAAAGAAATACAATAAAAGTTTGTGCTGAGTTACTTTCTTTAAACATGTTTCAATGATCATATTTATTATTTTCTTGGTACAACTTATTCTTAAAAACTTACTGCACATGTGTTTGCAGGCAGGGTTTGCCGCTGAAGGTGCAGAATCTGGCACACCCTTCAATGACATAAACTTGTTAGAAAAGGTATGTTGTCTGAGTTTCATTAGTAAATCCAATTATCTAGCTTTCTTTCTCTAAGTCACTAGTCCAAAATACACACCCTAGACATGCAAGAGGCTAGTTTTGCTCTTTCATGTAGGCATAGGAAGGTCATAGCTGGAGAGAGAAACTAAATCAACTATCAACACCCAGCACTACTAACAGCGTCATTTTAGAAGTACACATTTGATAGCTTAGCAGCTGACAAAGATAGAAATGAAACCTTTCTTTAAGTCACCCAGGAATCCCAGAAAGCAAACACCTGGAATACTAAATGGCTGGGGTTATTCAGAGTGGTGAACTGATTCTTCTAGGAAGATGCCTGCACTTTTTCCTGTGCGCAAAGATATTAAAAAGTAATATAAAGACACTGTCCTTCAAAGCTCAGGATAATGACTCCAGCATTGCAGATCTTCCTTGGCTGTGAGCAAGAATCTCAAGGTCAAATCTGTTCTCTGGTATCCTACTTGGCAGGGATCTGTTTGTCTGCTTACCCACCTGACTAGGGTATTGTAAATGATAGATAATCCTTTCATCTGCCACGGTTGCTGTCTTGTCCACTACAGGCTGTGGACTACATATGAAAAAAAAGAAATCATTGTTAAAATAAAAACGCTGAGACTGAAGCTCATTTGATTTCAGGTCAGTGCTCTTGCTTCTCTCAGCTATCAGAACTTAGCTTAGTGACTGTGCTTTCTTTCCACAGAAATCTTAAGACCCAAATTTTGAGTAAGGCTTAGTTGCAGTTTGAATTCCAGTCTGTGTTTTAGACACATTTGCATTCTGTCCTGTGACTAATACTGTGAAATCTTATTTCCTATAGGATTGGAATGACTATGATGAAAAAACAAAGGAATCTGTTGGAATCTATGAAGTTACCCACAAATTTGTAAAATGCTGAAGTTCATACCCCTAATAAATCCTGACATGCTTATTGATGAAGGAGCTGTAACCATCAGAGATGCAGTTTCCTTGGAGTTACTTTTCACGTGGCTGTACTTCAGAAATGGAAACCTAAGTTGTACTTACTGTCCCCAGCATGCCCTAATAAAATATTTCCCACAGAGGACTTTGAGATGGCCTCAGTACAAACTGAAAATAGTATATACGCTTGACTGAACTGTGCTTTTTTCTTAAGGTTGTCTTTTTGGGAAATGGTTGTGGTGGACTGTAACTTAACTACTGTATCAACAGTAACTACTTACACAACTTACAGCCTTAAAGTTTTTATAGCCTGTGACCAAGAAGTACCCACATTTGATTCTCTAACATGAGCAAATAAGGTCTTTTCACTCACCACTCCTATCATCAGGAAATAGCTATGAGTATTAGTAAAGGGACTGTGTTAACTGTTCAAGGGAAAAGGTACATCTTTAGTAGCTTTCTGCCAGTTCAAGTAAAGACACTGAGGTGAGTTTACTGAGAACACTTATTAAGCTTGACTGCTACTGACACACATAGCTGTTACAATCTTCTGAAAATCAAGTTATCTTTCTGAGTATGTCATTAAGTAAACCTCACTCTCTTTCTTGTAGAAGAAACCAGACGTTCTACTTCTTGGCAAGTGCTCTTACAATCTTGCCAGCTGTTCTCATGTTTAAAAAAACAAACAAAAAAAGCCCACCACCACCAAAAAAAAACCCCAAAATCTTCTTTAGTTAATTTCATTCAAAGACTTTTGGTATTATTTCCTTCATCCTCCCAAATGATCACCTTCCTTTCTTTAAATGAGCAAGAACAATCATGGTAAGTTTTCAAGTAAGTTTAAAAATAATCCTGTTCAGCTGAAAACTAGAACAGCTTACAGGCTGCAGAGCAAACAGCCCTGACTAGGAAAGTTTATAAGCCTTCAGGCTTACATATTTAAAACATGTTTCTCCCCTTCCTAGTACTTGCAGTTCATACTTCAAGATACAGTATTGCTTACACTTACTCTGATAAAGAAAGAAGACACTGGGAGAACCTGAAAGCTGAGATAGCCAAAGGAAGAGTAAAGGGAAGTAGGTTTCTGGGCCTCTGAACCTGATCTGTCACATCCAACCAACATGCTCAGACTTTTATGTTCTGCTAATGTATTCAGTTTTCTCCAGGACACAGTGGGCTGTGCTGAAAGACATGAGCTGCATTAATTCTACACAGAGCTGCAGAAGCAAGCACTAGTGTGCTATCCAGCTCCAGAGAAACTCATCTTCCCAGAAGAAGTGGAAATCAAGAGGGTTTAAAAAGCAGAGCAGTTCAAGTTACACATACCATAATGAATTTTGTGCGAAAAGGAGTATCTCATGCAAAAGGCATCTGTGTTGTAATCCCAGCAACTCTGAGCACCTTTGGCATCTTGACTGACAAAGGCCCCTTCCCCTTTTGCTATCAATCACCCACTTCATACCTGGCAGAGTCCCAGTTGTGAACAGCACATGAGAAACTTGTCTGCATCAGTTTCATCCCGCATTCACGGCATCGCTAAGTTTTACTGATACCTATGCTCAAGCTCTCCTGCAATCTGTCAGAAAGTTCTGATAAGCCTTAGTCTTTAGAATTTCTGCAACAAGTCCCAATGCATTAAAGATGCAGCTCTAGGCACTAAGACTCTGGCGTTTGCTACAATAAATAATATCAAAAGTTCTAGCTGATAGAACAAGGAGGAAACAGGAAAACATTCTGTTGAGGTTACTATTCCACAGTAAGAGGAAGTTTGGAAAGAGAAAACCCCAAAAGATAAAGTTCAGTATTTTTTCTTTTTTAAGGCACAATAGTTTATGTAGCAAAACAAAAGATTATTGGACAGACTTCATGTATGGAAGGGGAAAGCCAACATTGCAGAATGCTTTCAGTAGTATTCTTTTCAACCTTTCTAAGAAACATGAGCTATTGATAAAGGGACTAACCATACTGTATAATTTTGATGTGGCAATAAAATAACTTTGTGGCTATTAATAGATAGCTTTATTACAATACAGTCTTTTCCAGTCAATTTAACAACACAGTTGGTGATTGCAGGTTACTTAAAGCCTCCCACTTCATTTTTTGTTTCTCAAAAAGCTGTTACAGTAGAAAGGCTTCAAGCAGTTGAGGCACAATCAGCTCTGATACCGATTCAAGTTTAAAGAGAAAAGTTAAGTGTGACAAGTTAGTAAGCAAGCTTACTGCAAGAGTGCAAATGTAACCACTCTTTCATATTTAAAATTGCTGCATATACTTTCTTTAAGAGTGGTATCACAGTACTGTAGTCTGTCTGAACACTTATGGAACACAGATGTTCCAAGTTCATAAACTCGGTAACAATGCTTTTTATTTTAAATAATGTGGTTTAAAAACATGTGACTGTTGGAACAGATGGATGTTACTTAATTTTGACATTGTGAATGTTTGTATTTCCTGAAACACGCATTCAAGGTCTGTACTTTATTTCTTTAAAACAGATACAAATTTCATAGTGAATCTGACAGTATTCAAGTTCAATGAAGACAAATGGATAAATGAAGCCAATTAAGCTGGGCAGTCTCAGCCATGTTGAACACTGATTAGTATGCCAATTAGACACAGTCTGCATTTTGTACTGCAACTGTAAAGTGTTCCAACATTTTTATGTCTAACTACCAATTTTCTTGCCCTTTAAAACATTAAAGATATCTTCTAGTGACTTGTAGATACACTGAAGGAATTCTTTACCATTCCTAGTTGGGTAAGAGGAAACATTACAACCTATCCAATCATCGTGTACCTGATATCCTACTCCAAAGCCATCAGACACCACTGGGCCAAACCCTCCTAATTGCACAGCTGGGCTAAGCAATGTGCTTGTAGAAATGATGTTGTGATTAAGCCGAGCATAGGCTTGGTCTTGATAGAAATCAGGCAGTGCAACACCTTTGGATAAGGCTAAATAGCGCAAGCCAAAGAGATGTCGGTCAAATCCCTGGCCTGTTAAAATAAAATAACAAGTATTAGAGAGATGACTAATTTTTGTGGGAAGTAAACTCACTTATCTTGACATCACATTGTTTTACAGCCACAAAAGAGGAGATCTATAGAACTGGGGTTTATTTTTGTATTAGCAGGAATTATTTTTCAGAACCCAGACATTCTGCACTTTTAATGCGCATATCCTAGGGAATGAGGGCTTGTTGTTTTACTGCTAGCCTCAACCAGGAATCATGATAGTAAACAAAAGTGCAATGTTAACAGACAATTTTAATAATGCATCGCATTCTTTGATTAACTATTTTTCTGAACATATGCAAGTTATTTAAAACAGAGAAAGGCTTTCCTAAAATCTATGACTCTAAAGAGGAAGAGGATCTTGCATCAACAAAGGGAGGCAAATTTTAGACTCTAGGGGGTAATGTTCAACAGTCAATTTTCCTGAAACAATACAAGAAGTTATGCTTCTGGGAAGGCCAATGCAAAAGAAAGCATTTAGAAAAATACCAGGAGTAGCACAGCCAAAGAATCAGTTTGATTTGAAAGTTGTTAAAGCCTTATCCCCTGCAGAGCTAAGACAGTAACTCCTCAGACATAAAGACAAAGTTCTTTGTTGCCTTGGGGAGTACAATACGCACTAATTATTTACCAAATTTTCAAATAGCCCAGCTGCTATAAGGACAAAAACTGAAGTATAAAAAATTCTCAACATACTAACAGCAAAGTGGGAAGCACAGAGGCATTCTCCTCCATTAAGAAACGAGTCTTCGAGAATGCATTTTGAACTGCAGCCTTCAGCTACTGTTTTTGTCAAGTTTACCTTAACATTAGACCTCCATCAAAATTAAATTATTTAGCTGTGAAGTAAATGTTTACAGCGACCTTGACAGACATTTTAGTGCAAAAGCAAGAGCGTTTGATATATTCCTACTTACCCATAGCAGCTTCTTTTGTCAAACGGCCATGGTATTTTGAGCACTCCACTATCAACTTCTGAAGCTCTTCTGTGCTATGTTTGGACAGTCCCCTGACAAAAGCTTCCGAACATTTCTTTGTATGGATAGAGGCAGGACGTATAGTTTCTGTACGACCATGTTTGAAAGCTGCAGTACTACAAGACTCATATGTAGCAACAGTCTGATTGTACTGTCGAAGGAAAGCCATCTGGAAGGCAAGCTGAGCCACAGCATCTGGGCTTACCTTCTTCTGCTTGAGAAGGTCCTTGCCCCCTTCATGGAACTGAATCAGATTAAGAGACAGTGCTTCTACACTGGCATCAAATCTCTGTTTGGCTTTGGTAATTCCTGCTTTTAAGGCATCATTCAGCTTAAAGTCAAGTTTCTGCACTGCTCTAGAAGAGTCTACTGAAGCAGGCTGGGACTGGGGGCTGATGGCTGGTGCCTTGATGCTATCTTTAAAAACCTCATTCTGGAACCTGAGCACAGCCACACCATCTCCCCAGGAATGTTCAAAATTAATTCCTGCAGTGCCATCCTTAGTTATGATAAGATTAAAGGATTTGTCATACCAGCGGTTAGCACCATCTCCATGCAACATAGTGTGGGACAAGTGCACAAAGTCTTTAATGGGAAAATCATCTAAACTTAAACAAAACACAGCAGAGTCTACTTTTTGAAGAGCTTCTTCATTGCCATTATCCAGTAGATTCTTTCTCAGCAATGCCCATGTATCTCGGTTTTCACTGGAGAGGTAGCCAAGTGGGAAGGCCGGAGCCGGACTGTTGTCAGTAAGGATGTATTTCAAGTGTGCTTGTATTTCTGAAGGTTTCAGCATATTTCCATCTCTATCAAGAACATCAAATACATAAAAATTCCCATTTCTCAGTATTAATAAATGTTTTGCCTTTTCATCTGTATAAAGCTCATCTCTGTTGAGCTTAGGCAGCCGCGTAGAATTGAAAAGCCTGAAGTACTGAGACATATCTAGGGGGTATGCATTGACCATGTAGGCACCAAACCAAGAAAGTGAAGAAGGCACAAATCGGATAATTTTTTTAAAGATCTGAGTGTCACTTTTTTCCGGATTGAGGTGAAAAACCTCTGGTTCAAGATAACCAGCCCTGAAGGTCTTCACAAAACGTATAGCAGAAACGGTCATGTTTGTAGCTCGTATGAGCTGATCGTTATATTCAGATTTTGGATCAGGATTAAAAGACATAAATGCATTAAAATTCAAAACAACAGGTTCACGTGCTTTTAGGTACATGTCAAACCAGGGACCTGAAAGTGGAGAATTGAGAAATAGGTCAGAACATAAAAGCAGCTTACTGAGTCAGACCAGAGGTTCATGTAGTCAATATCCTGTCTCCCACAGTCATCATGAATAAACACCTATTGAAGTGCATATAAACAAGACAAACATATGCAGTAATTCCCCCAAAGATTCTCCCAACCTCCAATTATGAAGAAAGGTACTGTTGGCTAATTGTAAAAATACTGTATTTGGAGTAATCCATATCAAGAGTGTCAACATCATTAGCAATGAGTGGCAATTTCCATGTTTTCTATATGGCTCAGTGATAAACTATAACTCCCACTCCATACAGTGCAGCTCCCTAGCACTGTATTTTGGTACACACCTCACATTTGGAGTAGAACATGCCTCTACCTACTCTTAAGCTACTAATTTCTGCAACTCTGTCACTGAGGGCATGCTTCTGTATAGAACCACCTTTACTTCTGATCCAGTGTCTCCCTCATTCCTGGCAGCATTCCTCCATCTACATTTGCTGTCTTGCATTTCCACCTCCTTCCTCTTTCTATCCACTAAAATGATCAGCACAGGGCAAAACTCTTGACACTGATGCAATACCATCAGTCAGTCTCTCAAGCTGGCAAAAAGACAAGGTTAGAGAGGACCTCACAGTTATTCTTCCAGGCCCGGAAGAGACTTCGGAAAGCAGAATTACATTTGATACCCACAGGTCTTTTAGACAGTCTGTCAGTATATCAAGAAGCATGAATGTGACCCAAAGGTTTTGTCCTTGCCAAAACCAAGGGAATCAATCATAGCTCTACAAAGTAGTCACACCTTTACACCTGCCTATAAGTAAACCAAAATCCAGGGGGGGTAGGCAGAAAAGGGTTTTTTTAAGTAAGTTCTATTTCATCACCATTAACAACTTCAAACTCGGTAAGCTCTTGGTATTGCACACTGACTGGATGCAGACCAAGGAAGCAAGTGCACGCCAACTTAATCTCAAGGCAGCTGATGTATTAAAAATTATTATTCCAAGCCTGGATCAGTCCCAAGTAGAACGTTCTAGCTGGGCTGTAAAAGGGCAATGGGTAACTCAAGGACCTAATTGATAATTTTAATTCCAGGTCCTCACAAGTGAGTAACTAGCATTCATCTACAGTTTTAAAACCACACTTGTCATCATCATGTAGCCTTTTAACCTTAGACTTGAAAGTCCAGGGTGGAGGCAACTATACATACTTTCAGAAACCACTTTCAAGTGTAACAGGTCTTTCAGGAGGCCTAAAAAGAGAGTAACTAAATAAAAAGGAATACAAACACCCCACAGTTCACAGGCAAAAAGCAGCATGCTGGTTAGTGCTGACAAACACCATAAAGCCATCAGTTAAACCCCCAGATGTTATTCAAAGTGAACGGCAGGTAAAAGATAACAAACCAAACAGCAGCTGCTGTGAATAATCTGGTATTCTCTACAGAATTTGTAGTAGCTAACACACTTATAGGTAGTCTCAACAGATAGCAAGGATAGAAGTGCATTTGCTAGGCAATATGCAAACTTCTACTTCCATAGGTATTTGAGTATTTCCACCTCTTGCTATCCATCCAGTACTTTCATAAGCAGGCCCTTGTATTTGGAAATCGGTGGAAGCAACAGAAAAGAATAATAATAAAAAAACTATATGCATACTCTCCCTCTCTTGTTTTTCTTTATTCTCATCTTCTGCTTTCTGTCTCTCCTTTTCTTTTGCTCTTTAAAAGAATATGGTTTTGTGGGTTTAAGTCCAGAGCACTGACCACTTCT
The DNA here is from genome assembly GCF_900496995.4 of Aquila chrysaetos chrysaetos. Taxonomy (NCBI): domain Eukaryota; kingdom Metazoa; phylum Chordata; class Aves; order Accipitriformes; family Accipitridae; genus Aquila; species Aquila chrysaetos. The sequence continues at coordinate 36,457,758 of NC_044015.1, read as the reverse complement.
GCCTCCCAAAGCTTAGTCATAGTCTCTGGCCTCCCCCTCAGAGTTCAGTTTTCATGCTAAATAGCTTGAAACTATTTGAAAATGATTGCTTTAATTTCCTTAAAGGAGTTATCAGTTAAGCTCTTCCATTAACCTAAACATAAATAGACAGCAATGAAAAAAAGAAAAAAGATAAGCCCTGTAAACTCAAATTTAAATACAGCAACTCATGAAAAAAATCTGTTTCTTCAATATCCATCTATCCAGAATTCTGGTATATAAAAGTTAGATGATGGGCATTCATCTTTCCACCAGAGACTCAGAATTTGCTCAAATACAGTCGCAGGCAGTATTCACAGCATGTTATTCCAAGTTTATGGAGGAGACAGCTTAAGCTTCAGCCTACTTTATTTGTAGCATTATGAGCTGTCTGTTGTCTAGCATGATGATCTATAGACTCCTATATCCACTAGGCCAACATACCTGTGATGTAACTAGTATGCTTGTTCTGATTGTCTTGAGCAACCAGTTGTTCATGCAGCTCTCTTCCAACTCCCTTTTCAAAGTCATGAGCAAGGTCTTCAGTTTTCCTACAGTAATCAATAATAGAGTCAAAATGCTGCCACAAGCTATATTTTTTACATGTAACACTTGGCTTTGAAGCAGCACAATACTGCAATATGCTTATCTTGTCTGTCCATACCTGAATTGGTCATCATTTAAAAGCGGTTTCTGGGCATTTAGGTATCTCCTGATTGTATCTTCTAGTTTGGGAATGGGCAGTCTGAAGGAAGGGGAACAGAGAGACGTGCACTTTATGAGCAATGGTACTAATGAAGCCTCAGTTTCTTACACAGTAGTCCCTCTTTGCCTCCCCTCCTTCCTATCCCTCCTTATACCCCATATTATCCAAATGGCTCAAAAGTTGCTTGTGGAAGAAGAGAAGAAAGGGAATAGATGGACATACACCATCACAGCATAAGGTTATTGGAAAACAAGGTAGAAAACGAACTTGACTGTCTTGTTACAAAGGCACTGCAAGTGAAGGGTCTGAGTACCTTACAGGGAACACAATGACATGAACCATTGCAAGGAGAAGCAGCTATACAGAAGGAAGGTTTAGTTCAGTAGCCACCCCTGCATTGGGACTTCCCCTCACTGCTGGGTGCTGAACACTTTCTTGCATATTTCCTAATCAATATCTTTGTCATCTTCCTCTCTGCCCAAACAGGAAAATGCTCCTCTTACTATAAAATAATCCTATTACACCAACAAAGGTTACTTTGCGACCTGAACAGATGTTTCGGTAGCGGGTTTACAGTCATATTTCTGCTTTAAAAAATGAAATCATTCCTCTCCACTGTGGTTTATGAAGAGCACGTACACCAGGAATCGAGTTAGCACACTCCGAACACGGCTACACAGAAACGGGGGGGACGACACACGATACATTCTCTCTCCCCTCTCCTCACGGCAAACACCCCAGGCCGCCGGCTCCGCAGGGCCACCGGCCGCCGCCTCCACCGACCTCTGCCCGCGTCCCCCCGGAGCCCGGCCCGCCGGCCGTCCTCGGCGGCCGCCCCCGGGGCCGGCAGCGACGCTCGCTCCCCGGAGGACGCTCGCTCCGGGGCCTTGCCCGGGCCGCGGGACGGGCGGTCCCGGAGGGCAGGGGGCCCGGCGGGCGCACCGGGGAGCGGGGCGGCGTCCCGCCGTACCTGGGCAGGCTCTTCTGGTAGTGCATGGTGGGCACGATGCTGCGGTGCAGGTACTCGGCGGCGCCCGCGCTGCCGTAGCCCCGCCGCCAGCGCGCCGCCGCCGCCCGCCGCTGCAGCAGCTGCCGCGCCGCCATGATGCCCGCGTCAGAGGTCCTGAGGCGCCGCCCGCGGCGCTCCCCTCGCCGCCGGCCCGGGCCGGGAGAGAGCGGCTGCGGCCACCCCCGGCAGCTCCGCCGGTAGTGCCGTTCGAGCGGCTGCGCTCCTTCCGGCCCCGCGGATCTGCCGGCCCCGTTCGGGAGGAGCGCCCAAGGCCCCGCGGCGAGGCGGAGGCGGCACCTCGGCGCCTCGCGGGGCGTTGGTACCGGCGAGTCGGAGGAACTGGGGCTTGTTCCCCGCCCCCGCCGGGGAACGGGGTGGGGTGGCAAATGGCGGCCAGGCCCCGCGGCCCGGAGAGGTTACCCCGAGCCCTCAGCTGCCCGGGCGGGCCTCTCCGCCGGGAGACGTCCCAGCTGCAAAACGGAGGGTCGCAGCTCCTCTAACAGCAGCTAGCGTGGAGGTCGACGTGATTTCATCAAGCATTTTTTTATTATCGTTTGGGAGGCAGATTGGATGCGCGCTGTCGAGGTAGCGAAGTTCTCTAATGTCTGGAGTGGGATGGTTCAGCATTAGTTGAGTTGTCTTACATATGCATTAATAAAATCTTCTGTGATCCTCTTGTTTTGGCAGCGCTCTTGTTCAGCGTGTAGACTCCACGTATTCTTTTTTTTGTTGATGCGTGTCCGAATGTCTTGCTGACCATGCAGTATTCAGATCCTGCTTCCAAAGAGAACAGTTCAATCTCTCATGAGCTTTGTTACTCATACGTAAGCATGTAACAACAAATACTGTATTACAGTATAAAATTTAATATTGTAAACACACAATTTTGTTGTACTGTATGGAATATTTTCCATAAAAACACTGAATAATCTTAGAATAACCCAGAAAGTACAGAAATGTTTCAGTAAGAAAGTGTGGCATGGTGAACATTTACAGCGGTGTATTTTCATCAGATACTCACTAGCATAAAAATCAGTTTTGGGATTGACTGCAGACACGGCAAAGGAAAGGAAAGCAATCCCTGTGGCTTAGTCTGATAATCCTCTGAAAGTAAATTGGCCCTACTCTAATCAACATAGTGGTTGGAAGAAAAGTGAAATCATTTCACTTCCAAGATAATAAACGCCAAATGCCAGAAGGTGTCCTCGCGTGTTTCAGTATACAGCTATTCTCTGTTTGATGCGTGTCTCTTATGCTACTCATTCCGCCTTTTTTTGCCATGAACACAAAAAACCCAAGCCTGCTTTAATTAATGAAGTTCAGTTTCACCTAGCTTGCCCTGTTGTGATAGTCCGGTTCAAAATGTTACCTGCTCTGCCCTTCAGAAAAACTGCAGTAACATTACTTTTACCGATTTGAATGCATAACTTGCACTGTTCGCTTTCTAGGTTTGGATGTCTGGACCCCAAACTGGGGAGGCTGAGGAATGCACTCAAACACCATCTTTCTCCCAGGAGTGTCACTTTGTTTTGAACCGGTCTTGTTTTAGAAATACTACTGCATTCTGTTCTAATTTTCCAGAGCCCCCTAATCTTCTTCCAGGCTCTTAATGATGTAGTTGATAATAGGATTGCTGGTATTAATTTGGAACAATAATGCCAGCTGCTTGCCTGGTGGCTATTGGCAGAGGGGTGACCTTGCAGGTCAGCTAAGCAGAACTGGAAGTGCTTTGATCTGATCTATACAGAGCTAGATCTGTCCACCCGAAGACGAGGAGCGAGTGAATTCTCTCTCCATGGGATGCTGATTCTTCTCCAAAGAGCACGGAGGACAGCATGGCAGTGGCTTTTGATGCAATCCTCGCTCGGATCAAGGATGTTTGTAAAAGAAATGGTTTGCTCATTCTCTCGGTGTTGTCAGTCACCATCGGCTGTCTTCTCGGATTCTTCCTGAGGACGAGACGACTCTCCCAGCAGGTAAGTGTGACACGGCAGCGTATCACTATAGAGAAAATACCATACTTACATAACGAAAGACATAGCAACTTGTGGAACTTCAGGATGGACTTTTGAAGATAAAAAGCACATATATGTGTTTGTCAAGCTTGTTTCATTTCATCTGTTTGTTAATCTGCACTGTTCTTCGGGTCTTTGCACACATTCTCAAACAATACGTTTGCAAAGGGTTCTGGTCTTTAAGACACCTAGTAAGTCTAGCATAAGCACATTATAATGGTGCAAGTATGGATAATAATAGTGGGCGTTTAAGCTAGATGAAACGCAGCATCTAATATAGACCTGTTAAAAATTGGTAGTGCAATATATTCATTGGATTTTATATTACTTTGGAACATGTACGTCTAAAGAAAACACTGGGAATATTTGTTACCATCAGATGTACAGAACTACCGATGTTTATATTACACCAATGGTATTTTGTATTAAAAAATTTGAAATTTCCCATCACTAGCAGACCATGTTATTAAAGTCACTTGGGGATTTCTCCCCCAGTATACTTCAACTAAACTCTTTGCAGGTGCTGATTTCTTTCTGCTGTTATTAGTCGGACAGAGTAGACAGGGCAACATGCATTGCTGAATGCATTGTTTCAGCACAAAATATAAATGTCAATTAAAAAATATGGCACTTAGTAAATGTGACTAAACTAAAACAATTCTATGTTCTGCTACTGCTAACTGTTGTCTGAACATCTTTTGTGTCTAAGCAGTAGCTTCATACACATCTAGGAAAACACACAAAATGCAGAATTAAGAGATTATTCAGGGCAACCTATTAACAATAGTCCCCAAGAGATGGCATATTTCATTTTTGTCTTCCTTTGTAAAGGAATGAACAATGTAGTGTGTTTGTTGAATTACAGCACAATATGTAATCGAATTAATTTAAAAATGATCTTTTAAAGCCTACTATCTTTGCCACCTTACATACCAAAGCTGCAGATTTTACCAATGTTATCTGATCCACAGCTCTAGCAGGACTCATGAAGACAGATAGTCTTTATCTCAAAACAATAAGCATCTCTCCATGTATTTCTAGGAAATTAGTTATTTCCAGTTTCCTGGTGAGTTACTGATGAGGATGCTGAAAATGTTGATTCTCCCACTGGTTGTCTCAAGGTAAGTGAGGACAATGATTGTACCAATAATCTTTGAAGTTTCCTGAGACATGTCATCACCACTATTTTAGTTTTAACTGAATTAATGTCAGAGTACCAGAAGCATTACTGACTGCTGTACATTCATATTTATAATGGAGATCTGAATATATTTTTAATCAATAGGATCATTTCTGCAATACCTCATATAGATATTATTTGCTTAAAAACTAATGGGGTTTTTTTTAATTGATGTTTTCTGCTTTCCCTGTAATGGGAGGACTTTTTCCTTCAAGCTAACTAAAAGTTAAATATATGGAATAAATAATCCACCTTATCAAAAAGCCTACCTTAAATCTAAGCAATTGAAATAATACACTATACAAATAAGATGGAAAAGCACAGTTAATTTATAGTCTTTTGCAGTATTTTGAGAGATGTGCTGTAGTATGATGAATATTGAAAAAAATCTGTGTCTCCAGTGAACTAATAATATATGCCTGGCTTCAGCTGGAAGTGAAAGTGATTTCTTAGTACTTTAAAGGTAGAACCTTTAATGGTGCCACTTTATCAGTAGCAGAATTAATGATCTAGATCCTGGTACTGACAGGTGGTGCATGGTAGCTGCCTTTGCACTAGGCGGGCATAACTTAGGATAGGTTTTTGTCTCCTCTAAGTTCGACTGTCTTCCAACTGACTACAGGCACAAACAAACACCAGTTGGATGGCCAAAAGCTCTCTCATGTGCCCAATGCTGAGAGAAGATGTAAGAAAAGATGGAGAGTAACAAAGCTATCTTTACTTTACCAGATCTGAGAAAAAATTCTTGCAATATTACAAAATTCTTACCTAATACATACACCAAAATCTCATCTTCCACTTCAAGAAAAAAATAAGTTTCTAGACTTCAGATTGCTGAGAGTTGCTGAAAATTAACACAGCCCAGCACTAATTTTATTTTTAAATCATCTACCTTTACATCTACCTTCTCATGGTTTTTCACAGAATCAAGCTGAGTCATGGTGCTTCGTGCCTGAAACTGGCCATATGACCATAGACTCATACCTGGTTCTGTCCCATGCAGCTAGAGAACATCAAGACAAAACATGTTAAGAGATTTTTTTGAGAGGTGGAAGGGGAGTTTTCTAAGGAAAACAAGAATCTCACATGAGGAAGTGACGTAGTAAGGAGGACAGAAAAGGGTTGGAGCAGAGTCACATGCCTTTCCCTAAAATGTATAGTTCTTTAGATCCTCTTGTGGTTTTTAGAGATGTCAGGAGGAGAAACAGCAGAGTACGGAAGAGCTGGTCTGACACAGCCTGTGATAGCTCTAGGTTACCTACAGATGTGTCGGGAGTGAATCTGTGAGCTGCACTGTTAGAACTTAATTTACCCCTTAATCCAGGAGGAAATAGTTAGTGATCTACTATGCTGTCTGGACACTCACAAATCTATGGGACCAGACAGGATCCATCCAAGAATACTGAGGGAACTGGCGGAGGTCCTTGCCAAGCCACTCTCCATCTTCTATCAGCAATCCTGGTCAACAGGGGAGGTCCCAGAGGACTGGAGGCTTGCCAATGTGACACCCATTTACAAGAAGGGTCAGAGGGAGGATCCGGGGAACTACAGGCCTGTCAGCCCGACCTCGGTACCGGGGAAGATTATGGAACACTTCGTCTTGAGAGCGCTCACATGGCATGTCCAGGACAAGCAGGGGATCAGGCCCAGTCAGCATGGGTTTACGAAAGGCAGGTCCTGCTTGACCAACCTGATCTCCTTCTATGACGAGGTGAATCGCTTAGTGGATGAGGGAAAGGCTGTGGATGTCGTCTACCTGGACTTCAGTAAGGCCTTTGGCACTGTCTCTCATGGCATACTCCTTGAGAAGCTGGCGTCTCATGGCTTGGAGAAGTGTACTCTTCGCTGGGTGAAAAACTGGCTGGAAGGACGAGCCCAGAGGGTTGTGGTGAATGGAGTTAAATCCAGCTGGTGGCCGGTCACAAGTGGTGTTCCCCAGGGCTCGGTGTTGGGGCCGGTTCTGTTTAATATCTTTATCAGTGATCTGGACGAGGGGATCGAGTGCACCCTCAGTAAGTTTGTGGATGACACCAAGTTGGGAGGCAGGGTTGATCTGCTGGAGGGTAGGAAGGCTCTCCAGAGGGATCTGGGCAGGCTGGACCGATGGGCCGAGGCCAATTGTATGAGGTTCAACAAGGCCAAGTGCCGGGTCCTGCACCTGGGTCACAACAACCCCGTGCAGCGCTACGGGCTTGGGGAAGAGTGGCTGGAAAGCTGCCCGGAGGAAAAGGACCTGGGGGTGCTGGTCAACAGCCGGCTGAATATGAGCCGGCGGTGTGCCCAGGTGGCCAAGAAGGCCAACGGCATCCTGGCCCGTATCAGCAATAGTGTGGCCAGCAGGAGCAGGGAGGTGATCGTTCCCCTGTACTCGGCGCTGGTGAGGCCGCACCTCGAGTCCTGTGTTCAGTTTTGGGCCCCTCACTGCAGGAAGGACATGGAGGTGCTGGAGCGTGTCCAGAGAAGGGCAACCAGTTGGTGAGGGGCCTGGAGCACAAGTCTTATGAGGAGCGGCTGAGGGAGCTGGGGCTGTTTAGTCTGGAGAAGAGGAGGCTGAGGGGAGACCTTATCGCTCTCTACAACTACCCGAAAGGAGGTTGTAGGGAGGTGGGGGTCAGTCTCTTCTGTCAGGTGGCTGCAGATAGGATGAGAGGAAATGGCCTCAAGTTGTGGCAGGGGTGGTTTAGATTGGATATTAGGAAAAATTTCTTTACTGAAAGGGTTGTCGGGCATTGGAACAGGCTGCCCAGGGAAGTGGTTGAGTCACCATCCCTGGAGGTATTGAAAAAGCACATAGACAAGGCACTTCAGGACATGGTTTAGTGGGCATGGATGATGGTTGGACTTGATGATCTTAAAGGTCTTTTCCAACCTAAATGATTCTATGATTCTATGATTCTAACTGATGGACTTTATCCTCTGAGGAAGAAAGAGAAGAAACTTTAGAGATCTTCAAAAGAATTAACTCTCCTTGCAAGACAGTATAAGTCTATCTCCCCATATAACAAACTAACCATTACTTGCTATTCCATACTGAAATGTGAGGGTTTTGTAAGCAAAAAATACTCCAGATGTAATTACATTCTTGTACAGTCCCCTTTTTTTTTTAAACAAGCACAGTATTTCCCACACATATATTTCATAAAATCAGTAAACCAATGCTCTGTATTTTTACCAATCTGCATGCACATTTAAACTAAATTTCTCTCTAGATTTGGAATATTCTCAGCCTGTCCTGCAGGAGCAATGGCATTTAAATTATCTTTTCAATTACTCTCTATTACTGTTGACAAAAGCCAGGGGTACAGAAACATAAAAAGAGCTCTAAATCTTACTCTCCTAGTTGAAATTAATGCAAGTTTTTCCTTGAACTAACAAGTAAAAAAATTACTTATAAAGAAAAGGAATGGTGAGAAAGGGAGGTTAAAAGAGGCACTCAGTGCAAAATACCCTGTTTCCAAGTCCAGAGTTTGTCTTGAAGGGTTGTAGCTGAAGGAAAAGGTGGCAAGTGTGTGGCTCAGAAGACTGGTAATAGACTAGAAAATCTTGTACTTATAGGCCACTAGCAAAAATCTAGCCTTAAACAGAAATGGCTGAGAATTTGTACTATCCCTCTTTTGACCTGATAGACAGTTAAAACAGGAACTTTGCAATTGTATCCATTAGGAATGAGAAACTGATTATATAGTCAGGTATCTCTGAATGGTGTTTATTTTCAAAGTTCCTTGAATGCAGAAGAAATCAGTCGAACAACAGGAGGCTGTTTCTTCAATGTATAGTTCCTTGTTTTACCCAACTCTGTCCCAGCACCTGGAACTGCTGTATCCCCGAGCTCCTGTACCTGTTTCTGATGTCTCCTATCACCTGTGGTCTTACTTTTTGTTTTCCCACAGACAGAAAAATCTTGAAAAAGCAACCATCAAACACTAGCCTGCCAGTTTGAGCCCTGCATGAGCTTTTGTTTTTGTTGTGACATGGACTTTCATTAAGGATGGGCGTTGATGTTATTTCAGTTACCTGGTTACATAAACAACCTTCATAGCATCATACAACTACTCTAAAATAAGTATATATTTAATGCCCTCATCCTCTGCCTGAGGTTTAGCCCTGCTTATGCCTATTAGTATCCACTGTGTCTCATGTATAGAGACTGCTCTTCTCAGCGATGAGAACAGGTACACACATAGCAAAGGATGCCACTTCTATTAGCAACGTAAAGAAAAAAAATTATAACAAATAGGCTGACAGTTTGTGTCTGCCCTAGGAATACTCAGTAGTGGAGCATTACAAGATCAAATTTTTGACCCTGTAGTTACCAGATGTGCAGTGTTTGTTATATTTATAAACATAGGATACTATTTTTAAACCTAGGACTGGGAATATTAAAGAGAGCTTGGAGAGAATAGGAGCCAAATCTGAATTCATAGTTACGCACTTAGGCTCTGCCTGAGCTCTTATTGCAGCTGGACAAGATGATGTCCTCAACATGCCTGAAAGATTGACTGCAGGTGATCTGAAGTTCCCTGATTCTCTTTGGGACAGAGGCCTTGATCCTCATTTGACCACTGCAATGCAAATAATGTATTTTCTCCCATATATGAAAGTTTTCAACACATATCTCAGGTTTTCAAACAGGCACACATATACGTGGCAGTGACAGAGGTGAATCTCAGTGCATCCTGCCCTGAGTCCTCTGATATGTTTAAAAAAACCTGTGGGTGCAGGTCTGCTGCTGATCAGCTGTCCCAAGGTGCTCAAGTTTGTTAAACCGTCTTTCCTTCCATCTAATGTATTTCCCGGCATGTGTGGAGGTGTATGACACCCTGTAGCCAGGAGGTGGCTCTGTCTAGAAGACTGAGGAACCACGAGTTGTTAGGGGTGCCCAGTCACTCACTCCAGTGCAGGGAGGACCTGTGCATCTGGGAGGCCATTCATCCAAGGCGTTTTGTAATAGTGCTGCCTACCCAGAAAATAGTAAAATCTCTACTCTCTTTCACTATGGTTAATTATAAACTTAAACACAGACATATCCTTCACCTGTAGGTAGTGCTTTTGTGACAAGCTGATTGGCAGAGATACCCGTGCATCACTTTAGTTTCTCAACTTCTTAAATGCTTGAAATAATCAAATCTGATGTCAATGTCTTTGTGCTCTGCATGAAGCAAAAAACTGGGAGAGGGAACAAAAACTCAACTTTCCCATTAATACCTTCCCACATTTGCTAAAGGTAATATAAACCCTCTGACCAAATCCTGCCTGTGCCAGCGGTGCCACGCATGGGCGCTGGCTCAAGCGCAGGCCAGCCATGCTGGCAGGCACTGTGCCACAACTCACACGCTGTCACCTCCCTTTGGAGCATCTTTGTCCTTGTTCCCATTCCTTGCCCCATCATCTTCATCTCAGGTTACCAGTTTTGTACTGATTGACTTCCAGTGGGCCAGAAACTTGATTTTCAGTAAGCGTAACTTCATTGACTTAATTTTTTGGGGGAGGCCCTTACTGAAACCTGACCTGTTACAACTTTGTATCTTGTTGTGACTGAGGTTTTGAAGAAGCTGCAAACTCCGACTGAAAAATTTACCACTGCTGTTTATAATGCTTCTTTTTGGCATGGATTCCTTCCAGTAGGCAGAGAGCTTACACTGTGGCCTTTACCCCAGAAAGGAAATTGAACTCTCCCTTTCTGTTCAAAACACAGAGGTGCCAGTGAGCCCGCAGGGGAGGAGGAGGTCTGGCTCCCAGTGTGCTGCAGAGCTCTGGGCAGGCAGAACCTCCACTGGACCAGACCTCCTGCATCTTCAAAGGCTATTTGCAAAATGTGTGTGCTGCAGATCTGTAAGGCAGGCTGGAGAAGAGGCAGGGCTTGCAGCCCCCGGTTCTTTTTCAAGATAATACTAGAAGGACACAGATTATTTCTTTCCTGTATTCAGCCATATAGTTTCACAGACCTTGCAGGAACTTAGTTCTCTCTTTCGGAGCCTTCCATCCCCTCTGTGTAATTTGAGAGAAAAATGAATTAAAATGTCACTAGTAAGGGCGCTCACACACACAGAATTTGACTGCATAAGCCTTGCTTCTTCAGAAAAGCAGGCTAAAGCTAGAGTTACACAGGTTTACACCAGCTGAACCTATTGAGTTCTCTTTGTCTTATATGTCTACCTATATATGTAATAGAAAATTGCATCCTTTATTTCAACACCCTCCTTGTTTATATCATTAAACGTTTGTCTAGTAATAGATATAGGGCTCAGTTTTCTAAGACTATGGTAAGCAGTGAGACTGCTTGTGGGAAAGAATTGTCAGGGCAGAATTGAACTGTTCAGCTGTCGTTGATGGGCTTGTTATGTCATTAATATTCCCTTTAGAAAAAGCAGTTTGTTTTGTTTAAACTTGCGATAATTATTACATTTTGTATTTATTTACCACTGACCATTTTCTAGCTATTTAAGAAATAATGAGTAGCAGAGATTTGATCCTATTCCGTGTGCGGAATCTGTTAAAGAAAGATTGTTCCCTTTGTAGTCAAAGCTAAATAACTGTTTTGACCTGTATTTTCTCAAATTATAAAGCTTGTTCGTCTGAGTATGTTGTGCCTGATACAAGCAATTGTATGCTAATAAAATTTTATATTTATTTGAAGGCTTACTTGGGGGTAGTAATAAATATTAGGGGTTTGTTGCTGAATTAAATACGATATGCTAAATATAGAACTGTCTGTCTTTAAGGGGATTCCTGTCCATAATGCCATCAGTTCTGGTAATCCCTTATCCTTCTGCTCAGATTCCTGAGTGGGTCATTCTTACTCATGCTGTTAAAGCCTAGTATTTAATTAGAAACTACTCTGTTATAGCACCCTTTTCCCCATATAATTTTTTTTTCACAGCTCTCTGGTTTGGGGAACCCATTGGCATTTTTAACATCCCACTAATGAAAAATATTGCTCATTCTGTTCTAATGGAATTCTGTCGTTGTTCAGCTATACTGTGCCATGCCAAATTTTGCCTCTCAGGACTCATTAGTTACATTGGAAGAGTTGACAATTGTATAAACTGTTCGAGAGGTTGTAGAGATGCTCTGGATGCAAGCAGATGTGAACTCACTTAGCCCACGAGCCAAACTGGGCAGACCAGTGCCAGATCCATGCCGGAAGCTGTATAGCCGCATTAGCATGGCTTTGCGCCCAAGCTCCTATGTGAAGGACTAATGTGGCTATATGGCTTCCGGACCAGCCTTGGCAGCTCAGAGTGAAGGCAGAGTGAGTTCATGTCTGTCTGCAGTTGTCTGTGCAGACATACCCTAAATAACTTCACAGCAACAGTATATTCTTTGGGAGTTTAGCATTTGGTTAAAAACATGCTGCGAGACAGACCATTAGCTTGGCTAAATTGTGTCATGCACTGTTTTGCTTGTTGTCAGCTGTAGGTGAAACTGGTAATAGACCACAGACTGGAGATTATCTGTCTGGTTTACTACTTAAGTTTACCAATTGGTAGGGATGAAAAATTTGACCCAAACACTCCGAGGCCAGTACTGAAATTTGCAATCTAAATCTTCTACCATGATTATAAGTCATAATACGGTCAATATAATGTCTGTCCAGAAGGAAAATACAGATCTCTAAAAGGCTATGACATCTATCTTTTTTCTTATTTATCATTAAATTTAAAGCAAGAGGACGGCCAAAATTAATTCACTCAATAATACTGGTTTTACGTGAATGACAATATGTGCGGTACTATTTCTTCTAATCCATTCCTGGTACTGAGACATACTTTCTATGTTGTCGTGACAAATTCACATAATTTAACTGAAGACTGAATGGGAAAGGTTAGATAGCATAAGCTTCTGGGTGGTTTTGGCTTGGTATTTTCTGCTGTGTTTGGGTTAAACTATTCCCTCTGTTCATTCTTTCCTAAATACCAGTCACTCTGTTCTTCTGCTTTTGCAGCTGCCAAACTGGGGCATAATCAAGTGCAATCAAATTTATGTACTGTATTATCTAGTGAGGTGTTGAGGAGCAGCTGCAAAATGCTGCCTATGGCTCTCTGAGGAGCCTGCTCAGAACAATATTTTATAATGTACCAAAGCAGCTGGAGAATTCCCATAGAATTAAATTTCTGAACTACCTGTCATGTGTATCACTGTAATGTAAAGAATAATAAAAATATATTTCACTCCAGTGAGAACAAGCTGTTAGCCCTTTCCTAGTATATGCAATCTACAGTCTTTATTGTGGAGAAAGTCAGTCTAGAGGTATGAGTTTTAAGGAGATTACTAGATGGGATAAATATGTTTACTTTCAGAGTGAAAAGCAAAACTGTACTTGGATGAAAGTGAATGGGAAGGATTACCCAAGGGTGAGAAGAACTGGTCAAAGAGCAGTCTCACTCAACACCTTTATACTACTTTAAATTATCCATGTCGCTATTATATTGCAGAACTGATGTCAGATTACCCCAAAAGTCCTCCAAAGGATGCTTTGAGATTGCTTGAGCTTGTAGAGGAAAATTTCATTCTACCTTCTTAGGAAGCCTTATTAAGTATCCCTCCTCTGTGCCTCAGACATCTTCAGAGATTTCACTATATCATCTGTAACATTATTGATGTTCTTAGCTGTGTTTAGGAATAGGGAGTCTAATGGTCAGATCCCATACTGTTTTCTAGTGTCTTCTTTTGCTTGTGCAACCTAGAGGTCCAAACTGTTTCAGTGAAAAATGACATGTTGCAGTTACGTGTGTTGTAATGACAAAATTGGATCAACTCAGTACAAATTATTTAGGCAGTGTCAGTAGGGATCTAGCAATGTGAAGTAGAAATCTATGGTCACAAAGTGAATGGGTGTGGAAAGCACTGAAGTGATTACAAATGGAGTATGAGCAGTTTGTGACGTGACAGACTTTTTCTGTAGTCCTCTAAGAGCTCTGAAATACTTAGTGTTTCGCGAAAGAAACGGCAATGATGTGAAGCTTGAGGGGCTGGCTGGATTCCCTGTTTCCTTAGGAAAGAAACATGTATGAACTATATACAGTTGAATAAATCTGACATTTGTTTATAATCCAAATTTGTGTTTCAAATCCTTTTGCCCTTTTCCTAATCTAAAAACACTTGAAAGAACTGACAGAACAGAAAATCAAATATTATTAAGATTCTTGGTGCTTTCCACAGATGTGAAGCTGCACATCCATGTTTAATAATTTGTTTTCATTTGCATCCTGACCTTTGAATTTAGGAAATACTTTTTTTTTTATCAGAACAGCTAAAGTCAACAAGCCAGCCTGAATTCTGCATGAGCTATACTATAATGACTCAGATCTCCTTCATCAGTCAGTGATCAAAGGCTGCTGCTCATCCCTTCCAGCATTCATAGATGTATCGCAATAGCCTCGCATATTGGGCTATTTGGGAGGAAGCAGTGATGCAATAGCCATTGGACATTGATCTCCACTGTGTGCTGTACAAAGTCCTGCCTTGTTTACATTAGTCCATAAAAACAGATTTCCTATTGCACACTAAGAAAATACAATGCATGATGTGAATTCCTGGCAGGATTTTTGCTATATATGTCAGTTTATCTTTAACAGTTACAAGTGCTAGATAATAAGGAAAAGGAGATCTCAACATTTGGGGTAAAAAATAAAACTATTGCGATTTTATAAAGCATTATTTAAAAAACAGAATCTGAAAACGCTGCGTGTTATGATGTACTAGAAATGTAGATTTGGTTTCTTTTGTAGATTTCATTTTCTTTTCCAGCAGCCTAGCTGTGAAATTAAACACAATCACTGCAAACAATGTATTGCAGACAGCGAGATCTTCTAACATATTGTTCATTGTTTGAAGATCAAAAGCCAGATTTTCCATCATGTCTGACACCTTTGAGCTTCCACTGCGTTTAGTGAAATAGCTATAGACTGAGGCTCTCTGAAAAGTTAATTCACATTTCAGGTGCTATTTACAGCTGATAATCTAACCATACAGAAACTGCTGCAACAGTCCTATTTGTAAAACAGCTCAGCTACCACTTTTTGTATTTGTTTTTTTTCTGAGCATAGACACTATTCCATTTATACCAAGATATCTAAACTTTAAAAATGCTGTTTGCTATTACTTGATTTTCAAAGGAGACAAACCTTAGTAGCCCCCTGGATCTTCAGGAGGATTCTAGACTTCTCATCACCTTGAAAATCATGCTGTAATACTATGAAACTTTTAATAATACATGGCATTGGGGATCATTCCACTGACTACAAGTGATCATGATAGTTCCTTAGTTGTCTTCAGATCAGCAGAGGTCTGTTAGTACACCAGGAGTCTGCAAAACTATTGGAGTCTGAGTAAAATTCACAGACAGCCTAGGTGTCATTTTATTGCCTGTCTGGACTATACACAAACATACACAGAAAGAGTGTTCATCTATAAAAGTGGGCCGCCCTTCTACAAGTGCACACCACCTACCTGATCCATCTTAGTTCGGGGTGTGAGCATGGATTATTGCAGGATTTTTTCTTCCTCTGTACTTAGACAAATGGTGTCATGCCACATGAGAAGTCATGGCATCACTTAGCAGTGGGTGGATGGGACTGGAGGTGTAGGGTGGCACTAGCTTCCAACCGAGATGCCCCTTGATTGTCTGTAATATGTCTACAGGTACAGACCAACAGATGTGCTAACTAGCTGTTTGTGCATGTATGGGCAGGAGGCATTTTTTTCCTGTGCAGTGTGATATGACATTGGGAGATGAAAAAACAAAACTGTAACATACCACTGTAAGTGAGGGCAGACCATGTAGGGTAAAGCAGAGGCAGGGACAGGCTACAGTCCTCCCACCAGTACCACTGTCACTCTGGCATGTGATGAGAGCAGCAGGCTTCTCTATCGCAGCCATGGCAGTGTCTTGCTCTGTAGGTATTCTGTCATGTTAGAAGAAAGCAAAAGAATATCCCGGAAAGAAAAATTCATTCTGATACCTCTGTCACTGCTGAAATAATTTTAACTACACTAGAGACTAAGAGCAAAATCAAGCATCAAACTACAGAAAGAGCCAGAGAAAGTTTCTTATCTATTTCTCTCATTACTGTAAAGAGTCTTATTTTCTTTGTTGCAAACTGTTCCTCCATAAATGGTACCTCCATGGAAGTGAAGCAGCCTGGCATGAAAGCACAGATAGGTGGGCACAGATGAGGAAAAGTCTGGTGGTCCACTGCAATACAGAGATCACTTCAGGCATAACTTTCTTCACTGTAAATTGTTTGTCTTTAAATAAAGTGCCTTAATTTCTCTGTTTCCTTGTCTGTAAAATGGAGATACTGCCTTCTGTATGATAGTAGGTTATATTAGTAAATCATTTTAAGATGATTAAATGGCTTGTGCTATGGAAATGGAGATTATTACCATGTTGAAACTTGAAGGCACTGACCTGGACAAAAAGGTAAGCGACAGCCTGCCTGCATGATCAAGCAGCATTAGCGAAGCCAGCACTTCACTTTCATGATGCTCAACTGTAATATAATAATCTCTAATGTAGCTGTTAGAGGAGCTTCCCAGCCTCACTGGGAGAACTTGCTTAGGAAGGTCTTTTCTACGGCATGCAATTACCAAATGAGAATGTGAGGGAGGGTATGGGATGAATGAAAACAAACATGATTCTAGGAACAACTGTTGGTGGTTAATACTTGACCATTACTTCTTGACAGGATTAATGTCTTTCTAATCACACTAATCCCTTCTGATAACTTTATCCATAATCCATCTATTTCAAAGCAACATCCAGATGGCTTCTGGTGGAGAGGAAGGCAAAATAAACATGCAGAATGGGGTCTTAACAGCAGCTTCTTGTATTTTCCCTTTCTGGGGATATACATTTTGATCTTGAGACAGGTCAAAAAATGTGCTTTTATCAGAAAGCAACAGAAAAAACTAGAGAATTCCAGAGAAGATAGAAAGTTCTATTTTTAATTGTAAATAAAATACTTCATAAGTACTCTGATGCTTATCAGTGACAGCCAGAACAAGACTAGAGGTATTCATAAGGGTTTAGCTACTTGTTTGCATGGGACTAATTAGATTTCCAAGATATTGAAAGAATTCCCTTCCTCATTACGCCAAAATTGCTATAGTAGCTTTGGGGGTTTTACAAAGATTTCTCTCAAAGCAGACATGAAACTTGCTACTTTATAGTTTCATTGGTTTGTACTATTACCACTATTTTAAACAACTTAGTAACTGACTTTACATTTTTAATGAGTCACATATAATAATAATAATTCCTGGAGTTGTTGAGGTCTTCCTCTTCCCTTCTAGTTTCCCCTTAAAAGCTTAATCTAGGTTTCATTAGATCTTCCACTGATCCTGGCTTTGCTCTTTACCTTCCTCCCTGAAGAAGGACCCCATAAAGAAATAATTTATTGTAACCTTTCATAAATCACGTGGACTGTCCAAAAAAAGTAAACAAACTTTAATCAAGCCACCCTAGATGAAATAATTTAGCTAGGATTTTTTGTTACTAACAATCAGCAATGAAACAATGGAAGTCTTAGTGAAGTAATTGTCTTAAATATTTGTCCCACTAAAATGCTGCAATTAAATAAACTTTTTTGAATTATTGGCCATATCCAGCTTTTGATCAAAATGCTGCTATTTGGTTTACTGGCCTTCTGACTTTTTTCCTCCAATCAAAATGTGGCTAGATAGTTCAGAGAAGAGACAAGACAGATTTGGCTGCATCAGAACAACTTATTTCCCAGAAAACAAAGCAGAGTAGATTTAGAATTACCTAAGTCCCAGGAAAAAAGCCAGATATCTTTTACTTGTTAAGAATAAAAATACAAACCTTAGAAAGATTGTAAACCTGAAAATATTGTGGAGCATCAGGTTTGCATTGTGTAGAGATCTTCAGGTTATCAAAACACAACTTTGAAGAGGCTTGAAGGCCACAGACATATAAGGACCATAGGACAGATATTTACACAGATATACAGCAGATACAACAATTTGGGGGGCTATTCTTCAAATCATGTGTAGTCTCTGAGAATACACGATTTCATTCAAGATTTGTTGGATAAACAAGATAGAATAAAAAAAAAATGAAGCAGACTATTCTGGACAGAAGAAAGAAAAGCCACAGGAAGATAATTTTTATATGTAAATGGAACAATCAATGCAAGAGATGAAGAGGTCATGGGGCTACTTAGTTTATTATGGTGTCTGTTATTATATCCAGCACCAGATATTTCAAAACAAGGTGCAAGAAACCTCTTAAATCACAGTAATCAGAGATTTCACTTAAATCCTGGACTACAAGTTTTAATATCTCATCCAAAACTCATTAACACATATTTTGGAAGCCTTAGGCTTGACATCATTTTTTTGTATACAAACTAAGAAATGGTCCCTGAACATGAAATTACACTTTTGTGGAATTTTTCCTGCCAGACTGATTAAATGAGTGAGATGTACTGTAATTATTCAGAAAAGCTGCAGATTGTTTTTCATTGTCTTAATCCTGTTTTGTCCATTTGGCAATCATTAAAACATGTAATGGAAGCTACGCATGAAACATAGTGTGGAAGCTACTTAGTTTAGTCAGATGATTTTAATCTATGAATCAAATATCTGTCCTGTTATTTTAAGCCTAACCAGATTCTGAGGCTTGACAAGAATTAAAGGTACACTCCATTGTGTTTCATGAGAGTCTGGTAGTGGATGGCATGGGAACATCTTTGTTCAGTCTTAGAAGAAGCTTGGGAAACTGTTGGGGAAGTTTTTATGTAGCCAAGAGTGTCTGATGAAAATTAGATTTAAAGGGAAAACCTGAACATGATACAGTGATCTTAAGTTAAACCATCTGGAAGCTTATTCCTCCTCACTTTCTTACTCCCTAGGAAATAAGAAAAGTACTTTTTCTTGTCATTCTTTGGCTACATTATGTGAACGTTAGAGCTCTAGAGATCAGTGAGGAACTCCTGTGATATAACTGTGTATTACTTACTTCATACAATAACCGTGATAATCAATATGTCTCTTAATCTTTATGTCTTCTGTCCTGTTGCCTCTGACATCAAACATACGAAGTCAAATGAAAAATAGTTAATGAGGGATTGCTGTCTCATACTAGTTACAGGCATTTCTTTCTGAAAATGATTCTGAGCAATTGCTTAAAATGACATGACCAGTGTAACTCCACAGCTTTTGGAGAATTGCTTCCACTGGTCCCTTCTTAAAACTGAGCATCGCATGCCATGAAAAACACAGGGCTTTGTCTGAACACAGACCTTTGTTCAGGCTTCTGTCACACCACAGTTACCCCTGTTGCACCTCCATAGTTAATTACTTTTGAGGACTTTCTCATCACAGCATGAACTGGGCATGACTTTATCTGGTGACAGGATAATCTCATTACAGATGATGATCTTGTTAATGAATATCCCCAAGACAGAGCAATCTCATTATTAGCCCCCTCAGGATTTGTCACCTAAGAGCCAATGTATGATTCGATTCTAGCTGCACAACATCCTCCCAGATCCTAACAGCCCAACATCTTGAGGCTGAGGTAGCACCCCCAAAAGCACATGAACCACTGGACATATTTAATTAGGATTTGGGTCCCAAAGTACTTCTGGACATACTTCTCAGGTGAACAATCAAGACAGTTCAAGCGCTATGTGCAGGGTTCATATCTCTGTTGTTCTGTAGAACAAACACAATGCAGTGGCATCAAGGACAACAGAAACAGTGTGGCTTTAACACATTGATAGTGGCTTCAGGGCAGTACCAGGAAGAGAATTGTACTGTCTGCCTCCTTGATAGTGCCCTCTCCAAGTAATCACTCTGCATGGTGTCCTACCTGCAAGTTACAGATCTGCTGGTCAATGGTCAGGCCTTCATACCACTGGTGTCTCTTTCCTTGCATAATGTATCTGTAAAGAACGCTGAAAATGATTACCATGAAAAATATCCAGCTACTTAAAAATCAACCTGATTTTCATGCTTCTTTTTTTTTTCTGGGAAGGTTAGGGTGAGAGGTGGAACAGTGCTGAAGTCTAGTACAATACAGGTATCTCCTTTGGGCATCAATGAGCTGTTGAACTGGTTCAACGGCCCGTGAAACCTCAAGCTGCAAGAAGAGTTCAGTCCTGGAAATCTAATAACAACATAGAGGTTGTTTTACAGAAAACTAACACATTATTTTAAGACAAATGGATTTAACTCAACTGTTTTATCAAAAAAATATTTTAGAATATTTACTCTTCTGTATGGACCCATTCAAGAGAAATGCCAAGGAAATAAGTATCATTGCTGCTACTCTTTTTTTAATATGTAGTGCTGTGTTTGTACACAGTGCTTTACAGACATGCATAAAGGTGGAATCTTTATCAAATACAATGATAAAAGAGAGGGAAGAACAACGGTTACAAGACTGAGAGTTATTGAGATGTTCATTTTCTAAATGATCCATATTACAGTGCAACCAATGTTTCCCCTTGCTCCTATCGTGTTAACAAAACCCGTGCTAGATGAGAGATTGGCAATGCAGAAAAGCAATAAATTCTCTTAATTAATCTAGTGGATAGCAGGAACCCAAGCACTAAATCCCACCCATTTGATTTCATTAAATCTACTATAAAGGTTAAGCTGCACTTTAGCATTGGCTCTAGACAACCTCAGCAAAGTGAGGTCAAGGAGATCTCATTCAAGGAGGTGCAGCTTAGTAAATGACTATTTATGAGGAAAGGCCTGATAAACAGTTCTGTTTTGATGAGAAAGCTAGACAGTGGGGCATACCGAATAGTAAATGTGGTATTTTATTTCACCTGCAGTTTTCCTGAGATGCATGCTTTGAAGAGTTTACAGATAATTATTCTAAGCTAAATCTCAATTTAAAGCCCCAAGCAACACTGGTGTCACTGCAAACTGAAATGTCAGCCTCGGGTCACTTGAAAACAGCATCAGGGTCTATGTCAGAGCAGCCTGGAGCAAGTTCAGGGACCAAACAGTGCCCTGTCTAATTTGCCTATAAAAGAGGGTCAGTGGGAGCTAAAACTCTTGGTGGAGAGTTGTATAGCTTGGCAGAGGCAAGCTATGCAAGCAAGAGGATGGATAGTGGTCATGGGCAAGGAACTAAAGAGGAAAGAAAAGGCTGACGTGACCATAGCGTTTTCTTTGCTCCCCAATGTGCAGCCACACCTGCCCATAAAGGAGTTTCCTCTGCATGCCATACACTGTCTCCACTTCACCTGGAGACACATAGTCCGCTCCCCAATGTACCCCCTGGTAAAGCAAAAATACATTGTGCTTTGTATTGATTTAGAAAGAAAAAAAAGTTATTCTTTTCTGTAAAAAAAAAGGACTATATGACAAGATTGCCCCTTAGTGTTTTTAATTTTGAAGTTGTGGTCCTGCCTCACACAGGAAGGCGTGAGGGGGTTGACCAGATTTCCTTCAGAGGTCCCATCAAACCTGAATTATTCTATGATTCTTTAAAATTACGTGTAGAGTTTTATACCAAAGTTTTTATGACTGATTATTGCCATTGCTCCTGTGAACCGAGCCATCACATGTGTAGGTTATGTAAAACTGTCCCTCGAACTTCAGGGAACAGTCGATAGGATTCAGTCCCATTCGTGCAGCCTGAGCTTGCATGTTCCTTCAAGTAACCAGGATCTCACATGGCATTTGGGAAACATCTCTTTGAACACAGAGGCTACAGCTTTGGTGTTACTGGCAAGCTTCTAAAAATGCTGATATGTAGGCAATCCTAAGAGAAGCAGGTAAACTGGAATAATTAGGAAATTAGGTTTTCAGCTGCATTAAAGTTATGCAAAAGGTACTATATTTGTTGTGTTTTCTTTCCACAGCTTAATGTCTGGGCTAGCAGCCCTGGATGCCAAGACTTCCAGTCGATTAGGTATCATAACTGTCACTTACTACCTGTGGACAACATTTGTGGCTGTGATTGTGGGAATAATTATGGTCTCCATTATCCATCCTGGTGGAGCAGCACAGAAGGAGAGCACTGAAGAGGGTGGAAAGCCCATCATGAGCTCTGCAGATGCACTGCTTGACTTAATCCGGTAACTACGTTCATTCTTTCTGCTTTCTGCAGGTAACATTTTGTACATAACTGCATGAGAAACTGTGGCCTGAGAATAAGTTACGAGCGTAAGGATGAACATTTTGTTTTAAATCAAGAAAAAGTAAATGTCAGAAGATTATTTTCAAGTTATCAGATGTTTATACTGGCTGTTTCTAGTAAAATTTAAAAGAATGGCCACCAAATTTATCAGAAGTACTAACAATATTGGGGTAGGTTGGTTTTTTACCCCTACAAAATCACATGTAGCTTGTGGACCTCACCATCAAATCTATTATTAAGGTCAAGAGAGTATTAAAATGTAATGTTAATTTAAATAAGGGCAGACAGTTGTTATAGGCAAAACCTTAAATATAAGGGCTGAAATCCACATTTTTCAGGAAATAATTTTTAAAAGTGCTGTTACAATTGCTCATAACAACTCTCAGATAAAGGACACAATTAGAAAGACCATCTTTTTATTCCTTATTTTTGTCATAATATTTGTTCTGCTTTGTGGCTTTTTCTTGTTTGTTTTACTTTGTTTGGCAGAAGGGAGGGTTGTTCTTTTAGACCGGCATTAGAGTACTGACGGTATTTTGATAGCCTTGCCTGAATATCCCTCTTTGTCTCAACATTTCAGGTGCTAGTAGGATTAGTTTCTTGACTGAACATAGTATGTGCCTCAGATTTATTTTGCTCATGCAGAAAGACCAAGTTTTGCCTTTGGTTGGTAGTTCCTCAAGTCGGTGATCTCATATTATATTGGGCAAGGGCTTTTAGGCCAAGTGTGTATCTGAACCATAAAGAGTTTTCTTTGGAGTTTGAGTTATTAAAATTAAAAATGTTGCACAGTTTGTCTTTCAAAAACCCAAATTCCTGACCCTGACAGGGTGTCAGCACACAAAGCTCTTTAATTAGAGCTACTGGGACCTCAGATCAGAAGGAACTGTGATGAAAAACTTATAAAAATCTTTTTTTTCTCCTCCAAATTGCACTTAGCCAGGCCATCTGAAACTCACATGTTTTTCTATTTTATCAGTGTCTTACTGAGAGTGGGCCAAATTCTATTAGTCATGGTGCAGCAGCTGAGAGCACTTTCTTTTGTAGCTTTCCACAAAACAACCATCTTCATCTGCAGTGGGAAGATGCCCACTTCGTGGCATCTGTATCTCCTCAGTGACTTTGCCATTTGCACTGTATGTGCACTGGAATTCATGCATGTGTATTTGTGACATAATGTTAAGTCACATTATTCTGTTTCTGCTGCATAAAGGACTATAATTCCTACACCAAGTGGTAGGAACTGAGCAAGTTACTGGAGCTTTGAATCCCTTAGTATGACAGAGTAGCATAAGAAGTAAAAGGGAGTTTAAGAAACTGTAATCTTAATGATTATCTTCATAATGGCAGTGTTTGGAAACCCCTTCTGGCATGCTGAGCTGTTTCTAAGGCCTCAGTCTTAGACAAGTAAAGTCATAGTGGGACATCTGGTGCAATGTTACATCTAAACTGACCTTACAGCTGTCTCTGGAAAGGGTCTCCCTCGCCATAGGTTCCCATCCCCGTCCTCGCAACAGCTCAGTTGCTTTTGAGACCCAGAGTAAGCTAGTTCATGGAGATGAGTGAGACGAAAAGTAATTTGGGCATGCAAAATCTAAATTCAGTTCTATAGTATTATGTTTGCAGAAAACAACCAAATGTCTGTATGACTGGAACCTGACATCTGAGTTACAGTCTCATCTCTTCATCTCTGTCTGGCTCGTCTCCTGTACACCACAGGTTTAGTGGTGAGGTTTGGGAACACTACATTCTGCTGAACCTCATTGCAGGTATAATATTATGTCCTGATCTAACATTTGCAAATATCATCTATAATTTCATTTCCTACAAATATTTAGCTGAGCAAATTATAATAGTTTGAATGCATATTTTGGGTATTCATGTTTCCAACCAGGCATGTGCTTTTAGTCTGCAAAGCCTTAAAGTCTTCACTGGTTTGGGCAGGTGTCAACAATGACAGGCCAATGAACCACTCTCATTACAGAAGCTTAAAAAGAGAGAATAAAGCTTACTCTCCTTTTGCTGTGCTAAGCAGCAGTCACAGCTGCTGTCTTTCGACCCGAGTGCACAAACTGATGGTTTTTATTCCTCCACTACAGAAATAACCACATTTACTAAATAAATAAATAAGAATAACACAACTGTGGGGAATGGGCTTTCAGCCTAGGCAAACACTATGGGTGAAATCCTGGCTCTGCTGAAGTCAGTTGCAAAACTCCTAAATATCTATGTGGAAGTCTGGATTAAATGTAATGATGTATCTGCTGGTTTGAGCTAGAAAAGCTGATCCTTTAGCTCAATGATAAATCACTTCCATTCACAGCTGGAGACCATCTTTTTCGGCCCAGATTGGCTTATCTTCTCAATTCATTAATTTCCTCTCAATTTATCAATTGCATGTGTGCACAGAAGTTTACACAGGAAACATCTGGTATTCTGCAAATGAAGAATACTAAATGTACAAGTGGAGAGATGATATATGTGACATAATTGTGGGGTTTATTTTAAAAGCATGAATCTTGGCATGGTGATACACATATTCACCCTCACTGATTTCAGATTTGAAGCCACTTTGAAATGATGAAATACATATTATTTCATGTGATGTTATATATGACATTGTCAGGTCTGGAATTTTTAGCAGGGAGGATGTTGGTAGAGATTGAATTTCTTGAATTTTTGGGTGAGGATTTTGCTTTTAGAAGTGGTTTTAATCAGAAATTAAAGAATGTACTGACTTAGCAGTGCATGAAACCAAGAACTCCTGCAGAGCCTCATCGTGATCCTAAACACCTGCAACATTAACCAGTAATCACATTATTATTCTGCATTATTTTGCAGATGGTGCTTCCCCTGTATATTTGTCTTATGTAAAAAACCCAGCAATAAAACCTCCAGTGTATATGATTTGATTAGGACATAACAGTGACACTGCACTGCATAATTCTGAAATGGCTCTAAACCTCACCTCAACCAGGAAATACGTAATCTCATCAACATACTGAATCTCATGCCTCAAAAATTGTATCCACAAATCAACCATTTTTTGCCATGCTAAACAGCAGTACTTGAAAGACTTCCTTTCTAAAGGGAACCCCAAGAGACTGGGGACAAGATCTGTGGATGTGAATCTGCCCCTACTAATTTCCTCCTGGATTCAATCTGGACAGAGAGGCCACTGAATGCAGCATAATAGAAGTGTTTTCAACATTCAATTAGTCTTTATACCTAAAATCTTCAGTGTCGCTTTGGCCTTAAATGTCTGAATTTTTGCTTTAATCTGATCCAGCTTTAAATCGAATGCATCTTCTGCTGTCTGTGGAAGATACCCATTTAACTAGGTAGTTCACCTTGGTACCTGTGCAGGAATCTCCCCTTGCATAACTTGCCCCTCTCTATCGGCAGTGTGCCAGGATCCGGACTAAGGACAAGCAATACAGAAGGCAGCTGTGAGTCTGAAGCTGTGCAGGAGATGCTGTTCTGATGATGCTTCTCTCTTTAGCTGCCACTTTATTACTACATTGAGACAGATGTACAAATCTGCCTTAATTATATTCAGGGTTTCTGGTGCAAGCACTGCAAGGCTCATGAAAGTATATTTTCTTCCATATGTAAAACTATAAATCCTCAGGCTAAGGATCATCTTGTTCTCTTTCACGCACCTGGTGCTTTATGAATTTTAATGAATTTATTCTCATGATATGCAATACCTCTGTGAGGTAGGCAAGGACCATTTTCCTTTCTTACAGCTAGAGAACCAAGACATATGGAAAAGAAATTACCTCACTGAGGATTGTTCAGAAAAATGTGTGGTGCCAGAGGAAATATTCCCAGCTCGTATGAGACCCAGTAGAGGTCTTGTTCTACGAATGTGGCTTTCGGGGCACCTCAATGGAATTAATAGCAATGAATCAACACACATCTCTACCTTCTTTTTCTTGTGTGAATTATCAAAATTAACTCTGTACTATGTCCCCAAAAATAAAAGAATGAATTTTTAGTAGCCTTTTGTGAGTTAAGAAAATTAAGGTATCAATTTTTTACAATAGTTCAGGCTTTGAGTGTTTTATTCAAAAGGACAAAAAAGGGACATACCTGCAGGAATAGCATTCAATTTAAAATATTAGGTTTGTTTAATTCTGCAACATATATTCACCTGACAAGCAGAATAGAAAATGCCAATAATTTGGGGACGAACATTTGTAAAACAAGATATATGACTCGGGACCACGCTGTTTACATTAGCAGTTAATATTTCCACCACATTCTGTTGCTATTATCAAAATACCTTTGATTTAGAAGGGTAAATCCTGCTGCAACTTAAATCATACTACTTGCATTTGTCACCAAGGGAAACAAAATTTGGCTGATGTTAAAAACAAACAAGCAAACACCATAAACATTCACATGAGGAAACAAATCCCAGCCAAATGGGGGGTTCACCCTCCTGTTTTATAAAAAGCTGACTGCATGTGCAAATCTGGGCACCAGCAAGTGCAGGGTTCACATACATTTTTAGTTTTTCTCAAGTCTAACCAGACTGCATGGCATTCCAGGCTTATTCAGTTCAAAAGCTCCAAATAAAATAATTCAGTGAATACAGTCAGGATCAAATCATGCCTTAACCCATGACACACAAATTCGTACCTTTCTGAAGTTTACCTGAAGGACAAGTCAGAGCATTTTACCACTGAATATTCAGGATTGCATCCAATTTAATAGCAGGTACCAGGAAACTCAATCTGGCTTAACCAAGAGAGAGGAGGTTTTTTTGTACCATTAGTAGTTAGAAGAGGATATAAACACTGTAGAGGATTTATGTTTTCATGGGAATCCTGAGCACTCTGTAAAATAATTTCCTTTCCCTCTTTTCAAGCTAAGGGCTATATTCTGTTTTATTGAAATTGCATTTCTTGAAAATAGGGCAGGAGAAACCCAGTATCTGCTGTAGTTTGGAAAAAGTCCAGGCTGTGCAGAACCAGAAATCACACTTTAAAAAGTTTACAGCTGAAGACTGAATTGTATATCTGCGCAATAAGATATTTAAGAGTGCATTAAATGGTCCAGTGTTTAAACTATAAAAGAACTTTTTTTAATAACTTTGCCCTGCATTCATGTATCTTTTGCCAAAAGCCACTGTGTACTACGATAGAAATGTACTATGATAGAAATATTTATCTGTCTCCTGTGGCAAACTACCATTCTTTACTCATTTCAGATTGCCAGTTTTCTTTTATCTCACAAAAACAGGCTGGTGCCAGTGCTGTTCTGCACTATATGTGACCAGATGTTTGCTTCTGGTTAATTTTTAAGAAGGTCAAGCGGCACAGAAGCCTGAACCACAAAGGATTCTGAAGCCCCTAAATGTGTGGTTCCTCTTTGGCACAAAAGGAAACCAACATGGAAAAAAAGATAATTCCATGATGAAAATGATGCTGGGGAGAAGGACTATGAAGCAATTTCTGCTGTCTGGTCAGGAGGCCTTAGTGACAGAGGGTGAGGTGCATGGGGGCCAGAAGTTAAAACTGCATTAGGAAAGCTTCAACCCTAAAGGGGAACAAATCGTTCATCCTGCTGACAATTGGCCTGGACATCTTCCAGTGTAAACATACACTTTTTGTTAAATAACTTTGCCTTGCTGGAACCATACTGGAAATGCATTGGGCGTGTCATGTTACCTTTGATATGATTCAGTCTTTTCAACATTCCTAAAGATGTGATGTACTTGTGCTTCCACTCCAAAGAATGATTTTCTCAGAAAGCCATAGCCCTGCTGGGGCTGTGTCAGGACCTTTTCTTTCAGAAGAAGCGTAGTAAGGAGGTTCACCCTCCAGATCCCTTACTGGAACTGAAAGGCCATGCAACAGCGTCACCCTCAAGACAGATAAAAAGTCCCTGTGTTTGGCAAAAGGATTCCACAATATGACATCTGCTCTGATCTGCAAAAAATACAAGCAAGACAAAATGGCTTAGACCCGATTAGTGATTTTTGCATTCTATTAGTATCTTTTATCACAGTAATGAGGGTTTAAATGCCTCATTAGTTCTGCAAAAGCCTTCTTTGGTCCTTTTAGCAGGATGTAGTAAGATTGATACTGAGAACTGAGTTGAGGCACTGGAGGTGACTACTGATGTGCAAAATGCATCCTCCTGTGGGCCCTGAGATAGGTCATTTGTTCAGTCTTGCTGAATTAAATTTTGCCCTTGATTTCAGGAATGCAAACCCTGATGGAGCCCACTGACACCAGCAGGAAGATATTTCAGATGTATACCCATATGACTTAAGGACAGGATTTGTGGCTCATGTGGTACAGTAACAGTAGTCAGGAGTCTACACAGATGATGAAATCATGAAGAGGACAGCAAAAGCAAACAAATTTTTGAGATTAAGACAATGTCACTGAGAAGGACCTCAGCCTATAGTAAATAGGAATCAGTGCTGTTCATTCTTATGCACAGCTGTAAAACCTGGAAACTTTACAGTTGTCGTGTCAAGCTACTCAGACTCCATTTTTACTCTCTCTGTACGCTTGCTGTATAGAGTTATGGGGTAAGATCTCAAACACTGAAGTATTAGAATACTGTCAAATACCCAGTCTTAAAACAATGTTCTTGCAAGCTCAGCTATGCTAGTTCAAATTTGAGAGCAGAGTGTCCACAGCTGTTTTGTGCCTAGTGCAAATATAGGCCAATAAAATATTACGAGGACGCATATGTAGCAAAAACCCAGCCTGGTGGCTTTAATTCCACAGCGTGGGAGACTGCAGCCAAAGACTGTCTGGTGCTGCAGGGATTAGGTACTGATAACATCAAAATCTGAGAGCAAAACCAGATTGCTGCTGCAGAGCGCGGACTGCCCCAGAGGGAATGGGTGTTCTGAGTCAAGGAAACGACATCTGCCATACCTGTGGCTGCTCTTACGCTAGAGCAGCTGGCCTAATTTCTTATTAGAAAGATCTGCAAAAGCTGAATGCTTTGAGTTAACAGATGTTGTAGTCAGGACTCAGAATGAGTATTTCAGATATTCATTCAGTAGTATAACTGCAGCCAGAATTTGGCCTCTTATTTCTAATAGAAGTTATCCAGGACCCATCAAACCAGCTATCCCAGTAGCTGGAGGCTAATGTTCTGTGGACAATTCAGCTAAGAGCCTGAGCAGTAAAACAGTTTAACAGCGCTGATATTTGTATCGCTACTGTAGTTCTCAGAGTCAGCAACCTTCTGAAGAGAGCAAGAGGGCTCCCACATCCTGGGGGCAGTGCCAAGGCACAGCCTGAGCTGCAAAATGGCTTCCTAACACAGTTCAGCTTGCTAAAGCAGAGGAAATCTAGGGGAGCAAAACCGAGCTAATAGTGTTAATTGGTACATTAATTGCTGGGAGACGATGGAGAAGGAAGCAGGGCCTCCCACTTCTGGCAGTGGTAAGATGCTAAGTAGTCCTACGTGTAATGGGAAGCTGCACCCTCAGAGCTGCTCCTTAGATCAGGTGCTGTCTATACTTGATACAAGTCTTCAGGATTTTCTTCAAATTCCATGGCTACCAAATTGCAGAACACATGTTGCCTTAGTCATACATACACATTTCTGACTCGATACATCCTTACATCTGAATCCTCTTATCCCATACGGAATTAGGGAAGGACTCCAAAATTTATTAGTAGAATGAACCAGCCTGTGCATCATAGCAGGATGTCGTCAAAGAAGGTGTTTAGTAGGTCACTTGTGCATATATGCTGCTATCACAGCAAATGCAGGCCAGGCATGCTGTGGCTCAATAGCTCACAGTCTGTAGAAGGTTCCCTGAGCTGATATTGAACTTTCCTGCACATTCACTCTTTTAGCCTGTGTTGAACACTCCTGCTCTGTCTGGCAGAATTCCTGAAGCAGAAGATGCTCTGGGAAATATTCTTCCTCAGGGCAGACAGTATTTAGCTCTTAATTTTTTATGTAACCAGAAACCATATGTCTCAGTTTCTGTTTTACAATCATGTCCTTGTCTTAGACCTAAATTTATCTATGTTCCACACCAGCCTCACTCACTGTTACTCACTATATCTAATTCCCTATTATTATGTGAAATGAGTTCTGCTAGGAATGCTGAATTGTGCCACTGAGGCTAGAGACAATGTTGCTTGTACTAGAGAAATGAATCCCAGATCGCTTTAAGTTTCCTGCACTACTATTTTGTGTCCTGTATCTTGTAAGCAATCTGAAAGTAATGCTGGAAATTTAGAAGTATTTTATCTGCTTAGCTTTCTTAATTGAATAAACACAACAGCAGTTATAGGTGGTGACAGCAATGAGTAGCTCAGCTTGAATTATTATTTCGTAAGTACTGACAGTGTCTTTAATTCAATATGTCAGTGATAAACAGTGCCTGTTCTGAGGAGAAAGACAGCCTCACTTTATGATCCTGATACCAGATCTATGTGGGTAGATCTTTCTCTTCTCCAGAATTGCAGTAAAGCTAGTAGAGACCTGCAGGGGCCAATCTGATTGGAGTGTGGCTGTCTGGAAGATAGGTGGGCAGAGACTGACAGGCTGCAACACCCTGCCATTAATTTTGTAATATGTTGAGCAAATGCAAGTGTCTGGCTTTTGTGCTAGACCAAAGCTCCCACCCCAGCTAGCATTTCCCAGTGCTCGGGTTTGGTGGGCCAGAGACACACGGGAGGGCTGCCCCAAGGCAGCCAGGCTGGCAGTTGTGAGCATCCTGCCAGCCCTCCCCATCCCAGCTCCATGGTAAAAAGTCAAATCCTCCACTACCAGGCTCACTTCAGTCTCTTGTTCTGAAACATTCCCAGGAGACCCCTGCCAAACACCCAGCTCATGGCTGGAAATATCAACGTGCAGCAAAACCTAGCCCTAAGCAAGAATTTCTCAAGTGTTTCTGAAGAGGCCTGACTGAACCAAAAAGCACTCCCAGTCATCTCCCAGCTCTAGGTGACAGTTTGATACTTTCTTCTCATTGGTTTTTTTTTAGTCCATTAGAGTTCTCATCCACCAATTGCTCTCTTGAATGTTTTTAATTAACAAAACTAAATTTTGGCTAATACTGGATCTTTTCAATCCAAGTAAACCAGCTTAAAATAAAAAATAAGCCGAGACTCTGGCAAACACATTCAGGTCAGCCCTTCACTAGATAAATTGTGTAACTTTGGTAAGGCTAGTCTCAAAGACTGGATCACAGTGCATAACATATTAAAAAATATTGGGAGAATTCCAGCATCCAGTATTAAGTGGGTAGTTGTAATTCCTGCAGGATAAAGAATGATAAAGAAACAAAATGCTTTAATCCTCCACAAATTTGTCTAACATTTAATCTAGCTACTAACCATATGATATTTCCTTTCTCGAGCAGTCTTAATTTGTTCTTAATTCTACTAATTAGGACTATAAGGGAGAAAATGGAAATCATCAGCAATTAAATTCATATTTCTTTGTAAAGCTGCGGCTTACACGTGACATTCATATTCAGAGTTGCGCAGGAATCCTCAGTATGGATCTATGTTTTTAGAACATTTCACATTCACACAGCATGTCAGAGCACAATCATCATGCTAACACCGTGCACTCCTGTAGCACCTCTTGGTCATCTCAAATCACAAAACAAA
Organism: Aquila chrysaetos chrysaetos; assembly: GCF_900496995.4. NCBI lineage: Eukaryota > Metazoa > Chordata > Aves > Accipitriformes > Accipitridae > Aquila > Aquila chrysaetos. The sequence continues at coordinate 36,426,088 of NC_044015.1, read as the reverse complement.
GATGATTTAACATTAATGAAGCCTTTAACAATCTGGAAGCAGAATTCCCTTATGAGGCATAAAAAGGCAGTAACCATCTTTTCTCTCCAGTGCTTCCCTCTCCTTTAAACATCCTCTCCATCTTCCCAGGTCCAGCTCCATCCAGCTGTTCTTCAGTTAGTCCCCTGTGTCAGCCAAGCCCCCGGGGCTCAGACAGAAGGTTGTGTCTGCATCTGATAGGAAAGTGATGCACAGCTAGCTGTTGTCTGTGTCTTGCTTTGGCTACAGATTTGACATATGAACCAGAGAATTATCTGCTTTATGGACAATTTGCAGAAATAACGCCATGCTTTGCGCTGTCATTACCAGGGTGAAAGCTCTGTCGGTGACAGCACAGCACTCAAATGTACAGCACTGCTTACTATCGTGTAGTGAGTGTTCATTGCTAACCACATCACTACACAGTGTCTTAAGTGTCTTAAGCTAAATCATTCCGATTAAATGAAAGTGTGTAAAAAGGGACTGCATTAATTTAACTAAACCCTGCTAATTTATGATAATTTCCTTGTATGGAAAGATGGACTAGATGACCTTTAAAGGTCCCTTCCAACCCAAACCATTCTATGATTCTATATGGCCAAAACAACTGTCCTCTGCTATCACGTCCCCGTAGCGCACAGCCATCATCGTACCTGGGGCTCTTAAGCAGGATTGGTAAAATGGAAGGGGATGTTGCAGCACAGCTAGTGTATGCTGTTATCCCACAGGAATGCCAGGTAGCAAATCAGGCTGCAAGGGGTAGGTAAACTGAACTGTCTTGCCTGCACTGCGGTGAGGAAAGGCCAGAACAATTAAAGAAGAGTAACTAAAATGCTGCATATCAACCTCATATCTTGCCTGGTAGTAACTTGTCTGAGTAACACTAGTTTGCCCTAAAAACAACAGCCTTACCAAAATGACCAATGATGCTTTTATGTGGCTTGTCTGTTCTCACACAGCAGGCCAACAAAACCCCCTCATTTTCAATCTTCTGTTTCAATCATTAGACAGTACTACTACCCTTTAATTAAAATTCTTCTCCCTCTGCTTTACCCTGAAAAGGATAATTAATTATCTCTTTGTAGCAATTGCTCTCAGTGCCTGATGCTACTGAAACAGATTCTACCTCATAATTTTAAGTGCGACCATAATGTCACATTATGATCCCTTAAAATAGCAATAAAATTGTTTGTTCTAAGCCAGTGCTGCACAGCATGCTCTTGCTGCAACTCCATTAGCAGCAAGCATATGCTGCTGCTGCAAAGAGGAAAGCAGGTCTGGAAAATGTCTTAGTTCAGTATGCATTTAACTGTTCATATATATAGCAATTCTCTTTGGAATGAGAATGGGCTTTTCACATATAGTTAGGTGTTGTCCTGTCTTGGAGCTTGAGCTGGACTTTGAATGAAATCTTTTAGTTAGAGAATTCAGGAGTTTCTCCTTGCATAAATTTATGTATATGAAACCATATAACTGGGTCATAGGCTGTCACTGTCTTCTGCCTCTAGGTTCAGAAGCTTTGGGCTCAAAATAAACCAGTTCTGAAAATGATCCTATTAGAATCATCACACAAATCTTGATTCCCAAATGCTGCATAGAAATATATGACCTTTTAGCTTTTTTGCCTAACTATGCTATGATTCCTTTTTGAATCCTGTAGAGGGTGTTCTCTCCATTTCAAATTAGGATTGAATGTCTTTCTGCAAAGTAGTAATCTAGCTCAAACAGAAGTTATAAATTAGCTCCAGATATTATTGGGTGAAATGTTATGAACTGAGGTACACAGAAAGCCAGAAAAGATTACAACAAGAGTAACTTTTGGAATTAAAAATCTGTTGGTCTTGCTGCAAATCGTACAGTGTATGGTCATTGTCTTCCTCCATAGCTCAGCCATGAGCAAAGAGGAAGCTGTTGGCCTTGCTTCAGTCTCTTTGTTCTGAAGCCTCAGAAATATATTAAAATAAAATTTAGCAGAGACTGTGCAGCTCTAATTTCAATTCTTTTAATCAGGAATAAGATCCTCTTTTTGAAAAGCAGACTGTTCTTGACCAAACCACTGTAAAGTCTACATCACTTGTAATTTTAGTGATGAAAGTGTATCAGGAGGTACTACAGTTTATGAGTCATCTCACAGGAATACTTGGAAGTCCTGAAGTAGATTACAGGGGTCTCAGGAACACATGCCTGAACACTGACTCTGTCTTGAACAGCTCATTGTCTAAGTAGGGAAGACAAAATATGGAATAAAAGAATATTATTCTCCCCAGTTAACAGATGGGGAAGGGAATGATAGCAATTATGTTGCCCCAGTTACAATATGGAGACTGTGGCAGAGCCAGTAACTGAAACTAGAGCTCCTGGGTCTCACTCCAGGTATTTAGAAGCAAGTCCCAAAACTTTAATTCTGAGGAACTGTCTCTCTGTTGAGCCTTGCTCAGTCAGGTACAGCTGTATGGCATGAGTGGGAGAGAGTGGCAGTCTTCTGCACCCATCCAGCCCTTGCTCTCTAGGAGAGTAAATAACTGATTTATCGTGGGAGACTCAAGACACAGTAAACAGAAGTTGTTTTCATCTCCGTAGTAATTATTCTTTTATTTGTTCATTTTTAGGAACATGTTTCCAGCCAATCTTGTTGAGGCCACATTCAAGCAGGTAAGTGGCTATGTTCCTTTTACCACTGATGAGAGACATGAGCCAGCATCACATAAAACATGTATCTTCGTAAAACAGAGTCCAGATACAGACATTGCATATTACTTCAGATACTGCTAGGACCTTCAGCATTTAGGAATTAATGAGTCCCTTTCCATTAGCGTCAGCAGCCTTGATATCTGAAGGCAAAACAAACAAGCATACAATGCAGAGTGTGACTAGAGAATAGGCGTGCACACCTACATCAGCTCCACCTCCACCTGAGGGCAGATCTGTGAGGACCTTGAGAAAGGTTCTGTAGGGAAGCAGAACAATTTATGCCAGTATGACTAGAGCATGGTTTGTCTTAACATGGGACTGCAGTCATAGAGTAGCTGGAATCTCTTTAAGAGTGCACAGTAACACCATGCAAAGGAATAATGATGATAATGATCTTAAAGGTCTTTTCCAACCTGAATGATTATATGATTCTCTTTGGTCGACAGCCGGCTGAATATGAGCCAGCAGTGTGCCCAGGTGGCCGAGAAGGCCAACAGCATCCTGGCTTGTATCAGAAATAGTGTGGCCAGCAGGACTAGGGAAGTGATCATCCCCCTGTACTTGGCATTGGTGGGGCTGCACCTCGAGCACTATGTTCAATTTTGGGCCCCTCACTACAAGAAAGACATGGAGGTGCTGGAGCGTGTCCAAAGAAGGGCAGCGAAGCTGGTGAAGGGCCTGGAGCACAAGTCTTATGAGGAGCGGCTGAGGGAACTGGGGTTTCTTAGTCTAGAGAAAAGGAGACTCAGGGGAGACTTTATCGCTCTCTACAATTACCTGAAATGTCAGTCTCTTCTCCTAGGTAACAAGTGATAGGACAAGAGGAAATGGCCTCAAGTTGTGCCAGGGGAGGCTTAGACTGGATATTAGGAAAAATTTCTTCACCAAAAGGGTTGTTAAGCATTGTAACAGGCTGCCCAGGGAAGTGGTTGAGTCACCATCCCTGGAGGTATTTAAAAGATGTGTAGATGTGGAGCTTAGGGACATGAGTTAGTGGTGGACTTGGCAGTGTCAAGTTAATGGTTGGTCTCAGTGATCTTCAAGGTCTTTTCCAACCTAAATGATTCTATGAACAGAATACCATGTCCAATTAAAGCAACAAAATAATGTATTTAGGAAGTATCTAATTACTCAGATTGGAATTTGGCCAGAGAACCTCATCTAAAAGTTCTGAGTGAGCAAGAGGCATGACTATATTTATTTCACCCGGGGGAATATTTCACAGGAACCTTACCTCCGGTGAGGCAAAGAGAAGGGCACTCAGAACCCCTAGGGAGTCATTCCCCATTATGTCTTACAGGAAGGTAGCTCTATCAGGAGATGGTGTGTTTGCTGCACAAGGGTCTGATTATATATATATGTATATTTGGGGGTTGGACTAGATGACCTTTAAAGGTCCCTTCCAACCCAAACTATTCTATGATTCTATACAAAACTCTGATTTTGTTATGCTTTTCTAGAAAAACAACTGTTCTTACAGATTTAGAAGCATTGGGACAGGAGTTGTCATTCTTTTCATGCTTGTCCCTTGAACAGGCAGCATTGTTGAAACAGAGCACTTAGGAGGTCTCATTAAACTATTAATTCCTGCTGGGATATTGTAATGGAAACTATTTTTTTTTCTTTCAGTATCGCACCAAGAGTATTCCCATCATTAAATCTAACAAAGCATCATCTGAAAGCACCACTCGTCGCATTATAATATATGGAGTTCAGGATGAGAATGGATCCAATGTCCAGAATTTTGCCTTGGATATCACTCCCCCTCCTGAAGTGATTTACAAATCAGAACCAGGCACTAGTGATGGCATGAATGTGCTAGGGATTGTGATATTCTCTGCCACAATGGGTAGGTTTCAGACATGTTTGGTTTGTAACAATCCAAGTATCCATTTAAGAGAAAAAGATGGGGGTTGGGTTGTTTGGTTTCTTGATTCACCCTTTTTAACTGCTTCTATCTAAACTTTGTGGGGAAAAAGGCAAAACTGTTACAGAGCTGTTCTCCCAACCTTTCAAATATAAGTCTTCAAATATAAAATCCTTGATGAGTTTTGTTCCATGCAGTTCTGTTTTCTGTGCATATACTTACATTCTTTTTATTTTAATTTTATTCTGGATTATTTTGAGCTTTTATTTATGAACCATTTTTTCCTGACTGTAAGAAATGCTAACACAGTATGCTCAGAGGAGGTAGGAATTACTATACCAGGTCAGACCCATGGCCCCTCTGCCAATATTCTGTTTCACTCTGGCCAGTAGCAGAAGTCCCAGAGAAAGTTTCAAGAAATTCTGAAATAAACAAGTCTGTAGCAGACTTTCTTTCCAAAGCCCAAGAAGTTAGTACATTTCTAATGCCCAGAGCTCCAGGTGTGTTACAGCAACAAAGAACTTCCCACGCTGCTTTTGGTTCAGGGGGGATCAGACTGAGACACCCCCCACTCTCATGGCTGGACATTTCACCCCTGCAGCTGGCAGTCCAAGAAAAACCTGCTCCCAGACCAACTCCTTGGCTAAAGTTCCCCCTACCAGGCAGAAAATTAATTTAGCCCTGGAACCTGCCCTGTCTGTTGTTCTTACCCATTCTTAGTCACATTTTACTACATTATTAGTGTAGAATATAACTGTCACTTATCTATGTCAGAACCCAACTCAGATAATAAGCCTCAGTGATATCTTGAATGAGTGAGCTGCGAAGGTATATTGTTTTATCAGTTTTAAATCTGTGGATCTTCTCTTTGATTAAAACATTTTGATTTTATTTTTGCCATCATGCAATGCTGATACTTATATACCATCTAGTAGCTTATCACAGTGGACTCAGAGCTTCTGTCTGGCTGATTTATTCAGTTTCACTTGCTGGAGGAACTCAGTGGTGCTATGTGTGTTATGTTTGTGGATTTGGAAGAGGGAATTTAAACAAACATGCTCTAGTTAATCATAAAGTTATGATCATTTTTACAAGAAAATGCTGATCAAATTTTCCTTATCTAAATTTATTCTTAGAAGTTAATCTGGTCAGCAGAGGTAGTTCCATAAAACATCTTTGACTGTATTTATTATATTATGGTTCATACCAGCACAAGGGGTCAAAAATCAAGCCTGGAATTAGCAGATTTGTCTCTCTTTTTTAGTTTCTCCAGTGGGTGGTATTCCATATGCAACAATGCTGGAAACTGGCTGTCCCACAATTTGTAGTATTTTATAGTCAATTCCCAAAGTACAATGGCACATCAAACACTATTCCAGTCAAAAAGTATTGGATATAAATGAATTAATTACATGTGCTTATTACGATCAAGGGCAATTTTATACTTCTGAGCACAGAGGATCATTCATTGTCTTCCCAGAACTGAATGTATTACTTTTACCATGCCCCTAAGTCTTGCTGGCCTGGGGCTCAAGAGATGGAAGCTGAGAGCTGGTTTCTTCCTGGCTGACGTACAGAAAATATACTGCTGGTATTGCCACATACAGCGTAGTACCGGCTGCTGGGTCACCTGTGAACTGTATCAGCCATGAACAAACCTGAGACAGTAAACCCTAAAAACTTGTCATCTACCAGTGACTATTTCAGACTCTCATTTTGAACAAAGGATGCAGCCAAGCATTTATCACTGTCTTCAGCTTTCTGCACCCCCCCCCCCCCCCCAAGAATGGAAGCAATGAAACAGAAGACATGTGGCTTCAATCTCTATGAAAGAAGAGCATCCTTCCAAAGTTTTTACTTATTGCAAAAAAATGTATACAGGCCTTGGTGCTTTGTAACAGTTTTGCTCACTTTGGCTGAGTCTTATTTGCACAAAGGTCTTTTTACACCACTTTGGCACAGAAAAACAGCATTAGGGTGGGTATAAGCTCTTATTACAGCTTCTTTAAGGTCCTTGAACAGCATAAGAATAGCATAAAGGGACAAGAATTTAGACTTGAACTACCTCTCTTTTCCTGAAGCAGGAGGTGAATTGCCTAGTAATCTCAGTCCAGGAATAAATCCTGTGCATGAATGACTGGACTTCTTTGCCAGGCATGCATTAAAATGGGCAACATTTGACAGGCAGAGTGTGAGGTCAAGACACATGAAAAACCTCGATGCTGGGCTCAGCTGTGACTAGCTATGCTAGCTCTTCTCACACAGTGGGCAGGAATTTCTGTTTGAGATTATGACAGTGGCTAAGCATTGAGACATCTGATCTTTCTTTTTCTTGGAGGAGCACACATTATTTATTCATTACAAGGAAAATGTTTGCACTGAAATGGAACTTGGTACATCAGGGCTGCAGACAGAAGGCCCCAGTCCTGCTCGCTCCCCTGTCTGTCCCCACCAATAGCCACATGCTTAGGTAGGACAGTGTTTTAAAGAGCAAATTTCAGTTATTCCTGTAAAATGAAAAAGAAGGCATTTCTTCTTTTTGGCATTATACAGAATTAGAAGCCAAGACTCTTGGTAAAGCTGCCACCGACCAGGCTAGAAGAGCTGAAGTATATTTAATGTCCTATTACCAAAGATGAGCAACATGCTTAATAAAAGAGTGTTGTTTTCTGACCTAAAAGTTATAGCTTAGATGAATATTAACAGGCTTACAAACCCACATCTTGACAAACCCATGCACTGTTATTGTGAAATCCCTGGATAAAACAGCTGAAAGCCTCCCTCCCTGCCTCAGGAGGGGATTGCCCTGGAAGTGGTGCTGCCTGAGACCTGGCTCACAAGCGCAGATGTGGGCTCCAAGGGACAGAGCCCGGGCTTCTGCTCAAAGCAAGGACACTGCATAACCAGAGCAAGTGGCAGCATGCACCCCACTCATAGCCCCCTGCTTCCTCATTAAACTCCGTTCAAAGGCACTCTCACTTGGTGTAGCTAGCTTTTGAAGTGCTTTCTTGAGTAATTAGCTCAATCACTTATAATTCTTTCAGGGAGTGATGGCAGAAAATTAATATAATAGGAAAATTATGTCTATTTATATGCATTATTGGAAACTAACACTGTCTGGAGAATATATGGTTAGATGACACATCCCAGAGCTGTATTATTCTTTTCCTTTCTGAGTGGTGGATGCACGTAAATGGGTTTGCTTTCTTCTTTGCTGGTTAGTCTGTACAGTCTAATTTGGCTTTTTTTCACATGAATTTGCATTTCTTTATCTCCTCCAAGCTTGCAAAGCCTGACTGATTATGAAGGTTGGTTGTTATTATGTAGACAGATAACTACTAAAAATAAGATGGAAACCCCCTTACTAACTCCCCGTTACCAGAGCAAACCTCAAATACTGGCTTTGCTCTGGGAGTGTCTCATGGATGCTGCCCAGTTGTACGCAGTGCACCACAGTAAGGCAGACCACAGGCAGAGACAGTTTCTTTCACTAGAAAAATGTTTTTCAGTTTGTCTTCCATGGATCCCTCCGAGCAGGTAAATCCTTCTCAGGGCTCTATGAAACATACTTAAGGAAACAGGCTTGCTACCAGGGGGCTAAATCTATAGCACAAAAGTACCTCCACAGGGTAACTTTCAGGGAACTGCATATGAAAAACCACCCAGCTAGGGCAGAGCGCCCTATATGGAGCCAAAGCACAAGGCTGTGGCCTGGCTCCCCCATGCTCTCCTGTTTGTGTAAGGTGAGATTTTCAGATACCATGTCTCTTTATACAGCACGAAGATCTATATGCATCCAGTCATCTCCCACTTAGTTCACTTTGAATTACAGCAGGGAGGGAAACCACTGGGGCTTTGCATGAAGGCACCTGAGAAATTGAACCTGAATGCCTTTGTTTGCAGGTATAATGTTGGGAAGAATGGGGAACAGTGGCGTTCCTTTGGTCAGTTTTTGCCAGTGTTTAAACGAATCGGTCATGAAGATTGTGGCAGTTGCTGTTTGGTAAGTAAGTGTTTTAGTAAGAAAATCAGTATTTTTTTAAAAGAGTAAGAAAATTTCAACAGAAGAGGATGCACAGAAATCTCATCAACTTATTTCCAGGGAAATAAATGAGGGTGAATGATCCTTAGCTTTGCAGGGCCTCAGCGTCTGGAGGAAGATACATAAACACACACACATCCTGTCCCTGGCTTGTACTGTCATTTTGACAGAGGCACTCTATGTTATTACTCCCAAATAATGAAACATGGTATAGCTGGGGGTGTGTGTGCTTTATATACTAAGGGCACTGCCAATCCTTGGGCAGGCTGAGAGGGATTAAATATATCCAGCCCACAGAAGGGAAAAGCATGACAAGGTGCTCAATCTGGTACTCTCATCCCTTACAGCACTGCCCCACTAGTAATACTGGTTCAGCTTGCTCAGGAGAGGGCTGGGCTCTTATGCCGACATGACTGTACTGTCGTTAGCGTGGTTGCTGCCAGCTTGGCTATCTCTGCACTGAAGAGCACAGTGGAGATGATATACCCAGAGTGCTTGGCACTCGGGATGTCTCCAGTCAGCAGAATATTGCTCAATGAACTCTCCTAGGCTATGTAACTTAGGAAAAGCCTTCAAAGCAATCCTAAATTACACTGAGAGCCAGCTAGACCTGGCAACCCACCTGCCCCAAAGATCAGAGGAACAGTAGGTGACTGCCAACAACAAAAACTATCAGCTTAGCATCTTCCCCATTCTTCAGAAGGTCCCCCAGTGTGGCTCAGCCCGATGTGGGGGGATACCACTGCCAGCACTCAGCCTTTGTTTCCAGCTACCTGGTCCAGTCTGACTGAGGTGAGTCAGGGAATGATCGCTTAGTTAGATGGGTCCAAGGGCTTAGTAATTTCTGGAAGGATGAGGAGGAATTGGCAAGTCTCTGGAGATGACACAGCTGCAAGTGGAAGATGGCTGGATGCCCCCAGATTTTTTAAATTTTTTTTTAAATCTTAAGCTCTTTCAGCACCCATGGCTTTGTGTCTAGTCATGCACAGAAGCACAACAGTTTTGATAAAGCACCTATCCCACGTCCAGTCCAGAGAGGGTTCAGAAACTAACTATTCTTCTGCCTATCTATCTGCCCCAAATCAAACTCCCAGGCAGTCCAAGAGCATGTCTAATGCATGTTGGTGTTTCTGCTATGTCTTCCAAAGGCAACATAAACATTTACTTAACAGCTTCCAACTAAAATCCATGAACAGTTACATGAGCACAAACACATGAGCAGAGCTTAGGATTCATTCCACCTCTCTCCAGTAAATGACCTGCCGTAAGCTAAAAAGTCAGAGCTGCCCTCTGAACCAAAACATTTTAAAGTCATTCCTGACCAGCACCATAACCTCAGCTGTGCTGAGGAGTACCCCACATGAAAGATTGTTTAGCCCAGTGTTTCGGGCACACACCTCAAGTGTGAGAGAGAGGGGCTTAGTCTGATAAAACAACAGAACCCAGCTGTGTAGCTTCCAGACAGGCTGCTGTTACTGCGCTGGTACTGGAAGGATTTCCCAGCTCATACTGTTTGATGGAAGTGAGCTATCTCCTACTAATGACTGTCTTTCTTTTTGCTCAGGTATTTTCCATTTGGAATTGTGTTCCTAATTGCTGGTAAAATCTTAGAAATGGATGACCCTTCAGCTATTGGGAAGAAACTGGGTTTCTACGCCATTACAGTGGTTTGCGGCCTGGTGGTGCATGGGCTGTTTATTCTGCCAATGATGTACTTCTTTATCACCAAGAAGAATCCCATTGTCTTCATCAGAGGGATTCTTCAAGCCTTGCTCATTGCTCTGGCCACATCTTCCAGGTATTACACAGTTTCTAGACAGATGCAACAAAATACTTGCTAGATCCTTATTCCAGCTTTCTCTGGGGAAGAGCACACTATAGCTGTACTGGAGCAGATATATTTAGATCTGAACAATGGCCTGTGTCAAATTCACTGGTATATTTGTAAAAGATGTGTCTCAACATTTGGAAGTTATGTGTGAGAGCCATTTGACAATAATGTTCGTCACATTGTTTTCCCTCAGTTTAAAAATTATTGGACAAAAATAGTTTTTCTTAGAGGACTAGAAAGGAAATAAGGGTATTTTTCCATAAAAACAAACACTGTGCTTCTACAAAGTTAATATTTATAAGGGACACACAGTTTGTCCAGACTTCATTTTTGGTATTATTGGAGAACCTCCTAGTTCAGTCATATGGAAACATTTTACCCTTTCTACTCATCTTAGTCTTTGTTTCTTGGTACATTAAGAAGAGACTGTGGTTGCAAGCTATTGTCCAGCACTGGGAAAATATTTAGCTGTTCTGCTCAAGGAATAATATTTTTTGCATCCTGTTTAGGGAGGAAGTACAATGTGTTTTAACCATAGCTGAACAAAGGTACAGTGAAAATGGGAAACAGCTTGTGAACTGGTTATGAAAGTTACTCCCAACACGGATAAACTGGTGCATGAGAAGTGCTTGAAAGGGCTGGAATTGACTCGCATGGACTGGAGACAAGAACGACAACTAAAATAACATTTCCATGTAGCCAATATCATGAAAGCACAGTTTCATGGCATCTGTGGCTGGAGGCTTGTTACTGTGAAGTAACAAGAGCAGCTATACCTACCACTTTTTATGCAGTAATAAAAGCCACAGTACAAGTGCAAAATGCCAGGTAAATAGGTGTCTTTAGCACATCTTACATATTTATTATTTCTACTGTCAGCTGCAAAGGAAGAGGGCTAAAGAAAGGAAAAGATACCTTTCTTTTATCTCATTTTTGCATTTGGATTTTTAAAGGTATTATTGTTATTTTACAGAGAGACTGGAAAATACTAATTTTTTGTCCAGATTTTGAAATTATGACAGCTAGTGACAAATACCTAATTTTGTCTACCTAATTTAGACTTCAAATTAGTCATTAGTACAAAATTTGGAACATCTATTTATAAAGAAACAATGAAAAATTAAAAGGTTTTATTAACCCCAAAATATTTATTCTAATTAACAATAATGATTCAGGAGTACTTAATCTAGTTATATTCACATACTGATTCCTTCTTCCATCTAACAATAATTTATATAATAATTATAGCTCTGGTGATTAATACAGCCTTTCAGGCAATAGCCTTGTACCAGCTTCTTAACCCTTGTGCCTTTAATCTTACTTTTCTTCATAACTTCCCAAGATCCTTGAGGAAGAATTCATGTAAACTTTCCTAAAATGGAGTGACCCACTTAGAAATAAAGTGCATTTGTAATTGGTGGGATTACAGAAGGAAAATGCAGGAGTGACATACAGATAAAAAGCTCTGGGAAAGCAGTCAAATATTGATTTAAATAACTTCTTTTTAATAGCCTAATAAGTGCCATTATGTAACCAGCACGTATGGCTTTGCATAGGGCATCATCACTGACAAATAATTATGTGAGTTTTGCAGAAATCTGGAACTCATCTGAGAATTATCTAAGTAAATAAATATGTGGAGAAGTAACAATGTAACTTCCCTGAACTCAGATTAGTTGATGTCATTCATTTTTGAATGAATAATGAATAATCTGCAAAACTTATTTTTGTTACAAAACATTACTTTGCAATGTGGTAATTACTGTCAATGCTAAAAGAGAAATAATCTCTATTTTACTAAAGGGACAATGAAAAGGTGAAAACTTAAGTTGTACTAGACATGTGCCAGACCTGGGAAAAGAGCCTAAAACTTTTATCCCCAGCCCATTGGCCTGGTTAGGCTCATTATAGTTCTAGCGAGGTCTGACAAGGTAATTTGGGGCAAGAATGTCAAATGCAGATGGCTGTTTCTCTCATGAATATATGTACAGTGGTTAGGGCAGGAGTAAGCAGAGCAGAAGGAATGTATAGGAATTTAAAAAAAGGAGAGGTGGGAACGATTATTTCAGTACCCTTGGAAGGTGTTGGCTTTCCACTCTGTTTCATTTTACAAGGTGTTTTCATCTATAACACTTTGCTACAAAATAACCTATAAAGAGGAACATACTGTGAAATACAAAATCAAGAAAAAATTATGTGCTGGGTGGTGTTTTAAACTCTAATTAGGCTTAAATAATTAAGGCAGGCTTTTTTATTAGAACATAAAAAGTTTGTAGCTTGAGATGTCATCACATCCCCAGATTCAAGTAAGATGCTAATTTTGCACTCAAAGATGTTAGTGTTGGAAAAGGCTCATCAGGTTCACATTTGACACACTTGACTATTTGCCCTGCTGCTCTAAGAATTCTGTTTCTGAAGAACTCTATTGCTGACAACTCAGGTTTTTTAATCTGTGCCATTCCACTCATTCTTTTTTTCTAGAAAAAGATAATTTTTTTTTAAAATCTAATCTGACTTTTCTCTTTTTAGGAAAAAAAGAAAGAATTTGTATAGAAGAATTTGTCCTTTTCGTTTCTTTCTGTTAATAAGCAACAAAAATAATCAACTTTTTCACCAGTATAGATCCCTTTATCAAGGGAGGTTTAATCAAGACTGAAAAGATCAGCACACATTCCACCATTTTCAAAAACAGATTACTTTTCTTAATTTTCCTTACTTTGCATCAGCATTGCATTTTGATTTTATAACCAATTTACTCGTACTTTACTGGTCTGGAAACTTTCAGGGCTGGTGTTTTTTAAAATAGTGATCTCCCATTCCTGTCAAGGCAGTTCAGTGTTTCTTCACTGGATCTCATCTCCCTAGTCTGTCTCTACCTCTGAGAGTATCAAGCCACTTTACAATCATGAAGTGCCCTCTTTGCAGTTCATAATATATTCAGGTCCAGGTTGCTTGTGGTATATTTCAGGGTTAGAAATGTTCCAATGCCAGTATCATCAATCACAGTAATAAAACAAAAAGTCAGACATGATATGTAGTCAGCAAAATACACAACCAGATCTACAAAGGGATGCAGGGGTTTGATTGCCTGTTCTACATGAGTGCCTAAGTTATGTTACTACTTGGAGAAAGTCCAACATTGGTTGGTTTGAGAATTTTTAGAGCAGTTATTTTTTTCTCTCAATTACTTGTAGAAGCATAACGAAAGAACATACACACCCTCTAGCAAATGCAAACTAACTCTTCTAAAAAAGACCTGCGTATCAGTGATCGTCATTGCAAAGCTTAACTTTTAGGCAACTTTCAACCACATAGGATGCCTATGGTTCATCTTGGAACTCAGCTCCTCATTGGGAGGGTTGGGCTCCTAGGAAAGAGCCCCAAAAGCCAGCATGGTAAGGAGAGCTAGGCAGGCATCAGGCATAGGTCTAAAGCAAAAATCTCACCTGATGAGAGAGAGGCGTCTCTCTCTGGTGAGTCTCTTCAAGGTAAACCAATCCTTACTTGAGGTTTTCTCCAGCCCCATTTCCTTACCCCAAGCTGATGTGAGAGTGTCCACTGACTGTGGGGAATACCCAGGGAATTCAGCTTGCCCTTAAACCTGTGCTGACTTTGACTCTCCTGGGCTCCGACTCCCAGGAGAGAGCCCCTCTCCTGGGGATATCGGACTTTGAGATAGCGCTCTCTCCCTTTCCACTGTGCAAGGAGTAATTACATATTTATAGGCCCAGAGAGGGTGTAGTTTGGGAACAGAGCTCTGGCACCAGCTGGCAGCTCAGCCTGTCAAGAATCACCAGCAGGACTTGCTACCAGATTTAGTATCTTTATTGTCAGAAGCTAATATACCACCAAAGTTAAGGTGAGTCCTGAGGAAAGGCTCTGAACTTACAGATTTGGGGCTTGGACATGTTTGATGGAGCTCTGTTTGCTTCTTCTTAACAGTGTGTATATTTTGCAAATCCAGCACAGGCCCAACGTGTTTTGTAATGTTTTTCTGCTCAAATAGCAGTGCCTTGTCTACAGATAGCTGAACTTTTCACCTTTGTTACACTGAAAGGAATGGATACTGCACATAACTGAGCTGTTGCCAAAAGAACATGCACAAATAATTGGGGCTGGACAGGAGAGCTGCTTCTCCTGATAGTCAACACATCTGTATCTGGTTAAATAATACTTGCCACAGGGGCATTATATAACACTCATAATGTGGGTATTGGATTTTCAGATCATCTTAGAGAACAAAGAGTTGGTTTTAAGTGTACTGATGTGTTTCTTGGAGATGTTTCTGTGTCGGTTCATGTCTATATCTAAAGATAGAAAGAAAACCACAGATCAGTGTCCTGATATTCATTCCCCTAGTCTGCACCTGTGGAAAGATTACTTTTTAAGCTAAAAGTCAAACTGCAAGAATCAAAAACAATACCGTGTACAAAACCCAAGAATGTAACACAAGGGAACCTGAAAGCCACTAAACAGCCGTCTCATGACAATGATTTTATTGAATCTTAACATTATTTCAACCCATTTCCCTTTAGACAAAGGTTCTGCACCCCATTCTCAGTCCCCTTATATTTCTCCAGAAATCTCAATCACAGCAATATTTCGGTTTGCACGGACATTACTGGAGAGGCAGGGACAGAGAAAAAGGAGATCTCTTATTCCTTTAGTGCATCACTTAGGACACAATGAACTTGATCTCTATGACTAGCACCAAGTCCCTGCAACAGTCACCTGGCCAGCCAGCCCCTGAAGCCAAACCCTTGGCCCCGGTACAGGCTGGCTTTGGCAACAGGCACCCATAGCAATGTATGCAGCTCCTCTTTACTACATCAGTAAGGTGTGTACAGCACACGCTGTCGTTGCCCACCTTGCCCTGCTCTGTGGTGTGGATTTCTGACTTGCTGCTTTCTTCCCCCCACACCGCCCCTGATCTTGTCACCTCTTACCATGCTGAAAAAGCAGTATTTGGCCTACAGGCAAAATTCCTCTTGATTTTAGCTTTCCTCATTCCAATGACAAGAGGGAATTTTATTTTTCTAGGTCATCTTTCCATATCATTAATGAATTAAAGCAGCAGCTTCTCAGTGGTACATCCCATCAAAAGAACCAATTTTCATCTTCTCTGAAGACAAACGATAAAACATGAGTTTTTCAAGGGTTTTGCTGCTTATGAAACACTAAGATCTTGGCTATTGCACAGTGTAAATTAAAGGCAGATTTAGCAAAAGGGAGATGAGATCAGTTTGTTGATTTTTTGGAGCAAATATCAAAATGCATTTGAATGATAAGATAAACAGAGCAGGCTGAACAGCTGTTCTTCCACAGTGACTAGCTGTCTTTGTGGCTTGCACTAGTAAGAGCTTGGCCTGATCCAGCGTTAGCTTATGCTCAGTCTCTGCAGCTGCAGCATTTTATCCCAAAATTGAGATAAGACTTTAAAAATGTATTTTTAATTGTTAGAGTTAGTGCTGGGAGAAGATACCTCTCAGCTGAAAGCTTTAGGACAGTTTTTAAAAGACTTAACAGATTAAGATCAGTGCTTTAGAATATTTTTTCCTCCTAATAAATGTTACATGTCAGGCTTTCATGTTACTGCTCCCCTGTTTAACACTAGATAAAGCAGCTTTCAAGAAAACAAACTTCACCTAATTTAACTGGAAAGTCAAAGTATTTGTCTGAGAATGTTTTTTCTTCAGCCATTGAAATTATATATTAATATAATTAAAAAATGACAGTAGGAACGGGGTTTTTTTCATTGCCACCTGTAAGTCACCAACAGCCAAACCCTTAAATAAGACACATATTTTCTGATATGTGCCAGATGATACATTATGAGTAAAACTGAACCATCATTGAACAAGACAACCTCTCCTAGGATACTCCACATAACTTCTGTCACCTGTATTCAGGAAAAGTTCATTCAGATTGAAACAGGTGCTGAAAGGGTAATCTTTACATGGGATGCAAAGCAGCCATCTTTTAAGGGAAGACTTTAATAAGTCTGATTGGGTCAGTCCAGGCTGAGAGGGGACAAAACTGATTTCTAACAATATGTGTTGTAACAGCTGGACTGATTTGTGCAAGGAGAAATGCATAAAGCACATAAAAACAAATTTAGTGTAAATTGAAAAGAGTACATCTGGGTCATAAATCGAATTTCTCATCTGAACAGTGAGTTCTGGAAAGCCTTTCAATAGGAATAGTTAGGACAGACAGTCTACTAGCTCTAAGATGCAGTGTCATAAATTTGAGTGAGACTGTATATAGTAGTTGCCTGTGCTAGGAAGGTACAAGAATCTGTGATCTGGAAATTTGCTTCCTTTCAATATCTTGCACAATGTTTTTCATCATCATTGCACTTACATTCTGCCCATTTTCTTTTTTACTTTAATATTTAATAAACAACAAAACCAACGTCTGGTTATGTGCCCTAGAAATTTTACTTCTAACAGCACAAAATTAAAATGAAAGAAATACCTGACTCTGTGGGATAATGAACAAGTTTAAAAGTTAAATTCTTGCAAAAATAGTGTCATACTTTCTGTTTACAACAGTGGAAAGAGACACAGATTTTGCTGGTTGTGCCATTGGTATTATGGGATTGTTTTGCACAATCTTTTTCACATCTCAAGCAAATCGGAAGATGTCAGTCAGTTAAAATTTGCATGTTTCACAGCTTGGCTCTCTGCCCTCAGAACAGGAAGACATTTAGGTTTAAAATTCTGGTATGTCAAAGTGTGGGCAAGGTGGAAAGGACTTGTAAGATTACATTTTTCTCCTCTTTTTCCCACAAAGAAATTAGACAGGGTTTTGTTACAGAAAAGCCAAATGGCTGAGGAAAGACTGTCTTTAAAAACAAGTAACCCTCCACAACTGAAGTAGCTGCAGGGAAGGGAGACAGTGAATAATAAGTTTAGTAATTGCTTCCTGGCCATGCCTATAGTTAAGAACATCTAGAAGTGCTACTGTGGTGGTCCTCTCCTAGTTGCAGCTACACCAGGGGTTTTAGTGCTATGTTATCTGTAAGCCCCAGCCTCACCCTTTTATTTTATGAACATTTTGTGGTAAACAAGATGTAGAGAATTTCAGTCATTCACAAACGAATGTGTGAGAAATGATAGGCATTACCCAAGAGAGAAATGACATCTAATGTGTAGTTTGGGGGGTTATGCTCTGCCATGTTTGTTTTTCAAAGTAAATATTGATTAATTATTAGGACTGCCAGAATGAAAAAGTTTAATACACCCCAGTTACCAGAGGTAATCAGATTTCTGTTGCTTCCTTGCCCTTTCAGTCTATTTGCATACTTAGAGAATTACTTTTGTCCAGATTTTCGTGGCAGTGACTGCCAGTCTGCAGTAATCATTCACGAGTCAGACTTTATAAGGTTATAGAAAACAGAGATATTGTAATGAGAACATAGACTTGTCTTTTTTCTTTTGTGTTTCTATTGCAGGAAGCTACTTTTCCTTTCCAAACACTGTTACTTTCCGCAAACAAAAGCTTGCACAAATACAAAATGACAACTCCTACTCCTGGAAACATTTTGCTAATGCATTCCTGCAAACTTGGGGTTATGATTTCAGAGTTTTCAGAATCTGTCTGTGGTTTTGTAGGTCATTTGTAACTACTGAGAAAGAATTTGTAGATCAGATGTGTTATCTTCAGTTAAGAACAGATAATGGTCATTATAAGATTTAGGTACCAGAGCCACATTGCTGATGTGTGACTCACAACACACAGCAACTGAGCAATCTGAGCTGCCCAAACTAGTGGAAAGATGTCTATATTTCATGACTTGGGGCACGTAGATCACAAGAGAACAGAACATTAAAGACCTTAGTATCATAGTACCAATATTTCCCCTATAACTACTTACGTCTTTAGAGAGGTAAATTTTGAATAATTTTGAAGGAGTTTGCTATTTTACATCATTTAAATAGTCTCAGATACTGAGTGGTATATTAAAATGAGTATCATAACAAGGAAAATATTTTGCCATTTGTATATTTTCTTCAGTGGTATTACTTATTTTCTGTACAAACTGACGTGCCATAAAAAATACCCCCTCGCTCACTTGAATGCAGTTTAATTACTTGTGACATTTTAGTGAATGTGACACTGTATGGTAAAATGCAGAATGTTGCAAAAGGACTGATAAAATATAAAGATAAACATGTTTAGGCATGTTACTATTTAAAAATGCATGCATCTTATTGAAAATGAGGAAATTTATGACCAGATAATATTTAATTAATTGTCTCAGTTAATGAAAACAAAAATCAGGATTTTTTTTTTTTAGAGTATGAAATCAAGGGTTAAAGTTTGGAAGGGGTCAAGCTCATTTTAAAATTAATACCTGTCAAACAATCTTATACCATTCCACTCCATTCCATACTATTCCACACACATACGTATTTATATCTCATTTTCATATGTACACATTATTATATGACCTGCGATTATGTGATTGTAACATGATCACACAAGGGACATGGGCAGATCTGTCCCAGAGAGGAAATGGGATTGTATATTCCTGAATACAGGAGCTTGGTCTGTAGCTTTTATTTTCAGGCATACTGTTGATAAGATCTTTGCCTAACCCCTTGCAGAAATGAGAAATTTCTTACATATGAGGTAGGACATTACAGCATTAATGCGTTCTGTGGTAAAAGAAGGAGTAGTTTCTTGCTCAGAGCTGTTGCCCACTGGGGTGTTTTAGCGTTTAACCCAAGCAGCATTCCAATCTCTTGTAAACTCTCAGTGCCATTATAATTCATTGCCTAAACTGGTCATCTAATTACTGTCAATATGCAGTGAGAACTGGAACAGTCCCTAAGGGCAGTTAAGTGAGTTAAGAGCCTTTCTTGCTTTATACCTTTCCTTGGTTTATGGTTACTCTTGCTGTTTAAAAATGGCTTTCTATTTCAGAAGGCCTAGAAGGAAACTTTTTTTAGAAACCATGAGTGCACAACAGTTTTCAGAGATTTTACTAACAAGCTGCACAGGGTATTTCCCCTGTCTTGCATTTGAGTGTACAATACTGCCTCTGTGGGATTTCTGTCCCTTTTCTTCAGAAAGAGGGAAAGAGAGAATGACATTTTTAATTTGGGGGAAGCAAAATTTCCATTAACTCTAGCATTTATACATGTAACTGTCTTTATCCTCCCTCAAGCAAAGGAGCGAGTTACACGGCAAGTGAGTACACGTGCAGACAAAGGAATGAGAAGCAGTGCTCAGATGGTTAGTGTAAAATTTACCCTGCCTGGAGAAGGTTTGCTACAATTTGTTCTATTCCCCAGAAATAAAAATAATTCAGTGTGTGCTTCTCTGCTGTTTTGCAGCTCTGCCACACTGCCTATCACTTTCAAGTGCTTGTTGGAGAATAACCATGTGGACAGGAGGATTGCGAGGTTTGTGCTGCCTGTGGGAGCCACCATCAATATGGATGGGACAGCACTCTACGAGGCGGTTGCTGCCATCTTCATTGCGCAAGTAAACAACTATGAGCTGGACTTTGGGCAGATTATTACTATAAGGTATAAACCTCAAATGCCACATGCTGCAATTTGCTTGTCCTGTTGAGTCTGACACTCTTACGATTCTTGTATGTAGCAATGTTCAGAACAAAACACATCTTTGCTGTTATCAAAGGATGCATTCCTCGAAGGATTGTTATTTTTAAGTAATGCAGAGATCAGGGACCGTACAAAGAGAAGTTGTACTGGTACTGTTCAACAGAAGCATGTGGACATCAGGAAACGTGTTTCTGTTTGAGGATAACTGTCTAATGTTTACTTTTAGGTAACCCATTGATCGTTTACTAGGATTGGAACACTTTACTATTATTATTGGTGTTTAAAACACTATTTTAAACATCAGAATTGTTTTCAACTTTAAGTCTGGTTTGCATCTTTACATGAGAGGAACAGGTTAAAAAAAATGCAAAACTAGAAGTCCTATATCAGATAACAGGGACTAGAGTGTGTTGGGAAGCTCTTTGACAAACCTTGAAAGAGTAGGGGAACAGGGAGGGAGAACAGATGCTACTATTAGGGCAGGTTTTCATGAAGATGCCATATCACTCAGGTATTTCTTAGATGTCTTCTCTGCTGCTTGTTAAAGCAGAAAACTTCATAAACAACCATGCTCTCAGTGGGTAGAGAGTGCTATAGCTGCATACTCTGTCCTTGAAAGGTCTGTAATAGATCCAAAAGACTCGAAGATCCAGCTGAACAATTGCCACCAGAATAACTCCAGTGGTTGCCAAAGAATGCCTCGGGGACTGAAACCTGCAAGTTTCCAGCAGGGAACAAATGATTACAAAAACATTCCTCATAGTCAGAGCCTTGTGCAGCATATTTGAGATCTGCTTACCTACCCACCCAGT